>NC_054842.1:13850579-14153661 GCF_018345385.1 Vulpes lagopus
CCAGTTGCCTCTGATAGAATGTTTCTGAGGGCCTCAGGCAGGTGGAGACAATCACTGTGTCACAAATAAATTTGTATATAGTGTTTATGGTCTAGGAAACATTCTCTGGCATTAGTCATGGTAAAATAACCATGACAAAAAAAAAATTTTTTTTTCCTCCTCTGGAAGTTGCCATTTATACTTATATCCTCCTCTTTTGGTCACACTGTTGAGATGGTCAGTACTGTGGAGATGAGGAGAAATGTGGGGCTAGGGGCCAGGAAACCACCAGAAATATTTACTCTTTGGGGATGTTATTAATTATACATTATAAAATATACAGAGATTAAACATGTTTTCCAGGCCCAAAGGATGCCCCTTGGAGACAGAATGTGGGAAATTCCTGGCAGGAGACTGCTAGGGAAGGCAATACCTTAATTCTGTGTATAAACTGACATAAGTTCTTGGTTCCTCCTAGGAAGTAAGTACATGGGTGGAATAGACCCAGAGAAACAAAGCAAAGTCTCTGAGTCCTGAATGACAATATAAATCTCTAAGTCCCGGATCAACCTCCAAGTGACACATGAATGAGTCTGACCCAAACAATACAATGAAGGCTTTGAAAACTCAACTGACATTGAAACCACCATACACAGAATGTGAGGAAGGACCTGCAATCTGAACCTGAGTTAACTGCTTGCTATAACATCAGCAATATGCTCCTTCCACTGTCTCCTGAATATATGAATAGGGCCCATAGTCTTAAACATAACATTCTAAATGTCCACGTATAGTCCAACCCAAAATTCCTCAACAAAAATGAGCCAGAAAGATTTGCCAAATTTTAAAGAAAAAGGAAAATCAGATGTCAAACATAAAATTAACTGGAAAGTAGAATTATCAGTTAGACTTTAAAACTGTTATTATAACCATAATCAATGAGGTAAAGTTAAGCACTCTTAAAATGAATGGAAAGAAAAAAGCACAAAATAAGAAACCATCAAAAGAAGCAAATGTAAAGTTGAGAAATGAAAAATACAGTATTTGAAATGAAAAAATTCACTGGATGAGATCCATAGCAGAATGGAAGTGACATGAAAGAGCCAATGAGCTTAAAGGTGTATCAATAGAAATTATCACATTGGGATAACAGACAAAATATTTTAGAAAAATCAACAGAGCCTCAGGCTCCTGTGGAGGAACATCAAATGATCTACCATTCACATTACTGAAGTACCAGAAAAATAGATGAATGAGACTTGCAGAAAAAAAATTTGAAGAAATATTGTCTGAAAATACCCAAATTAGATGAAAGACATGAACTTACAGTATCAAGAAGGTCAGTTAGCACCAAACAGGAAAAAACTCAAAGAAAACTATCACAGTATTTGAATAACTATGGATCAATAGCATATCTATAATTACATTAACCATAAATGGTCTAAGCACATTAACAATAATTGTCAGATTGGACGAGAAAAATGCCAACAAAAATTGAAGACCAGCTTTTAGCTATCTATTATTATCCTATTTAAATATGATATAAGTATGTTAGCAGTAAATCATGGGGGAAAATGTACCATGCAAACATTAATGACAAGAAACCTGGACTATATTAATTTCAAACATCATAGACTTCACAACCAGAAAAATTACTAGGAATAAAAAAAAACATCATATGATGATAAAATGGTAAGTCTAGGAATGCCTGGGTGGGTCAATGGTTGAACATCTGCCTTTGGCTCAGGTCGTGATGCTGGGGTCCTGGGATCAAGTCCCACATCCAGCTCCCAGCTGGGAACCTGCTTCTTCCTCTGCCTGTGTCTCTCATGAATGAATGAATGAATAAATAAATAAATAAACAAATAAATAAGATATTTTAAAAATTGGTAAGTTGACTAAAAAGAAGCAATCCTAAATATGTACTTCCTTAAAACTGGAGCTTCAAAATACGAGGCAAAAACTAATGGAACTAAGATGAAAAATAGACAAATCTATGCAAAACACTGAGAGGTTACACTGAAGGACCTTGAACTTGATTATTCCCTCAATTATATGCAAGACCACAGCACACATGAAAAGATCTTAACATCACTTGTAATTAAAGAAATGAAAATGAAAATCACCAGATGCCACTATACATTTATTCAAATTTCTAAAATTAAAAAAAAAGAAGACAATATGATTGAGTATCAAGTGCTGGTAAGGTTGCAGAACACCTGAAATTCTAACACATTGCTGGTAGGAATGAAAAGTGGTGCAGCCACTTTAGAAAGTAGGGAGTTTCTTGTAAGTTAAACTTATAGTTGACATTTGACCTAGCTATCTCCCCCCCCCCCAAATCTGTAAATGAGTGATCATAGCTGTTTTATTCATAATTTACAAAAATTGGAAAAGATGCCTTTCAGCTGGTGTCTGGGTAAACAACTGTGGTATAATCATGTAACAGAGTACTACCCAGCAGTGCAGAGGAGCAATATAGTGAAACAAGCACCAGCATGGATGAATCTTGAATGTGTTATGCTAAGTGTAGGGAGCCTGACAAAAGGCTACATACAATCTCATTTATATGATATTCTAGGATACAACTACAGGATCAGAGAGCAAATTAGTAGTTGCTAGGGCTTAAGGGAGGGGAGGGCTTGAGTACAGGGGGGAAGCACGGAGGAATATTCGGAGGTGATGATGCTGTCCTATACCTGAGTGTTGTGATGGTTATACAAGTCTAGGTATTTGTCAAAACGCATAGAACTGTATGTTCCTTGAAAAATGGAACTTAACTATATGCAAATTTTAAAAAGAAACCTGAAGTTATTCTGCTGCTCTGAACCCTATCCTCAGCCATCTTCTCCATCTATGTTTTCTTGTGAATTCTATGTAAGCAGGAAATTAGGACAGGGAGAGAGAGAGTTGTTGAAGTCATGAGTCACTGGCCTCATCACACAACTGCTGTTGTGTGTTCTCATGCCCACAGGGCACTTTAGTAGGATGGTGTGCAGTTGGAAGTCTATCTGTAGCACATTTGCTGATTTTACTGTCCTGAGTCTTTTTGAGGAGGTGGCAAAGAGAATTAGAGGTTGCAGGGTGAAGAGAGGGCCACCGAATGTCCTGCACCTCTACTTTTGATGTGACAAGGAGAAATGAGTTGGCCATGAGCACGGCTGAGTTATTTTTCTGCAACTCATGCCAAGGAATATTGGCTAGGCAAGAATACCCTAGTAGTAAGAGGCTATGTGTACTGGCTGTAGGAAAGAGACTTTGAACAAGCTAGAAGAAGAAAATAATGATTCAGTGCTTTTGAGCTCCTATGTCCTGGCAATGCAACTGCAGGGTGACAAAAATGGATTAATCAGAATGAGGTGCATAGATAAAGGAAATCCAAGGGGTTTGCTCTGCTATTTGTCTAGGTGCCTAGAAAACACCCAAGTCTAGAGGCTCTGGAGGAGATTACAATTGAGATTTGGGATTTTGAGGAGAAGGATTGGGCGAGAGCAGAACTGAAGGATGTCCTAATTTTCAGCACCAGGCCATTATGGCAGCCTTCAGGCAGGAGTGAGCCTCCCTCATCTCACCCACACTGATTCAAATCTCTTCCTGGTTCTCCTCCTCCCTTAGGGTCCCTCTTAGTGCTGGACAAAAAGAACTCAGGAGGCTGGTAAGGGGGCTGGGACAAGATAGTTCTATTGCAACTGCCCTTCCTCCACAGTTCAATCTACTCCTCCTTTTTTTTTTTTTCCCTAAATTGAACACTTGATTGGGGATTTATAGTAGATTGGCCTATTTTCCCAAACAATGGAAAAGTATAGAATCTTCCCAGAATAAGCAACAGGAAGATTCAACAGAGAATGGCCAAAGAGAATGGCTAAAAAAAAAAAAAAAAAATCATACAGCTTCACACTTGTATCCAGTCAAGTTCAGACTTCACAGTAGATGCTATATACAGGTAGTTTCACATCAAGTGCCTTTAGAATACACTAGTCATGCTGCATGAGAAGCAGCACCACATTCAACTGATCCTTAGTTGAGGGTGAGCCTATCTTGTCAGAGACAAGGTCGTAGGATCAAGCCCCGAGATGGGCTCTGTGCTCAACAGGGAGTCTGCTTGAAATTCCCTCCCTCTGCCTCTCCCTCTGCACGTACACACGTGCTCTCTCTCCCTCTTAAATAAATAAATAAATAAATAAATAAATAAATAAATAAATATTTTTTTAAAAGAAAGAAAAGAAGAGAATGAAAGAACGCCTCGGCAATCTCGTCAGCTTCCCTCTGCCAAGAAATCTGGTGAAAAGAAGAAAGCCAGGTAGGGGGTGGTTAGCAGATGATAGGAAATGTTGTTTTAAATAGACAGATGTGAGCCTTCAATTGTGTTACTCTGTAGAGCCGCAGAAAGGGTGTAGTTTTTAAAGAAAGAATCTCATAATTAATATTACTAGCAATATAACATTTGATATTTAAGTTTTTATCTTCATAATCCTTTCCTTTTACCCTTGTGGGAATTCTAGGAGAACATAGTTCTGGCTCATTGTGGGCACACGATGCATTTCAATTCTTGCTTTCAAAATTGGGAGGTGCTGGATAAACTAACATCATCAATATGATGTCTTGTATCCTAAAAATCAAAGCAAAGCTGGTTTAGACACCTGACACATTTCTTCCAAAATGTTCCCAAGGTGGAATCAATCCTTTAACTACTTTTGCCCCAAGAAACACTTCTCACATCTCAGGGTGTGCCTAGTGGGAACCCATCCAATGACACATTTAAAAGAAGGGTGATATTTCCAACACTTTCATGTTCTCTGTTTACATTTGAAACCATGTATGTTAAATATGCATACAATGAGACTGCTGTCCAAACAGAATCTTGTTTTATTAGTTGCAAGTCATGTTTCTCTCTTGAAAATGTCATCTTCCTTACTTTCTAGACACACAAAGGCATGTACGAGGTCCTACACATATTGCACAATTTCCCCTTCGAAATTGAATGCTTTTTCTTGAATGTTTTTTTGGTTAATAACCTCTTTTGGTTCACCTAATTCCAGGGGACTATTTCAAATTGTTTGAAATGGTTCAGATGGGGAACTGTGTGCTCTCTCCTTCCTCTCATTACGCTATGGCTAAATGGAACTAACAGAGCGACATACTCTGGGATTATCCTTGAGCATTCATAATTGAAGCAGAGGGACAGTGGCGGCTCTCAGTGAGAAGTGTGGCGTTATATCTCTAGGGAAAGAAATGACTTGATGTAGTTGAGTCTACCTCTTTGTGGGTGTGGCAGGAGAGAGCTGTGTGAATAACAAGGAGAGCAGGGTACCTCCTCAAAAGCACTGTGTATATGTGCTATCCAGGTGTGTGATCATGTGTATACATACCTTTATAACAGTTGCTCTACCGGAGAGGGAAGTAAACTCTGTTTTCTTTTGAGAAAGATATCCAAACGCCAGCCCTGGTCACTAATAGTTCAGAATTTGTTTGTTTGTTTTTCGAGAGTTGTGTGATTTTTCTTTCTCCTGGATTCCCTGCTTCTTCTTTCTCCTCTTCAATAACTGAGGGGTGTGTGAAACTCTGTGGAGTTTGGAAACTGGAAGAGTACAGTTACTAACCATTCTTTGAAATTGAAGGAGTGAGTTTATTACTTCAGCTTGTGTGTGAGGTGAGCTTTAATAATGCCCTTCCTCCTCCAACCAAGATATACACATTGTAATCCCTAAAACCTGCAACTGGTACCTCCCATGGCAAAAGGGGCTTTGCCAATGTGACTAAGTGAAATACCTTAAAGTGAGAGATTATCATGGATTATCCAGATGGGCCAGAAAGGTAATCAGAATGTCTTTATAAGGGTGCCCGACTGGCTCAGTTGGAAGAGCCTGACTATAGATCCCCAGATTGTGGGTTCAAGCACAGTGTTAGGGGCAGTCATTACTAAAATAAATAGATTAATGAATTTAAAAATATGTCCCTATAAGAAGGAGGCAGAGGGAGATTTTAACACAGAAGAGGAAAAGGCAATGCGGCAGCAGAAGCAGTGTAATGGGGCCACAAGCCAAGGGACGCCCCCAGCCACCAGAAACCGCAAGAAGCAAGGAATGGATTCTCCTCTAGACCCTCCAGAGTGAACCAGTCCTCTTAACACCTTGCTTTTAGCCTTGGAAGACTCATTTCGAACCTCTGAACTCAATAATGGTAAGAGAATAAATTTGTGTCATCTAAAGCCACTAAAGTTGTGGTAATTTGTTATAGCGGTAACAAGAAATGAATGCAAGGCCTCAAAACTGCTGAACCTGCTTGAAAAGTTGTACCAGATGGTTGATGAACTGTCATGTGAATTGTTCAGAGAAGTTTTTTCTCTGAACAAACTAGTTTCGACTCATACATTCCTGTCACTGATGAAAGCTTACAGAGGATATTCACAGATACAGAGAACAGAACAGTCTGGAGTGATTAGGTGGCTAAGGGAGAGGAGGGGAGAGGATCATGCCTGAAAGTGAAAGAGGTCCCATTTCGGTCCACGCAAAACAGTGATGGACTATGTAGCAGCTCACCTGGTCATGCCTGAGAAATCCCAGGTGATGATGTGGGACAGCAGACCATACAACTCTGAGGCAGTAATTTTAGGAACCTGGCTGAAGGTGTTTGGTGTGATTCAAAGTTCCTCTGCAGCCATCCTTTGCTGGTAATTTTTAGTTTTCTGTATATAGATGAGTTTTATACGAAAGCTAGATTTTGTTGGGTGGGCATGGGGGATAGGAGGGTGGGTACAATTTGGCTGAGTCCCACCTATTTTATTATTTTTAAAAGATTTTATTTATTTCTTTGAGAGAGAAAGAGAGAGCATAAGCAGGGGGAGCAGCAGGCAGAGAGAGGGAGAAACAGACTCCCCGCTGAGCAGAGAGCCTGATGCAGGGTTCAATCCCAGGACTCTGGGATCATGACCTGAGCAGACACTTAACCGACTGAGCCACCTAGGCATCCCTCTCCACCTATTTTAAACTCCATTATTTCTCTGAGCTCTTCCTTGAAGCATGAGTGGTGACTACTACATTGCAATAGATTTTACTTGTGCTGGGAACCTTACACATTATTTAAATTAATACCATAATTCAGTGAGGGGAATATTATGGAGGCCTGATTATAGATGAATAAGGCTCAAACAGGTTAAGCACAGTGTCTGGGTTATGTAGCTAGAACATAGTCGAGCTGAGATTTAAACCCAGGTCTAGAAGACACAAAATCTGACCTTAATTGATATGCCACACTGCCTCTCCTAGCCCAAGTACCCTGAAATGGCTGTGGGGCTCTTCCTCCTCCTCTAGTTCTTTTTCTTCTGCCCCAAATCCTACTCTTCTGTCAGCACTGGAGGCCACCAAAGGTGGAGGGATGAGAGGGCTCAGTCTGTGCTCACCCAAATCATCTCATGCTTTCCTCCTTCTTCATGCACAAACCATCTATGTGCTCTGAAGAGAGTTCATACAAGTAGAACAATGAAATGTTTTATTTCATATTGTCCTCGCTCACAGCTGTGAGCAATAACAACTACAAACACTACCATAGCCACCACCAAACAGCCAATAATGCACGTGAATCATGGTATGTGCATTGTCTTTTTGTTGTCACAGCAGCCCTAAAGGCAGGTAATGTGATCCCATTTTATAGAGAAGAATGCCAGGGCTCAAAGAGGTCAAACAGAAAGTCTCCTGCTCATTTCATTCCAAATCCACTTCCCAGATAATCAGTGAGAATCTATTGAGCATCGCAAAGCATCCCAGGCATCTTTGAAGCCTTGGTCACCACTGCCTGGGTCAGACTTTGATGGTGTTAGGGCTGTTTTGTACACATTCAGTTGGCTAGTTTTAGCAAGAAATTGTCACTTTTATGTAGTGACAGTTCACAGCCACCTCTGCCTTCACGGGAAATCAATGTCCTTTCAAAATTCTTCTTCCATCTAAAGAATAGAACGGCCTCTCTTATAGCTCCAACCGCCCCTTTTTGCATTAGGGCACAAGGCTGCATTGAATACAGACTGCCTATTTTATCCATTCATTCAATAAATATTTATCAAGGATTTACAACATGCTGGGCACTTTATTAGGTGATAAGAATGTAAAGGTGAGCAAAACAAACATGGAACTAACAGCGTAGTAGGGAAGAAAGACAAGTAAATCATCAAAAGTACATAAGTGATTGGGCTTTCTCTCTAGCTACCCAGCTGAGCACAGCTGTTTTTAAATTACCTGGGATTTAATTTGTAGGTATAACTGAGTGACAACATGGATAGGTCAATGCCATTAAAAGAAAAGTTTATTGGGGAGCCTGGCTGGTTCAGTCGATCAAGCATGGGACTCTCAATCTCAGGGTTGTGAGTTCGAGCTCCATGTTGGGTATAGAGATTACTTAAATAAATCAAAACTTAAAAAAAAAATAAAAGAAGGATGTATTACTTACAGTTGCTATGAGAAGGGGGTATGCTGTGTCATGCAAGGCCACATGTCAGTCAGCAGGCAGAGGGAGTGAGCAGGGGTGAGAGCCTTTATTACTACAGCTGTAAGGACTTGTTAGGTGAGGACATACCCTAATTGGGCAGAAGCAAAACACAGATATGGGGATTTGGGGTTGGAGGGTTCGTGATACAATATCTATGCAACCTGCAAATAACACAGGGGTCATATAGTGTAAAAAACTTTAGCCATTAGTTTGGTTCATGCTTTGAAGATGCCAAAACATAAAGTTACAGAAAACCGAGAATTACTACAGCAGCCTTGAGCAGGAGCCGCCCCCCACCCCACCCCTTCTGAGGATATTTGAGAAACGGTTGCTGTTGTTGTATGCCATTGAGAGTTTGGGGTCACTACACAGCAACAGCTGACCAATACTGTATCCTTGGCAGTTGCAAAGAATTGACCTTCACAAAGAATGATTAGAAAGAAAGAAAATTAATGCCCTATCTTCACTCTCTTCTCTCCCTTCAAGGGCCTTCCAGAGGCCAGAAGGCAAAAAAAAAAAAAAAAAAAAGAAAAAGAAAAAAAACAACCCATTAATGTAGTCCATATAGATGAGCCCCCTGGGGCAGAGAATAGGAAGGCACAGGTGGAGACTACTGAGCTTAGAAACCTAAAAGCTAAGTAAAAATGAGCTGTGAATGGAGCAAGTTCTAGGCTAACAATGCAGCAGGTGCAAAGGTCCTTGGGTGAGAGGCAGCATGCTGTCTTGGGGGAAATGGGCTGGTGTGACAGGAAGACAGAGAAGAATAGGGAGACTAGTCAGTAACAAGAGTGGAGTGGTAGGCAAGGACCTTTCCTTGTACCTCCTTATGGGCCATGTGAATTATTTTGCCCAGAATCTTAAAAGAGTTTTCAGCAAGGATAATGGATGGCATCACTGCATTCATGTTTTTAAAAAAGACACTCTGGTTGCTGGACCGATGATGGGAGAGGAGGGAAGAAATACGGGGAGGCCAGCTAGGAGGCCATTCAAGTGTACATCTTTAAATACTGAGCTTTAGCTGCTGGGCCAGCCAAGCAACTGCATCAGCTACCTGGGGCACAAAGGGGATGCGAGTGCCAGGGAGGGGCTGTGGACAAAGCCAGGGCACAGCTGATGGGAACGGTCTCAAATGGCAGGGCAGAAATCAGCTGGCCCCTGTGACCCAGAGGAGGAAACACTCTTCTCCAGCTGGAGAGACCTTGAGTCAAAGTCTTTCCATGTCAAATAGTTTCATAGAAACTCACCAAGTAACCAGGAGAAATGCTCTGCTTCTGGGGACTGCGTCTGCCCCCAGGGACCCCCTAAGGATGAGTCGGCTTTCTTCCTGGGCTTGTTTGAAGGAAGGCTTTTCATTTGCTCCTTCTTTTTGGCTCCCCAGGAGGAACTAGAGCAAAGGGAAGTTTCCTGGAGCCTGAAGTTAAAACACACAGGACACACTACTTCACCTCGCCCCCATCCCCAGCTGCTGCTGTCTCATTGCTCCCCGATGGGATGTCATGGGGTAGGGGAACTTGCAGTTCCCTGGGGGATCTCCCTGTTGTCAGCCTAGCAGCAGTTGCTCCCTGGGCCCTCTGGGAATTGACCACAGGGAGGAGAGCATCACAGAGAAAACTCTGCTTGCACCAGGATTCTTCGCTTCCTCGCTTCCCTCTCCTGGCTCCTCTTGCATACTTAGCAGCTCCCTTTTCTTTTTCTTTCCTGCTCTGTTTGCTGCCCAAGTAATAACCCACTTCACTCTAATTTCCTGGCTGGATAATCATTTCCGTCAGGCACGAGAGATGACCAAATTAATGAAATTCCTTGTCAATAAAGAAAGGACATTTATTAAATGGAAACTGTGCTTAAATACAACAGAGCGCATCGCTCAAGGCTAAGGGTTCAGAAGAATAAAGGAATTATTTTGAGGAATGTTTCGTTTGGGGGGATTTGTATTAAACATCAATATGTTCTGTCTGTAGAGATTCCCTGCTTCATGGAGCAGTTGAGCACACAGAAGAGGGGGTGGAATTTGGAGGTGAAGCACCTGGAACCTGGAGCCAGATTGACCTTCTCCTGTGCCACAGACTGCGTAGCCTTGGGAAGGTTACTTAATCTTTCTGCCTCCATTTCCCCATCCACAAAATGGGCAAATTTATAATATCCTGCTTATGTCACTTTGTCCTAGGAAGTGGATGCATTTATATCATATGTTCAAAATCATGCTAGGCAGGTGGCAAGCATGTATAAGTGTGTGTTGCTATTGTTAGCCTAAAATGAGGTCAGTAACACACATTTGGGCCCAGTAAAGTATTAAGCTCATTTTATGAATTATAAGATTCAGGAAGTTCCTTTCAGATCTAAAATGGTCCTAAGAACATAGGGAAATACAACTTGAGAATTCTGTTGCTTTTTTAGATTATACTTTCAACAGAAAAATTTACAGTTGGGGTAAAACAGAAGCCACGGATAAGAATAGAAATCCTGTCACTGTTCCATATAAGAGTTGACAGACTTGAAATGAAACAGAAATAATGATGACAATAATGATAATTCAGCTGAACAGAACAAACAGCCCCCACCCCCCAATCACTGAACATTTTATCTTTCTGGTCACCTCCTAAAATGGTCTACAGATGCATAAAATGTGTTTCTTCTTGGCTACTACAGCCTCAGTTGCCATCGCTGAGTAGAAATATTGCCTTTCTGCAGTGATTTAGTTACTGAGAGAGTAGCTGAAGTATACAGCACAGGTGATAGGAATCTTTCAGGACATAGGCTCTGTCTTCAAATATGCAGACTCTGGGGGCTTGAGGAGAAGCTGCCACCCCAGCTGGTGTGGCCAGCTGCACGCATCCGAGGCTCAAGAGCTGTGGAAGGTGAAGGAGGATTGGTAGCAGGAGCTGGAGGGGCTGTGGGGTGGTCACCGCTCCATGTCAACTCAGGGATTGGGCAGGTCAGTGAGAACATGCAGGAGCTGCCACCCACACCCACCTTCAGAGCATAAAATAAGTGGCTGCTGCTTTCCTTCTCTTTTCCAAAACTCACAGAATTTTTCTTCTGGCAAACTCAATCCGGGACCAGACAGAGAAGAACATTTTGGGGAATGTAGTTCCAGCTAAGCTAAGGTGGCAAAACAAAGCTGCTACACGTGGAAAAGGGCATGGATTCAGAAAGAGCTAAGATATTTAGGGTCAATGATGCAAATGACCACAGGTAATAACAGAGGAAGTGATTCAGCGCTTGTGAGGCGTAGTTGCCTACCATTACCTGTTCTTGCTCATTGAGAGTGAAGATTGCAATGCTCTCATCAACTTTGTAAATGGGCTTCTCTCCTCTCTGGAGAAAGCAATACATGTGGATTTTAGTGGGCCTGCTAGACAGAAGAAGGCAAGTTAGGGAGTGAATATATAAGAAATGGGCCCACAGGGGAAGATGACGGTGCTGTTGACAATCCATGTGATATCTGCAGACCATATCATATACCTTTGCTGTGAGTCAAGAGGAAATGTGGGTCACCTTGTTTACATCTATCCTTGGTGAGAGTTACACAAAAGTAATTGGAGAAAGTGAGGCAGAAAAACCTTAAATGACAAAGGAGCAATCAGGCAATCCAGGAGGAGCCCTGGATTTGGGGTCAGGGAACTGGGTCACATTTCTAGTGGGTTACAACTGGTTGTAAGCTCTGAGGAAGTTTCAGAGTTTCCTCTGGTTCCTCATCTCTGAGTGGAAGCACTGGACCAAAGAAATGTCTAGCTGCCTTCTACGTATTATGAGCCAAAGAAGCCCTTAGATGATCCCGTGACCTCTGCTGTGCTACGTGCCGCCATGCCTCTCTGTCTCCTGTTTGCAGCTGTGTGCTTAGACTTTGAGGGAGGGGCAGATGTACCCAGATTAGATACCCAAGGAGTGGATCCTCTTGCTGGAAAAGCTGCTGTATAACTTGCTTAATACAATTTACCTCGTTTGTGTCTCAGTTTCTTCTTTTCCTGACTCAAAGGGGTATAGATATGTGGATATGTGAACTCCACTCTGCTCCTTGGAATAAATCAACTTTTCAAAGCAAGGAATTGTGCTAATTTTGTCTTCCTGGCATCAGAAGGAACAAAACAAGGGTGAGGGAAGAAGGACACTTATATGGTGTTAGGGGTGGAAAGGGCTTGAGCTGCATGTTTGAAGGGAAATGGAGGAAAATAAATCCTTGCAAAATCCAACAGTGCTGTGATTCACAAGCAAAACTTGCTTCTGAATTGGAGCATAGAGAGTGGTATGCATGTGACCGTGTGTCTCTCCAGCTGGGATTTTTTTTTCTTTAATTGAGAGTTTTTTAGATCAGAAAATGCATACATATCCTTACTGTAAATTAGGGATTGAAAGCTATAGAATCCAGGATCACCTAATTAACTCCTGCTCTGCAGAACCACCATGGTGTATGAGTAAAATGAACAGTGTTGATGGCACATTATTCAATGAGCAGAACTATTTCCAAATAGTCTTGGGAATTACCCTGCCTTTCCTGGCCAAGGAACCACTTGGGAGCAGGACTTCCTTTCTCCTAGTAGAAGAAACTACATCTAAGATCAGCTTTCTATAGGATCTTCTATAATCTCAGAGGTCAAATTTCCCACAGACTCAGAGCAGCTGGCTTCTCAGACAATTCCTATAAACAGCTGGCATTCCAAATTCAGACTGCTTGGCAGTAAGATTTCTTTTTCTCCCTGCCCCCCTCCCCTGGCTCTAGCAATGTGAAAATGAAGAGCTGACAAGACGGAAGGGCTATTTCCTCTGGAACAAAGCCTACATTGTGTTAGCAGATGCCACAGCTGTATTTGTTTAGGTCATCCAGAAAGTACACACTGAGACCCAATTCCAAGGGCGAGACATGCACTGGGGATAGCATCTGAGAAAAGTAAGTGGCAGGGGGGCTCAGCAGGGAAAGCTCAGACCGCACTACGGATGGGACACTTGTATCAAGAGAAGTGGAAGGTGGGCAGGTGAGGGAGGAAGAACCTCAGACAGATGCATTGTACTCACAAGTAGAATAAAGATTTTAACAGTATGCAAAAAGGAAGCCCCTACATGGTTTCGACCAGGATTAAACGGGATGAGTTTTGTAGTTCTTATAATCCTCTTCACAAAAGAATGCAATTTCAGTTTCATTGGCCATTCTTGCTGCTTTAAGAGTCCTGTCTTCCTTTAGATGAAAATCTGTCGTCATCTCCCAAACTCAACAGAAGTTCAGTTGCCTTTGGGTTATAAGCTTGGTGAATAATCTTTTGCTTATCACACTTATAATTTCTGAATGGCAGTGAGAGGCTAGTCCTCAAAGGTTCATCTTGCTTTAGAAATACTATAAATTCCTAAGTACAGTTTGGTCCAAATTAACTCTGTGACACACTACAGATTTGAAATTGTAGTGCTCAAATGAATGAATGAGGTGACCTATAATGGGAGCTTTCTTTGGAAGCCAGGTAAAAAATATTCCTTTCAATTCTGCAATTTCATTCATAGGTAAGTCCCCTGGGATTCTCTCATATATGTACCTGGAGAACTATTTCCGTGCATCCCCTGATGGAGCCCTGAGATAGTTTTGGCCAGCCCAATGGAGAAAGCCAGCATAGCTTGGCCATAGAGGAGTTCCACACTGGGCAAAAATGGCCAGGCTCTACTACCTGTATGATTTTCAGTCATTGACTGGAGGCTGCTTGAGGACAGCATGCCCTTATTATAGATCCCAGAGCCCCTCAAAGAGGAGGCTGTCAACTAGCTACACTCCTCATGGCAAATCTCTCTTGAATGAAGTGTGAGAGGGGATACTCTCTGGCTTCCTCACTGGCTCTGACATGCCTTTTAATAGGATAATTAAAGATGAAGTACACTATAAATTTCTTGTGAGTTTTTCCTTTCTTCAACCAAGTCTATTCCATACTCTTCACAATGTGATCTTGTAGAATTAGTCCTGAAGTTTGGTGCATAAATGGGAGAGCCAAAATCACAGCATGATGTGATTAGCCCAAAAAGGCCACTGGTCCTCATTTCCTTGCTCTCCAGAGGACGCCATGGTGATTCTGTAGCTGGGAAGGAGAAGACTTGCAGTACATGGCTATGCCTACAACACCAGTGGTGAACCAGGCCTTGGCCTTTCAAACTACTCTAACAACTCATATAAGGTACTCTTCAATACATTGCTAAATTAATTAAGTTTATTTTTCAGCAGTCACAAAGATGGTCATCTTCAGTGAAACGACACCTTTTTAAAGTACAATTTGCATAAAATCTGTAAGAGCGATAGAGTGGGTGGGTTTCCATCACATTTAGAAAGACAGTGTTGCTCATGCTTTTCAGAGACAGTGTAGAGAAGACTTAAAACAATTTAAAAGAAAAAGAAAAGTGCTATATAGAGTTCTATGGAATCCCACTTCTATAAATTTTAAGCAGGCCTTGTAGCATCAAGTACAATGATCTTTCTGTCCCCAAACTGAGGCTGGAACCCTACACAAGATGTGGTCTGACAACATGTATTCCCTGCCCCATTCTTCTCTCTTTATACTTCAGGGGCTAGAAGTCTATGAAATATCTTTCTCAGGACCTCTGGTTTCCAGCCCCATGGATGTCATTTACATTCTGTTAATGAAAAGCACTTACACAAAGGTGGAGTAGAGGTAGACACCATTTCTTCTTCCTTTAGTGCAGACAGCAGATGGACATGGGCTTTGCACAGATGCAATTTAACTTTCACTTCTGAGTTTTCCTGATCTTAACCTGACCTACGGCTACAGAAGAGCTGGGAAGTTAGCAGTGAGGTTCAACATATTACTGCCCCCTGTGGGATAGCAGCATTTCTCCATCTTAAGAGGCTATAATTGTGGCAGTGAAGCTGAAAGCTAACACCTGCTTTCTGCCTCTAACTTCTCCAGCCCTTCCAACAGTTTTGTGACCATGAAATTGTTTATACTGAGGCCCCATTTTCTCTGAAATACCTCAGCTGATTTCAGATTCTTTTTTCTTTAAAAACAAAGGATTTTATTTATTTATTCATGAGAGACACACAGAGAAAGAGGCAGAGACATAGGCAGAGGGAGAAGCAACTCCCCTCGAGAAGTCTGATGTAGAACTTGATCCCAGGATCACAATCTCAGCCAAAGGCAGATGCTCAACCACGGTGCCATCCAGGTGCCCTGGTTTCAGGTTTTCTGAATGATAGTAATGTGTGCATAATATTTCCCTCCAGTTCTCCATCTTTATGGTGACCATCTTCTGAAATTTCACGGAACACTAAATCCTAAGCAACCATTTAATTCTGGGGCCGACATGACCGTGAGGACACTTCTTCCTTATATCAAGTCCAATTCTTCCTATTTATCATTCTCCTTTGAAGTAGCTCTTGCATTTGCGGACCATTCAGAATTAATGTGATCCTTTTTCCAGATGGCCATCATGCAAATATTTGAAATAACTTTTTATTTCCTTCTACCTGCCAACCACCTGCCCAATATTTTCTTCTCCAGGCAGTGTGACCTTAGTTTCTCTGTGGTTTTCTTATATCTGGATCCTTCTAAGAATGAGTTGTCTAGTAATTCATATGACTCTGATTTCTTTAGTTAAAATATTCCTTATAAATTTTAGCCAATACTTGATGCTTTCAGGTGGAAATAAAGTCAATAAGTGGTCCATAAAAAAATAAATTAAATGGCTATGTTTGGGGGGAAAAACAAACTGTAGGGATGCTGAGTGGCTCAGTGGTTGAGTGTCTGCCTTCGGCTCAGAGTTTAATCCCAGGGTCCGGGATCAAGTCCCACATTCAAATTCAACTAAAAGGAAATAAAAATACAAGTAACACAGTGATCTTCTTTCATACTCATCAGACTGAGAAAATGATTAAGAATGATAATAGTAATTTCTAGTGGGAATATGGCTAAAATTTTCCACCCATGTTTTTATAATGCCACAGTAGAATATTAATACATTTTCTGAACATTCATTCTTGGTGGCGAAACACTGGTGAAACAAACACTGGTGAAAATGAAAATTACATAGCCCTCTGACCCTAAGGTTTCAATCCTGGGAACTTATCCCTAAAAATATAATACTCATACCTTTCAAAAAAGTTAACTCAAAATGTATCATTGATCTAAATGTAAAACTATCATTTTTAGAAGATAATATAGTAGAAAATCTAGAGGATCTTGGGCTTGGTGGTGAGTTCTTAGATACAAGAACAAAAGTATAATCTATTAAAGAAAAAAATTGATAAGGTGTACTTCAGTAAAATTAAATTTTTTTGCTCTCTGAAAGACACTGTTAGGGGAGTGAAGTGACAAGCCACAGATTGGGAGAAAATATTGGCAAAATATATATACAGGGAAGGACCTGTATCCACGTATATGGTTAATGAAGCAAATATAATCTTCCTTTAAAACCATAAGAAACAAACACCCAATCAAAAAATAGGCAAAAAGAGCTGAACAGACACCTCCTCAAAGAAGGTTTACAAGTGGCAAATAAGCTTATGTAAAGATGCTCAGCATCACATGTCATTATGGAATTGCAAATTAAAGCAACAATGAGATATCACTGCACACCTATTAAAATGGTAAAAATCCAGAACGCTGACACCAGCAAATGCTGGCAAAGATGTGGAGCAACAAGAACTCTAGTTCATTGCTAGTGGGACTGCAAATAGGGCAGCCACATAGGAAAACTGGCAGTTTCTCACAAACTTAAACATAATCTCACCCTATGATTCCACAGTTGCACTCCTTGGTATTCACCCAAATGAGCTGAAAACATGTCCACAGGAAAACGTGCACACAAATGTGTATAGGAACTTTATTAATCATTGCCCCAAACTGGAAGCAGTTAAGACATCCTTCAATATGGGAGTACATAAAGTGCTGCGTCCTTTAAAGTGCAATAGAATACTATGTAATGATAAAAAAGAGTGAGTCATTAATCCATAAGATGGCATGGAGGAACCATACATTATTGCTAAATCAAGAAAATCAGTTTGAAAAAGCTGGATTGCATGATTCCAACTCTATGATATTCTGGACAAAGCAGAACTACAGACACCATAAAAAGATCAGTGATCATTAAAGGTTTGAGGTAAAGTGGGGGAGAGATGGACAGTTGGAGCATAGGGGTTTTAGGGAAGTGAAACTCTTCTGTACAATACTATAAGGTGGATACATGTCACTATACATTTATCAGAACCCATAGAACTGAAAACAGTGAAATCTAATCTATGCTTTGGACATTAATTAGTAATATTGTATCAGTATTGGCTTATGAATTGTAACATACTTTTACACACTAGTGCAAGATGTTAATAATGGGGAACTGCAAGCAGGAGGTGTGTAGGAACTCTGCATCACGTACTTGATTTTTCTGTAAACCTTTTTCTAAAAGCATGTGTAATTTTATTCATTTTTCATATTCAATTATATATGTATATATGATTGTATATATGATATGGATATCATATGTGACATCTGTGATATATAATGTATTACATTCATAAATTATGTACATTAAATAATTAAATGAAAAAGAAAAATAAGAATCAGCTAGGTAGTACTCTTGACTTGGATCTCTACACTGATTAACTGAAATTTTCTCAGTTTAAGGTGAGGTCTGCTCATATCCCGATTAAAGCCTCCAGCTTGTCTTCCCTCAGGTATGCCGGAGGTATCTTAACCTCTGCTATACTTTAATGAACATATTCCTGTTACACTTTTAGCACTTAACATACTCTCCTTTGCTTCATTCTTTGACATTTAATGAGGTTAATCTTTTCTTACTGAATGGATTGGTTAATCTTTTCTTACTGAATGGATTGGTGGCGATGAGCTCCTACTGTGTGCCTGGTACTCGTTCGTCTAAGCTTGCTAGCTATGCTGGTTCATTTTGACCTCACAACAATCCTACAGGGTAGATGATACTTCAGCTCTATTTTCCAGAGGAGGATACTGAAACCCAGAGAAGTTGCTCAAGGACATTCAACCAGCAAACTGCCACACTGGAACCAGCCTCAGAAAACTTTGTTTCCCAGGATACTGCCTCTGATCAGTGGTTCTCAATCTTCACAATTACCTGGGGGTACTTTTAAGAATACAGTAACTGTTCCTACTTTAGATAAGATTCAGTGGTGTTGTGGTAGGTCTAGAAATCTAAGATTTTGACAGATACCCCAGATGATATAAATGTATGATTTGGGGAGCATTCTTTGAAAAACTATGAACCTTAATAGAAGAGGTAGGTACTAAAGGGAAAAAAACAAAAACAAAAAAACAAAAATGCAAAGATGAGAAGAATTGTGGCTTTATTTCAGTCCCTGAAGCATTAATATCAGAAAACAGAAGCTGGATTTACAGAACTCAGTGGAATAGTAATTGTACAGCAATTAAGTCCTCCCCATGGCTGAATGACATGATCCTGGTAATGAGGCTGCTTAAGCCAAGGAGGTAACGTTAGTGTGCTGAGGACCCTAAATTTATGGCTGGGGGACGCCTCTTCCTACCCAACTGGAAGAGGATGGGGAAGGGGACAACATAGCTTAGCCATCAATCTGGTGGCAGGTTTTCCCTGCAATGGTAACAGCTGCTGAGTGTGGTGACAGCCTGCAGCAATGCTCAGGAATCCACCCTCCCCCAGGGCTTTCAATATCCCCAGACAGCAGCAACCGTTTGTTTTCTGGCAACTCCCTCAATTTTGATGTAATGAGATTTCTGTTTTGTGGCTGGGCACTAGACAGCAGGGGAATATGTGTGAGGTCCCTGTAAGGTGCAGCTCTCGGCAGTAAGCAGGCAGCCAGCTGGACGCTGACATGCAGCGGGGCCACAGGGTGTCCCAAGGATGCCCTTTTGGGGAAGGAAAATAGTGGCTGAGCAAATACAGGGGCAAGTCGCAGGCCAGAGGCCTAGGAGTTCGTCTGATGCCATCTGTTCTTGTTTGCTCTCCATGACAATCTCTGGTTGGCCAGAATTCCTCAACCTCTTACTAGGAACTTGGACCTTCTAGAAATCTCAGGAGCAGTGGAGCTTATAAAAATCCAGATGCCCAGGCTGTAACCTATTCCAAGGAAATTAGAATCTCTTATGAATCTAGGCATCAGAATAATTTAAAATTCTCCTGGTGATACCAACAGTGCATCCAAATTTGGGAGCAAGCCAGCTGTATAGCAATCTTGCCAAAGGACAGTTCTAGCTACTAATTTTTAAAACAGTTAGAAAACTTACATAATATTCAACAGAAGAAACAATGTGGGTATTTATGTATTTTTTTTAAAAGATTTTATTTATTTATTCAAGAGACAGAATGAGCCAGAGAGAGAGCACATGAGCAGGGGCAGAGGTAGAGGGAGAAGCAGACTCTCTGCTCTGTAGGGAGCCTGATACAGGGCTTGATATCAGGATCCTGAGATCATTACCTGAGTCGGAAGCAGACGCTTACCACCCAGATGCCCCAACAGGTGAGTATTTAAATCATATCCGTCTTAACAAGAGAAAGCATCCTATTTAAACAAAAGGTTGCAAGGTACCTGACTGTCCACGCCAATTATTTTTGCTAAATTAAAAAGGAAAATGCACAGACACCCCCCAGAACAATGAAATCAGTCTTTAGTTGTGGGGCGTGGGTGTGGTTGATATTTTAAAGTACCCAGGAGGCTCCCAGGTGATATGGAGGCTGGGAACTGCCACTTTGATCAAGAGTGAAGTTGCTGCTCCTGGGATGTCTAGTGAGCTTAGGGCTGCTGAAGGAATGGGTGGTCCTGTGGGCCAGGTGACTGTCCTAGAGGGCTTTGCAAATGTAAAAGAAAGTTCAGCCAGGACTTGACATCCCCCTGGTTGGAAGATGCAATAAAGGTACCACCTGCTATTGGTTTAAGAGGGATGTCGTGGAGCAAAACTGAATGCAAAATTTAAGATAGCTTCTTTTTCTGCTTGCTACGTTAAAATAGCCAATCTTTTGTTCTCTTGGCTTCAGCTTTTCTGATTAGAAGTCTCCAGTAAGTCTCTACTCTCCCCCTGGATGTCATTTGTCTTTTGTTCCCAGCTGCTTGTGAGATTGTCTATGCCTTTGGTTCCTGCAGTTTGAGTCTGAAATGCTTGGGGGGAGTTTTCTTTGTCTTTCTTTTTGGAGGGTTTTCTCAGCTTTTTGTATGTGGTTTGGTGTCCATCAGTTTTGGAAAATTCTCTCAATCTTTATCTCTTTAAATATGTCTTTGGCCCCATTCACTCCTCCCTTTCTGAGACTCCAGCTACGTGTGCAGCAGAACATTTGATATTGGTTTATAGATGTTCCATGCTCTTTCCTTTTCTCCACAGGGTTCAGTCTGGTCATTTCGCTTTCGCTACGAGAGTGGTAGTAACGATCTCTTGTGACTTTCCATATTCTAACTAGGAGTAGGAATATTTTCCCTGAGTGATATTACTAGCCCCATTAAAAACAACAACAACAACAACAACAGCAACAACCAACAACCAAACAAACAAAAAACCTGAGTCATGAGAAGGCTGAGTAACCTTTCTGAAGTCACATAGTACGTGGCTGTGGCTGTCAAGTATGTGGAATACACAAACCGATTATAAGTAGTAGCATAAATGTTGGTAGGAATCTCGCCAATTTGCAGATATTCCATAGTGGTTGTTATTTGACGGAGGATTTTGACATACCTTGCCTCTAAACCAGAAGTGTCTTTCTTATTCATGATTCCATCCACTCCACTGGGGAGATCTTCCTTTGATTTATGCATTCAGGTCTATAAACCATTTGCCATGCAACCAAGGCCATAACCAAAGTCAGTGCTCTCTCCAATTATACCCTGTGACCCCATCTCTGTAGGTTTTTTTTTTTAGGTTTTTTTAAATGATGATTTTATCTTAAATTTACATTCCATTTGGTGACACCAGAAACTTGCTAAGAATGAAAGGTGCCACCAAAAGGGGTTAATAAGAAACAAGTGCCAACTTTTTCATATACAAATAGAGCAGCGCATCACTTCTGATGTCCAATGCCCGGCCATGTCCACCTGGCACACAAAGGAGCCTGGCCAGTAGCTCTAGTCTCAGCAAGAATCTGTGCCATCTAAGGAGCAAATGCTGGCCAGGGTCTGCCTGAAGACAAAAATCCTTTTTAGGATCATCCTGTTTTCTCCCCTAAACCCTGAAGCCCAGCTCTCACAAACTCACGGTGAGCAGAAGTGGAAGATGACTGTCATTCTGTCAAACCAGTTTGTCTTCTGTCATCTGCTCTTTCCTTTATCTCCCTCCCTTTTTAATTTGAGTTTTCAGTCATTAGAGATTCTTTCATTCATTTCCTAATAAAGCTTTGAGTTTCTGCTCTATGCCTTCGTGTTCTATGGGCTCCAGAGGAACCAGGAGCTTGCCCTGCTCCCAGGAAGCCCGCAAGGAGGTGGCAGGGCTCCAGCAGGGAAGGTTGAAGACGCCTCCAAGGGGCCTGGATCCTGGGCACAGGAGCTCCCTGCTTTTCCAAGGATTCCTAAATCCTGAACGTGTCAAGGAAGTGATGGAACAATTGGGTCTCAAGGAGGTGTGCTCCAGGACAGTGGCCATAATCAATACAGATGCATTAACAGTAACAAAAACTAACTCTTTAAGCTTGTTATATGCCAGGCACTGGTGGGGTTTTTTTGTTTTGTTTTTTGCATTTTATGTATTTTAAGTCATTTCATCTTCTGAACATCCCCACAAGGCAGATACTATTATTCCCACTCCACAAATAAGGAATCAAACAGAGGGTGGGGTGACCTGCATGAGTTCTCACAGCTGTTAAGTAACAGAAACAGGGTTTGATCTCAAGGAGTTTTCATTTAATGCCTTGGCATCACATAGGACCTTTGCATAACCCCTGGGGAGTGGGAAGCTTCTAGCATGGCGGAGGTTGATATTTCTACCAGCTCACCAGGATGAAGGCTTAGAGGCAGCGTAATGATGGTCAATTGGACCAGAGGAACACCACAACTGCCAGGGGAGGTGAGAAGGTCTCTGGTCTCTGGAGGGGACTTGGCAATGTTGATAGCTTGCTTCTCTGGTCTAGGCAAGCTCCAACCTAGGCTCTGCCAAGGCAAGTCTTAGAGTCAGAACAAAAGCTCTTGTCCCAGCCAATAAGGGAGACAATTAAAAGAGTCATAAGAAATGCCAGGCTATGTGGGTGCAAGTTCCTGGCTGTGATTCCAAAGATAGATATGGTTCCAGCAAGATAGAGTGACAGATGTGGGGAGAGGCAGGGGTAGATAGAGCCTGGAGACCTTGGAGTAGAGGGAAGGGAGACTTGCATTGCATGCTTATAAGGCCAGAGGAAGGAAGAAGGCTCTTAAGGGTGTGGAGATATTTCAGATAGACAAGCGAGAGACAGACTCCTCTTTTAGGAGAGGTCTAGAGGAGGAGGGGGGATTTGAGAACAGGAGCCAGGAAAAAGACACAGAACAGAAGTTCAGGTAGAAGGAAGTAGCTGGAAGGAGGTGGGGAAGAGCCACAGGGGAGTCTTAGGCTCTGATCCCCACCTGCCCCCCTTCCCAGAGCTAAGAGAATGCTGACCTTGCCCGCAATGAAAGGCTTGTGGGCTAATGAATCAGTTCAGCCTGACCCACTTGATTTATGCCTAATGTAAAGCTACTTTATAAAATTGTAAAATAAAGTTTTTATCTTAAAAGAAAAAAAAAAAAGCCCTTCTGATCTGAAGTCAAGTTTAAATACTTTGCAGCATGTGAACCTGAAGCCTACCTATGTCCATGGAGAAACAGCCAAATTAAAAATTACTTCTTGGCTTGGCCACAAATCTTAAATCTGGGGATATACCCAGCGGTCCCACTGTGACACTAAAGCTAAATTATACATTGAGTCCTAAGCCTGGAATACTATGATTTTTCTGTCTCAGACAGGTGTTCATTAAAGGTCACTTGGCAACCCTTGAAACACAGTCTTTCACACCGTAATAGCTGAGAGCTTGAACCCATTTCCTCTGTCATTGCTCTGGGTCTTGGCTTCTGGCTCAAAGTTGTGGAGGTAGAAAATAATGACTTTGTTTTTTTCCCATGGTGCTTGGTGGTTGGACTTTTTTTTCATTATAAAAATGATAGATGGTTATTAAAAATGTGAAGAAAATATAGAAAAATGGAAGTGTCAAGGCATTCCCAGGTCACTTCACCTACCAAATTTAGATATTAATGTTTCCACATTTTTCTTCCAGTGTCATCTTCTATATGGAGGGAGTTTTCTAAACTAAGATGACACTGGATACATGATTATCTGGCTTGAATTTTTTATTCAACATAATGCCATGACATTTTCCAGATGAGTATCTTTTTTTTTAAATTTCTAATTGAAAAAAATTTTAAAACACGGAAAAATTTCAAGAAATTTGAAATTTAAGAAATAGTACAATGAACTACCTATTTATGCTTCACTCAGATTTACCAATTGTTAATATTTTGCCACATTTGTATTATCTCTCCATTACATATATAATAGTAATACTATCACTATTTTTCCCCCAAATCATTGGAGATTAAGTCGAAGGCTTTATGACTCTTTATTCTCAGTATTTCAGGAGTATCTCCTAAGAACAAAGACACTCATATAATCACAACAAAATCATCCAATTTAGGGTTTATTTAATGTTGATACAATAGAATTATTTAATAAAAGTTCTTATTCAAATTTGGCCAACTTCAAACAATGTCTTATCTAGCAGTATTTTTCCAAACTAGATTCTATCACAGATAACACATTACATTTAGCAGACATATCACCTGAGTGGTTTTTAATCTTAAAGGGCTTCTGTTGGTTTACACCATCACTCATCCTGAGTGAGATCTGAAACTGGCTGGTACTCAGAGAGCAGGGAGATGACCATGCAGGCCACTCCGGGTGGGTAGGTGGCAGATTTGATGAACCAAGGAACTTCTATCCAAGGCTTCCCTTGGGCAGCTGAAAGATGGTGAATCCCCACACCTGCCTGCCAAACCTTAAAAGTTTATAAGGAGGCCTTAACTAGATTCAGTCATGTATACCATGCAGGTGTTCTCAACACCACATCATGATCTCAAGGCTGTGACCTTGAAGCAGCCTCTGGGAGCAGGAAAGGCAAGTGGAACCCACATTCTAAGCACAGGTTGAGGGTGAAGAGCTTTGAGTGCCCAGGTCCAGATCCTAGGTCAAGTGGTGGTCAGGTCTTCTCGATAACCTTCTGCAACAGCTCCTCAGTTGATTTGTATGAATTAATATTTTGCAGAGTACAGGCTTGTCATTTAATAGCATGACCCTCAATTGGTACTTGTCTCTATGCATAAGAGCCCACTAAGTGTACATAGTATAGTTTACCTAACGATTTCAGCATAAACTTTTCAGGGGCTCCCAATGGTTTTCCATTATAAGTCAAGTCATAATGAACTGTTACATAAAGCACTGTAGGGAAGGTGTCTTTAACATAGGGTCTCCGGGGTGAAATTACAGGGTCAAGGAGTGTAGACATTTGGAAAGTCCTTGATACCTTGTGAAATTGTTTTCCAGAAGAGGTGTTCTGGCCTGTAATGGTGCCTGGGGAGAGCTGTGTGAGGTTCTTATTTGAAACGAGCTCTGTCTTTGTAGTTTTTGTTTTTTTTTTAAAGATTTTATTTATTTATTCATGAGAGACACAGAGAGAGAGGGAGAGAGGCAGAGACACAGGCAGAGGGAGAAGCAGGCTCCCTGCAGGGAGCCCGATGTGGGACTCATCCCAAACTCCAGGATCAGGCCCTGGACTGAAGGTGGCACTAAACTACTGAACCACCAGCTGCCCTGTCTTTGTAGTTTTTAAAAAGATTTTATTTATTTATTCATGAGAGACATACAGAGAGATAGAGAGAGGGAGAGACCATAGACATAAGCAGAGGGAGAAGCAGGCTTCCTGCGGGGAGCCTGATGCAGGACTCGATCCCAGGACCCTGGGATCAGGGCCTGAGCCAAAGGCAGATGCTCAACCACTGAGCCACTCAGGTGCCCCCTGTCAGTTTATTTCTATGTAACTTACATAGTATGATTGTTCACAGAGCTGGAAAGAGCTCCCATCAGCTCAGTGAGACCAGAAGTTGCAAACCCAAACTCCTCTTGGATCGTCAGTTACTATTAATGAATGAACAGGGCTCAGTAGGGGTTGGTGAATGGCAAATCATCTATAGGGAGCAGCAGCCCCTCACCTCCAGCTAATGATTGCCAGGCATTGTGGAAAAATTGTTGCTGACTCAGTGTTACCCAATCTTCCAAATTTTCAACAGAAGGGGAAAAGTCTAGATTTTTATGTACAATTTCCCATTTTTAAACGTTGGCAGTTAATTAAAAACATCTTTTAGACCTTGTGTAAGTAATACAAAACACATCTGTGGGAAGGCTGTGCCTTGGAAGCTACCAGTGCATAGCTGTGCTCTAGATTTCTCGTAAATGTTTCCACATTGTTCAATATTTCTTTTCTTCTTGGCATCCCGTTGACTTGATTTCCAGGCACCAGATTTGCAGGGCTCCTCCCTCATCTCAGCCCATTACACTATATTTTGTCTTTTGTGTGTATTCTTAATAATCAAAAGTTTTCCCTGAACTCTAGTATCACTCTCCTTGTTGAGCTCCTAAAATGATGACCACATTGGACAGATGGGAGGGCAAGGGGGTGTGCCTGTCTGCTCAGCTTACCTAGCATCACTTGTGGTCAGGGGAGCTAAGACTTGGATTGGTTCTCTTGAAACCTTGTGGGGCAGAGATATTTACTGCTAGGTTAATAGGTATTCATATTCCCTACTTCCATTGCAGGGAGTCTGGGTCATGTGACTAGTTCTGACCACTAGGCTATGAGTACAAGCAATGTGTGTCACTTCTAAAGTGAAGCATTTGCAAACCAACAAGGGGTTCCCTCCCCAGCTCTCCTCTCCTTTTTTTGTGGCTTGTAGAGGGCATTGTTGAGTCTCCACATGGAGGAAGGCTGCCTGAGGACTTGTTAAGGATTATACACAAAGGATTTCCAGATTAGCCATAATCCTGTCATTTGATGCAAGGAGGAAATGGGTGAAGCATGTGATCACTCTAACTCAAGGTCCACCTGGTGGAACAGGCATAAGGAAGAGAACAAAATTTCACAATAACTCAAGACTAAAAATTTTCCCAATGTGATCATTCCTTTTGGGAAATTATCAATTAATATTCAAAATCACTTCTTGAATTGAATCAGGCACAAACATCTCAATCCTATAGAAAAGGAAACCAAGGCTAAGGATTTGTCTGATTCCAAAGCATGTTGTTTTTTCTGTTGTACCTTCCTGAGCAGAAATTCAATGGGTACGGTCACTAGCAGAACTAATTTATAGAGAATTAGAGCCATCCTTCTTCATTCTAACAAAATCCCAGGGCAAACCCTACCGCTACTGTTATTTGTTTTTAATTATGAAAGCAAGAGAAAGCACATGAAGAGAAAAAATGAGAGCAATATAAAACTGCAAAAGCCATCTTCTTCACTTGCTTAAGAAATTCCTGTTCTTTCCTCAGATGATGTTCCTGGGAGTCAGGAAAGAGAACCCTTTAATATCTTTCAGCAAACTGGAAAATCCAACATTTTATATCCGGTACCATATTTTTTAACCCTACACAATTAATATGTTCATGCTCTCCAAACCTGTCATTTGCTTTTTTGTTTCCCCTCTCAAAGAAAAGATCAGGCTCTCTTTCTACCTTTGTAAACTTTCATAAGTCATATTTTTATCTTATTGTGAGAACTATATGGTTTACAGCTTCAGCTTTTCTCTGCTGTTTTGTTTAGTGTTCAGTTGAGAGGATAATTGAAAACAAATTTCCCTCCTTTCTCTTTGAGCTCAGCGCACCTCAGAAGTTCTTTTGGAAGTAATGAGTTTGCAATGAGCCAGCCTTTATGCACACAGCAGAACTCTCAAATAGGCTGCATATGACAGCCATTGTAGCTGGAGGACACTCGGCAGGCCAAGGCCATAGATGTGTTATAGGAGCACCATTTCCATATAAGAGTTTTCTATCACTGTGAGTGGACTCCAGTCCAGCTGGAAGCTTAGATCCCATTTAGGGACATTATGTCATTGGGGTACAGATGTACAAGAGGTTCAGTAGACACCTGTATGTACTGGAAGTTGAGGTATAGGATGATGCCCTATCACATTCCCCAACAGCATAGATCACCAGTTCCTATAGAACACAAACAAGAGCCTATGTGTTTGGAAGATGAGGATGTGTGCAGACTTCATGTTAAAGGTATCTGTTTCTCTTCTTTGGCTTTGATTTGCAATAATAGTGACAGATTTGATTACTGGTCAATAAATATTCCCTATTTATCCTGCTACTTCCATAGGAAGAATATACCTCTCTGTTCCAGGGCTGTTGGGTTTAGCCACATGACTTGATATGGACAAAGAGGGTGGCAGTTGCAACATGCAAGTTCCAAGCCTCCTCCTTAAGAGGCATCCTGTTTTCTCCTTGTCCTCAAACTTTACTATTAATATGAAAAAGACAAGTCCCAGGTAGCCTGCTGGGTCCAGAATAATGAGAAATATGTGGTGCAGACTTGGATCTGACTCATGACCAATGACCAGGACCAGTTTGGCCCAGCCTGGATCAGCCCAACTCTGGGAACGTAAGTGAAACATAAGGGCTTACTGTTATGTCATTGAGATTTTGTTGTGAATAGCACAGCAACAACTCACTGATTAAAGCGTACTTGCTTTTCCTAAAATCACCAACTATGGATATAGACAGAGTCACAGGACAGATGCTATCTCATTTTTATGGATTCTTACACCCACTTTTCCTCCAAAGGCTCAGCTCTATGCCCTAGGTATTTCTGAAAACCTCTGGGGATGGCTCATGTGTAACCACAAATGAGGTAAGAGCAGCCATACCCCTATGTCCAGGTATTCCTGGCCTCCTGGTGACAGGAGCAGGCATTGCTCTCAGAGTATGGGGCTCTGTCCATGCAGAAGAGCCGAAGATGCCCCCTTTCCTGAATTCTGTGATATTTTGTCAGCAGGGCAGCCAGGCAGGACAGCATATATCCATGTTTCTTGGAGGCCTTGTAAAGGTAGATTCTTCAAGTTTAGCAATACACGTACTGGCTTGTCTTTGAGCCAGCAGGTACAACTACTACCATCACTTACTAATCTCTTGACATTAGACAAGTCACTTCCCCTCTGCAGAACTCAATTGTCCCATCTGCTAAATGGGAATAATGATTGTGTCTGCTATCCGGTTGTTCTTAGGGTCAGACAAGAGAATGCTTGCCAAATGCCCAGAACTATAAATACTTACAGAATGTTTGTTATTGTCTTCTCTCCCCAACGGGATTTGTAAAGGTACTAATTTATTGCATCCCTCTTCCCGTCCATTTCTAATCCAACTGAGGAAAGCACTGGAAAGGGAGCTGGCACAGTGATCAAGAAGGCAGACTTTCAGATCAGGTGGCCTGAGTGTGATCTTGGACAGAGATTTCCTCACCTCAGTTTCATTGGGGGTTAGTGGGGATAATGACAGAACCTACCTTGTATCAGTTTCCTATTCCTGCTGTAACAAATTACCACAACCTTGGGAGTTAAAAACAATACACGTGTATTATCCTGCAGTTCCAGAAGTCAGAGGTCTGAAATGGGCCTTGCTGAGTTAAAATCAAGGTGTTGGCAGGGCTGTGCTTCTTTCTGGAGGCTCTAGGGGAAAATCTATTTTCTTGACTTTTCTAGCTTCTGGGGGACACCTATACTCCTTGGCTGCTGGCCCCTTCCTCCATTTTTTTTAAAGATTTTTATTTATTTATGAGATACACACACACACACACACACACACACACACACACACACACACAGAGAGAGAGAGAGAGAGAGAGAGAGAGAGGCAGAGGGAGAAGCAAACTCCATGCAAGGTGCCTGATGTCGGACTCGATCCCAGGTCTCCAGGATCACAACCCAGGCCAAAGGCAGCGCTAAACCACTGAGCCATCCAGGCTGCCCCCCCTTCCTTCATTTTTAAAGCCAGCAAGCCTTTCTCATGTTCCCTTACTCCACAGAGAACCCTTCTGCCTCCCCTCTGCCTTTTTATAGTACCTTTATGAGTACACTGGGCCCAGGTGGAAAATCCGGGGTAATCTTATTTTAAGGTCAGCCAATTCACAACCTTAATTCCTTAGTTTTCCTTTTGTCATGTAACCATAGCAATTGTCTTTGCTTTTGAGGGTCAGGGTGTGGACATCTTTGTGAGGCCTCCCATGTACCTTATAGGGTTTTATGATGATTAAATAAATTAGTGTATGTAAATCATTTGGAACAGAGTCTGGCACATTCTGAGCATTATATAAAGCTTGGCTATTGATATTTTCCATGAAAGTCAACAAGATCAGAATTATTGTTGTAGGGATAGATTTTGTAGTGTACGATACAGATAAAGGACCCAATGGGTTTCTTACACTTTCTCCTCTGAGTTGAACATATACATCCAGCCATAAATAGAACCTCTAAACATCTTCAGACCTTTTCCAGCAGGAGTGGGTCTTCTCTACAGGGCAGATGAGAAGATAGAGAGAGACTCAGAAAAACTCACGCAGTTGCAATGATACTTCCCTTATGGGTCTAACCAGACACATTACCTCTCCTCTTATAGGGAGAGCCAAGAGCCAAAATCTTCTGGGAGAGGAGAAGATCTTATACGTAATATATGGGTCACCAGGAATTCAAGGAGCAGAAGAAAATATTTTTCCCCATGAATCCATGGTTTCTGGGGCCAGGTGGGAAAGAATCACTCTCTGCCTCCCCAATCTCTAAACCCAGTTGGTTAGGACTGAACCTGCTCTTGCTCCTTTCAGATGAGATCAAAGCTTGAATGCGAATCATTTCACTTAAGGTTGGCTTCTCCTGAGGTCAACCTGCTGGTTTACAAAAGTGCCCAAACATTGCCACTGCTGAACACCAGCTCTAGCATGGCCGAGGTTCAAATTGAGATGCTTCTAACAATATATATATATATAAAATCAAAGTCTAGACTGCTGCAGACATAGACCCCTCAGCTCCACCCCCTTCCTTGCACAAAGAGGTCATGTAAGGACACAGTGAGAAGCTGGCTACCTATGATCCAGGAAGGGAGTCCTCATCAGAGGCCAACCATGCTAGTACCTTGATCTTGGACTTCCAGCCTCCAGAACAGTGAGAAAATAAAATCCTGTTGTTTAAGCCACCTAGTCTGTGGTATTATGTTATGGTAGCCTAAGCAGACTAAGACAATAGCTAAGGTTATTTTTCCTTGATCTTTTCCTGTAACTTCTATAACAGCTTTGCTTTTTAGTTCCAATTGTGAGATGTGTGTGTGTGTGTGTGTGTGTGTGTATTTTTAGCAGAAGCTTTAAAAGCTAATGCACAGTCCCACACCTTCTCTTTACCCTGATGGGGTAATGGCAGAAGCATATGTTGAGAGGGAGCTTGTGTCTACCTGGGGTCCTGAGTAGCCAGGTGAGCAGAGCACCCTCCTGGTCAGATGAGACAGAGAGATATTGGTTGTGTTTTGTCCCTGAGTGTTGGGATACTTATTCCTACAGCACTACACAGCCTGCACTGACTGATACACTGTCTCAAAGATGTCCCTGCAGAGCACAGATAACAAAGGAGTTAGTTATGACTTTCCAGTTCAAAGCCTAAAGTCCAGGAGTACAAACAACACGTTTGAGAGATCAAATGGAGAGGCAAGCTATCCTTGGCAAAACTAAAATAAGGATGTTCTGGACTTGGAGGGAAAAAAATATGGAAAACTGTGGGAAAGACAAAGAGCTTAGACATGAGTGTATCCCTGAGTCTTCTTTCCCTGCTTGTGTCTCTGCAAGGTGGGTAGTTTCTCCATAAAATCCATAGAGGCTTGGAGATACAAGAACTGAAAGGATTTGTGTCACCCTCTAGAAAAACTGTACACAGCTCAATGAGGAGCAGATAAGGTCTTTGAAACGTGTCTATAGCTGAGTCACTTCATAGAGTTCTCACCCATCTAGCAACACAAGGTCAAGGGAAGAAACCTACACACCCAATCCAGGCATAGACACAGTGGAAGACATGGAGGAGAGGTGTCACTGGCCTGAGAAGGCCTCCTGTTTGGAAATGGGGAGAGGGTGTGGTGGGGCTGTGTCTGTGGCTCTGAGACGTACTAAGCATACAAGGCCTCTCCTGATCTGTTTCCGGCTATCTCCTCTGCCACATTCCTCATCACCTACCTTCATTTCATCCTGACTTCAGCCCTGCTAAATCTACCCAGCCATTCTATGCCTTTGTGCCTTAGCAATTGCTCTCTCTTCTTCCTGGCATTCCCTTCCCATCCGTTGTTTGACTGAACAATATTGATTCATCCCTTGAGATTCACTTGATTTGTCACTTCCTCTGGGAAGCATTTCCTAATTCATCAATGTCATTATTCATTTTTCCTTTATGTTGCTAATATACCTAACATTTACCTCTACTTACCAAAACTCAACAAATATTTATGAAATACTATGTGCCAGGTGTTGTAATCACCACACTGAACATTGGTGAACAGAGAGAGTAGGGTTCCATCTCAAGGGTCCCCATTCCAGGTACTCTTTCTGCATGATAAATCACCATGAAACTCAATGCTGTAGAGGGAGAGCAACCATCTTACCTCATGTGGCTTCAGTGAGTCAGGAATTCTGGAAGGCTCCAAATGGGTACATCTAGCTTAGGGTCCTCACTGAGTTGCAGCGAAATGGTGGCTGCAGCTGGAACAGTAAAGAGAGGAAGAGTGTTGGACCATGTCAGCTTGCAAGCATCTCCCTCCTTTAATGTGATCTCAGAGCCTCTCTCCATCTGGTATCTCTGCATGGGCTAGTTTGGGCTTCTTCACAGCATGACATCCTCAGGGCAGTCAGACTGCTTATGTGACAACTGAAGTCTTCAAAAGTGATTACTCCAGAAGGCAAGGCAGAGGTTACATTGCCTTTTGGGATTTAGCTTTGGAAGTCACGTTGTCACTTTTGTTGCATTCTCTTAGCTAGAAGTGAGTCACCAGCCTGCTCAGATTTAGGGGCAGGGGAATTAGGCTCTACCTCTTGATGGAGGAATAAAAGGTTCTAGAAGAGCATATGACAAAGGAGATGTTGTCACAACCATTTTTAGAAAATAGAATCTGCCATGGTTTCATCTAGTACTTGCCAAACCTTAATGCATGCCCCGCCCCCTCACTAGACCATAAGAGTATGAATTAGATCTTCTTCTTTATCTATTCTTAAAACTTAACACAGCATCTAGAAGAGAGAAGTCACTTAGTACATATGGAATTAATCAATAAATTCTCCATTAGTTCAGAGAATCCTTATTTCCATAAATAGAAAGTATATCTATTATGTTAATTAAGATAATGAACACTTCTGCAAGGATAATTTAATTTCTGGAAATAACAAATTTTCTCATTTTCCAGTAGGGTTTGCTTTTTTTCCCTTTAGCTATCAAAGTCAAATTTTTAAAATTTGTATAATAAACTTGCCAGGGACACATAATTTAAATTTTTTTTACATAGTCCTTCTAAGTCCTTGGGTTCTTCATCCTGAAACATCTCCACCTCAAGAACTCTGGCTGCCAGATGAAAACTGTCAGCATCCTTCGAAAGGTTTACATTTTATTTATTTATTTATTTATTTATTTATTTATTTATTTATTTATATTTTTATTTTTTGAAGGGTTTACATTTTAATAGAATCTAGGTTTCTCCAGGGTGGTGCAGATCTAGATGCTCTGCTACTTTGAAACCCCAGACTTACCTTCCCCCAGAATCATATAGCTCCCTACGTTGGAAGCCACACTAGTGAGACTCTTATTCTCTCTGAATGGCACCCAAGCAAACACCACACTCAGGATGTGCTGCAGTTACTTCATTAGAGAACAAATTCAACATGTCCCTAAACACAGTTTTGCAGTCATGATTACAGTGCATTTGGCATGTCTGTTCTACTTGGCTCCTTCCACGCACAAGAATGATGCTCGGTGAAGGCTTCTCCCATCTCATTATTTATAAGAAAATTTCAGACAGGATGAAGCTGGACCAGTACTCGATGCTTGTGAGGTGATACAGAAAATAGGAACTGGGGTGCCTGGGTGGCTTGGTCAGTTGGGCATCTGCCTTTGGCTCAGGGTCTTGGGATGGAGCCCCGCATTGGGCTCCCTGCTCAGTGAGGAGTCTGCTTCTCTCTGTCTCCCTCTGCCCTTCCCCACTGCTCATTCTCTCTCTCCTTCTTTCTCTCTCTCTCTCCCTCTCTCTCAAAAAAAAATAAAATAAAATCTTAAAAAAAAAAAAGGAAATAGGAATCATTTGCAAAACTTCCTTGGATAGTTTTTTGTTTCCTTGTGCTGTTCATGTCTTATTTATGATCCTCAGTTGACTTATATTTATTATCGTATATTTTATGTATATTATTATGACCACGTACAGTTAAATTGGTTATAAATATGGATAGCTTCTATTATTAAGGTCTTATGCCAAACACTTTACCTACCTCGGCTGATGTTGAAAGATGCTATGTTAATATTCTCTTCCCCATTTTGGGAGTTCAGAGAGGTTAAATTTCACCCAAGGGGACAGAAGCAGCAGAGCTGGGTTCCAGTGCTCTTGTGCCCCAATTCCAACATGTTTAAGAGCCTGGAGCTTTTCTCAGACCCTGGAGGTAATTGTAAGTAGCTGAGGAAGGGCTGGCAGTGCTTGTAGGTGCAGCCTCTGATCCCACAGGCTCTACTCTGGCCACAAGCTCCCCCTCATTGCTTTGCTATCTCTATGACAGTCTTGTTGCCTAGAAGAGGGGTGGTAAGGTGGCTCCCCATTGCGAACCTACCTGTTACTGCTATAGATGGTGGTAGCGGAAGGTGGCAGAGCTGGTATGTGGTCACTTGGCAAGTTGTCTCAAGAATCAGGAGGAGGGTAGATGCAGTATCATCTGCTGTAAGGAGTGTGAGGTTTTCAGAGAGAAAACCGTGGTGTGAGTCTTCCTTTGTCCATCTGTTAGTTGCATGATCCTGAGCAAATCTGAACCTCGGTCTTCTCATTTGAAACAGGAGTTAATGATACCTGTCTTGCTTTCCTCTCTGTTTACCGTGGAAATCAAATGGCTTAATCTTGGAGAGATTCCTCTGTGAATTGTAAAATTTAAAATATGTTTATTTATTTATTTCATTTATTTATTCATTCATTCATGAGAGACACACACACACAGAGGCAGAGACATAGGCAGAGGGAGAAGCAGGGTCGCTGCAGAGAGCCTGATGCCGGACTCGATCCCTGGACCCTGGGATCACGCCCTCAGCCAAAGGCGGATGGTCAGCCACTGAGCCATGCAGGCGTCCCTCTGTGAATTGTAAAATTTGACAGAATGTTGATCATTTTTATCAGGGAGGATCAGCAAGGTGGTGTCCCTCAGGGAGAAAGCAGCCATGCAGGAGGGGACTGCAGGATGGGGGGTGGGGCGGCAATGGGATCCTGAACATTGCAGCTGCTGGGAAAGATTTGTGAGATGTGCTGCTTGTTGCAGCATTAAAAGGACAAGAGGTAGGGAGAGAGTGGAGTGGACTGAGAAAGCAAAGATATTAAGATAGTAAAAGCTCACCAATTGTATAGGAGAATGGAAAAAAAAATCTTTGTCGAAATACATGTAGTACATTCATTTATTCCTTCAATACAGTGTTTTTAGATGCCTTCTCTATGCATAGCACATATGTTACTAGAAGGGAATGTTTAGATAACTGCTTACATAAAATTAATTTGAGTAACTATTTATATAAATAAGATGTGTAAATGAATATTGGGAAAATTAAGATAAATATGCAATTTTATTTTAAGTTTACCAGCTTCACAAATTCTCAATACATTCTGTTTCTTACACTGGTGTGCCAGGCAGAGAGAGCTCAGAGGAGGAGGCGTGATGCGGTGCCATACGTGTTGTTTGTGGTGTCTGGTAGCTCAGTCACTCCCTGGCTCTTGACCTTGCACAGGGGACTTCTCCTCCCCCCAACTTCAATTTTCTCATCTGAAAAATGTGGGCGATGATACTGTCAGAGACCAACTGGGATTACAGTACCCTGTTTGGTAAGTGATGGGCGGTTAACAAATGTTAATGATCTTTATTGTGAAGGCTGATGGCTTGTCGTGGTGTTAGGTAACCCTTCAGCCCCCATCTGAATCTTCTCTTCCCAACACCCAACACCCTTGTCATCATTGTCCCCACCCCACCACCCCCGCCCCCGGGGCGGTAACCATGAGGCTGGCTTCTCTTTTGAGCAGCAGCCATAGATGACATCATGCCCTCTCTCTTGTAACCATGCTTAGAAGTTAGGTACAAATTCAGGGCTGGTTTCTGCCCCTGGGGGAGTTTCATTCTGCAATCATAGATGGGTCTGTGCGCCTGCAATATTTAATCAGATCTGTTCTCTCAGAGACAGCTTCTTCTGCAGCCAAAGGCCAAAGCTCAGGAATCCTCTGTATTTCTGAGCCAGGGCTTCTCTGGGATATAAACCAGAGGCTCTTTCTTCTGTCTGCCTGCCTGTCATGCCTTTGTTGCCTCAAGAGCTCTTCACCTGGCATCTCACTGATTTTTATGAACACAGTAGTGATCTAGCTGCATCATCTGTCACCCACTGATCCCAGGATTTAAGCCATGAGCGTGGCTGGCGGTACAAATACCTGCTTTTCCCCCTGTATTAGTCATGGTAGGCTACCTGCTGTGGCACACAATCCCCAAATTTTGGTGGCTTGGCACAACTGTTTATTTCTTGCTAATGTAAAGTACAATTGTGTGGTCCTGGTCAGCAAGCAGCCTTCGAAGCGGGATATCAGGATCCAGTCTATGGTTTTGTGCACATGGGGCATTGGCTGGCATCCTCAGGGCCTCCACACCTCCCCCATATCCCTTTGGCCATTCCCATTTCTGTGTATCCCAGTCCAACTTCCAGTTGCCAGAACCACTGCCTGAATCTCTTTCCTGAGGGTTTCTCTGGCTACTTGAGTCTGCTCTGCTCACATGTGTACAAGTGTCAGAGGTGCCCCCCAAACTAATTCCAAGTCCTCAAACAATGACTTGCGAGGATTGGTGTAAAAATACCCCAACTCCCTTAATCCTTAGGTGGGATAACCCTCCGGAGATCTGGGGAAGGGACCTTGTGCTGTTTACTATAGGGTCGGGCAACCATGGCCACAGTGGTAACTTGCTAGATAGTGTACTTTCTATTGGCTTTCTTTTTTCCCTGCCTCCTCTCTCCACAACTCTCCTGATGTTTCCTGAGATCACCTTCCAACGTAACTACTTTCTTGAGGGATTAAATGAACTTTACTGGCTCATGTAACTAAAAGGCACATGATTAGAACATGTGCCAGTCAGACATGACTGGATCCAGGGTTTAAACAATGTCTATTGAATTCAATTTCTCCCATCTTTTCTCTCTACCTTGTGATATCCTGGTTTCACTCATAGTATCCAAGTTGTAGGAAGATGGCTGCAGTGCCTCAAGTCTAATATTTTCTCCCTCTCAAGCTGAAAAGGGAAGAGAAGAAAACATATTTTTGAGTTAAAAAACAAACAAAAACCACACAACGGATTCTTTCCTGTTGGTTCGGATCACATGATGTGTCCATCCATGAACTAGTCACAGTGGAAATGGTTGCAATGTGTGCTTGGCTTACCCTGGTTATGTGCTGGACTCCTTAGGATAGTAGCAACCCCCTATCTAACCCTGTGGCCTGAAATGGGGGAGCTGAGTATCTTCCAACAAAAATAGCCTGTTGCGGGCAGGCGGGATAGATGCTGGAGAAGCAGAGAGCAGATGGCTCTGAAAATCCCTTTTTCCTCTCACAGTCTCTGGTTTCTAACTATGGTATGGGCTTTTGCTAAAATATTTCTACAAGGCTTACTTGGGGGTTTATGTGCACAGGGCATTGGCTTTGGAATCAGGAGTCCTGGGTTCTAGTCCTTCCTCACCAGCTGTAAGTTAATGAGTTTCTTTTCCTCTGAGAGCCTCAGCAGCAGCATCGATAAGCTGAGACATTTGGTCACAATCTCTTCTAAGACCTTTCTCACTTGAAAAACGTTGGGATTCTCTGATGTCCTGATTGTTCAACCAGATGCCCATCTAGAAGGGAGAGGCAGACAGATTTTCCCCACTGGAACCAAAGCTTTAGAAATGTAAGATGTTAATGTAAATTCCTTCCTGTCTACTGTAAACTTTCTCACATTTAACAGAATACCAAAGTGCCATACTTTAGCTAGGGTTTCCACTGCCGTGTTGGTTAATCCTCCAGTGAAATTATGCTGTTGCATTTGGGACCACATCCTGTATTTCCATAACAACGGGCTGGATGAGACTTAACTACAGAAAAGTGGTGGTTGTTAATATGAAATCTACTGGAAACCCATTCTTCTTAACACTTTGCCCTTCCTTTAAAAAAAATTGTTTTATTGAGAACAATTTAATCCATCTGATCATGATTTAGTTTCTATTGACTCATCATTTTCCTCAGCAGAAGTGATTTAACTTCTAAAAAGTATTTAAGAAGTAACTTCGACAATCTTTTTTTGCCAGCAAATAGAAAATCACATATTTTTTTACCCTAGAACAAATGGATTTTAAACTTAAGTTTCTAGCCCAAAGCTATGAACACTTGAGCTGTGGTCTTGGGTTTAAACAGAGCAAAATATCTTCTTAACGTGGCTCAGAAAGGAGGCAAAGGTAATTTCCACTTGGAACACTACGATACTGTTGTTAACAGTTGTTTACGTGGTGTCTGTTCTGATCGGTGGGTGCCCCCGCCGTGTTTAGATCATCATTGCTAGGGAGCTTTGCTCTCTTCACATTTGGAAGAACTTGTGGTGTTTCCCTCTCTTCCATATCGGAATGCAGGGTGGCCCTTGTTGGCAGAGATTTCTCCTGCCAGTCCCACTGGGTATGTAAAAGCAAGAACTCCATGTATCCTTTCTCACTCAGCTCTGCTTAGGAAATGAGTCTGTGAAGGTCAGTGGGAAACCTGGTAGGGAAGATTCTAGACAGAGAACTAAGCTGGAGCTCAGAGCTCTGGGATTTGGGCTTGCTCTGACATTACCTGGAAGACAGATCCTGCGTAAGTCATTGACCCCATTGCTGCCTTAGTGTCCCTCAGCTGGTTCCTAGTGTGATATATACACATTTCAGTATGTCACCTTGAATTTGCAAGACATTTCTTTTTCCTCCAAGTGAACTTTTTTGGACAAAATGTATCTGATAAAAATGACTGCAACAATGTTTTGGGTTCCATTTGCAGTATCAGGGCTTATTCTTTTTTCATCAAGAGCTAGAGTCTCTGTCTCCTTGTGGCAGTAGGCAAGCTTTTGTGACTGGTTATTATTAGGGTATGGCAGGTGAGATGCTGTGTGACTTCTGAGCCCCAGTCTTAAAAGCAGAACAGCCTCTGCCTCTATCATTTCAGCTTCCATGAAGCTTTGGTGCTTCAGAGACCATGTGGAGATAGAGATGCCCCAGGAGCTTCCGCTGTTAAGCTGCTAGCCATTGGAGTCCTCCAGGCTGAGTACCAGTCACATGGCTGAGCCAGTCTTCCACAGACTCCAGCTCTAGCCACCATCTGTCTGCAACTACATGAGAGACACAAATGCAAACCACCTTGCTGAGCCCTGGTAACTCCCAGGGAGGTGTGGGGTAAAAGGGAAATAATTGGTGTTACTTCAAGCTACTAGTTTGGTGTGGCTTTTTATGCAGAATATGTAGCTGAGCAACTGCCAGCTTCTTATTCCACCAGGTGATAGAAATGAGGCTCAGCCATGTGAGCTACGCTATTCTTTCTGTGGAATTGTCTAAGTTGGGAGGCATTATGTTGTTGTGTTGTCAGGGAGAATGTCTGGTCATGCTGTCCTTGGTGTCACCATCTACCTATGCTGTCTTCCCTGGGGTTCCCTCTTCCTGTCTAATCTGTAGTTATCAGTTCACAGGGGTCACTTTGGTCTCTCCCTCTTCCTGAACCTGAGAGCCTTTCTAGTCTATTAACTTTTTTTTTTTTAAGATTTTATTTATTTACTTATGGGAGACACACACAGAGAGAGAGAGAGAGGCAGAGAAACAGGCAGAGGGAGAAGCAGGCTCCATGCAGTGAGCCTGATGTGGGACTCAATCCTGGGTCTCCAGGATCATACCCTGGTCCAAAGGCAGCACTAAACCACTGGGCCACCGGAGCTGCCCCTAGTCTATTAACTTTTGAAACTGTGTCCCTGATACACTCCCTCTACTGCCCCACCTAGGGCTTCTGGAAACTCTACAGCACCATGCCTCTTGAGTGCAAAAGGTCATTTTTGCTGCTCCTGCCTCACAGTGTGGCACAAGAAAGTCTGTGAGGCTCTCCCAGATGGGCTTCCATGCTAGGATTTTTCAGATTTTTAGGTTGCATCCCCCATGAGTGAGTCCCTAAATCAATCCAGTAGTTTGCAAACAGCATTAAAAAGAATTTTAGAAGGGCAGAATAGAATTAAAAGGAACTATCAGAGGAGGTAAGGGACCTGTGATGGTTAATTTTATATGTTAACTTAGCTAGACTTGGTGCCCTGATAACTGGTCAAAAATGGAGGGGGCTGTGAAGGTATTTTTAGATGAGATTAATGCACTCAAATCATTAGGCTTTGAGTAAAGCAGATTCCCCCCACAACGTGGGTAGGCCCTATCCAGTCAATTGAAGACCTTAAGAAAAAAAAACTGACCTGTGAAGAAGAATGAATTCTGTCAGCAGACAGTTTGGGGATCAAATTGTGATGTCAACTCTTTCTGGGCCTGCCCTATTTTGTGTGCAGATTTTGTGCACAAGCGTGCGCTCACATACACCCTATTAGTTCTGTTTCTCTGGAGAACCATGACTAACACAGTAGCTATTCTTTCATGAATCTGTGCTCTCAGTGGTACATACATATACATGTACTGAATTGTTACATAATTCACATTTTTTTAAAAGATTTTATTTATTTATTCATGAGAGACACAGAGAGAGAAGCAGAGAAGCAGGCTCCATTCAGGGAGCTTGACGTGGGACTTGATCCCATGTCCCCAGCATCACGCCCTGGGCCAAAGGCGGCGCTAAACCGCTGAGCCACCTGGGCCACCCAATAATACATGTTTTTTACTAGGAATCACAGTCAAAAGGTTTAGAAGATACCATCTCACTTTGACATAATCTCAGACATTTCTTTTCCTTCTTTTCGTGCTGGGATCTTATCTCATGAGGCTCTCCCCAGGGCTGTTGGCACTCCAAACATCTTCAGGTTTCATTTCTCCTCTCCTCTCCTCTCCTCTCCTCTCCTCTCCTCTCCTCTCCTCTCCTCTCCTCTCCTCTCTTCTTTTTAAACCATCCCCTCACTCCCTTTCCCGATCTCAGCTGGCAGGGACATGGCAGGGAACAAATCCAGGTGGTGGAAGAGGAATTAAGACACAGGATTCTTTGCTTGGTTTGTCCCTTCTGACATTACTTCTCCCTGACCCCTCTCTCATTTTCCTCATTTCTCATATCTTGAGGAATCTTCAAAATGAATGAGTATGATTGGTTTCCCACTAGTTATTGGCAGGCAGGGTGGACTTGGACAAAGGAATTTTCCCTTTGAGCCTCAGGTTTTATCATCTGTATCATGGGGAAACTAGTGTGTGCCTCATGCTGTTATGGCACAACTGAACTGAAAAGAATGAGGTCTGACACATCTTTTTTTTTTTTTTTTAAGAGTTATTTGTTTATATTAGAGATATCAGAGAGAGGGCATGTGCAAGAGTGGAGAGGGGCAGAAGGAGAGCAAAAGACAGACAGACAGAGTCTCAAGCAGACTCCACACTGAACATGGAGCTTGACTCAGGGCTTGATCTCATCACCCTGAGTTCATTACCCTAAGATCATAACCTGAGCTGAAACCCAGGAGTCAAATGCTTAACTGACTAAGCCACCCAGACACCCTAGGTCTGACACATTTTAATTATTCACCATATATCCACTACCCTTTCTTTCTCACCCACAACATAAGTTGATGCATTGGGCTCCTTTCAGGACTAAGATTCTTCTGGGTGGGAACCTCATCTGATTCTTTCACTACTATAGGACATAATAAGTACTCAGTATTCTTGAACTAAAATTCCCAGTCCAAATCTCCAGTACTTCCTTGGCCTTTTGACTCTCATTTGTTGATTTGGGAACTCTGAACCTACCAGATTGGGAATTGTGCTAATTCCCTATGGATAAAATACACACAGACCAACTGATATTAAGCACATGTGACACACAGATACTACCAATTGAAAACACCACCCAATTAGAAGTGACTCTTAGCTCACCTGGAATGAGCTCAGAATGAGCTCAAAGAGGACTCTGTATTAGAGTCCTCTCTTCCACAACTGCTGGAAGGACAGAGAGAATGAGACAGGAAGCATATGTTACAGGAATCCCTTGACCTGGAGCAGGAGGCTTGATTGACTCCAGTGGATACTTGTGCATCATGGAGTCAGTATTTCCTACAAATTTACCAAGGGTTCTCTCTAGGTATTAAAATAAAAGCTTTATTCTTTTCCAGTTGAGTAAGGAGACATTATCCAGACTGATTGTCTGAAGACAGCTGACCTCTCAAGGCCTCTTAGGAGACATACACCAAGATGGGCTTTGTGCAAATAACACCATGGGAAGAAAATAGTACCTTTCTGTCTATTGCTGGTTGGCATCTGCTTTTCTCTCCTGGAAAGGCTTGTTTCTGCCTATTTAAATCACAAAGCAGTTAGTCATGAATAGTATCTAAATTTGTGTTCAATGCTGACCACATTAGTCGTGTTGAATAAATGAAAAATAAGATTTCATTTTGGAGCATTGGTCTATGTCCTAGAATTCAAGCAGTTGCTGGCTTTGCTGTATTCACTGTCCCACTGCCATTCATAACAAAAGTGAAATAATTAATATAATAATCCCTTTCAAAATTATACCTATTGGCCTAAATAGCTTTGCCATATATATAAATGCTTTGGGTAAATGCAGTTATTTAATAGTTTAAATCCAGCCTCATTTTGATAATAGAGCATTGTTCAACTATGAAATGACTAAGTACCCTTTTCATATGCCCTGTGAGAAACACAATAAGTTGAATGTTGTGCTTACATAGTGTCTGTTTTCCTGAGCAGTCAGTTCAAAGCAAGCTCCATGCATTTCATTAATCTCAGCATCCTCAAGAGAACACAAAAATCCTCCTACTTTCTGGGCTTTTCTCCTGTGACCTCTTCTCCTCATTCCTGAAAGGCCTTCAGCTCCTGCTTCTCACAACTAACTTTCCTACTTTTCCCCTACTCGCTTTCCTCCTTCCTTCCTTTGTCTTTTTCTTTTTGGAATAACTGCCTCCTTTAATAGAGTCTGATTTACTGGACAGGTCACATGCCAACGCATCAGCTGAGGACCACCAGGAGGCTAAGCATCTGTTTCTGGTTGTGTAGCTTTCATAACTACACTATCCATTGGAACGTATAAATCACATTCAGGTCAGGTAGGGAAGAAGTTTCCATCAGTGTCATTTGTTTAAAAGGAAAAAAAAAGATCAGGGTAAGAATCTAAATATAGTAGTATATGCTAGTACATATGTTTTTAGCAAAAGAAAATCATTACAATAGAGAACAAGATTTAAAGCACCAGGTACAAACTGACACAGTATTTCCAAAAAACTCACTGGGATTTATTCCTTCTCAACCTGCCTTTGTTTTTGTTTGCTTGTTTTTTGTCTAATGAACTTTTTATTTTAGAAAGGTTTTAGATTTACAGAAACATTGTAAAGATAACAGAGAGTTCTCATACACTCCACACTCATTTTCCCCTATTATTAATCCCTTCTATTCATACAATCCACTTATCACAATTAATGAATCAATACTGATACATTGTTACTAACTGAAGCCTATACTTTACTCATACTTGCTTGGTTTTTACCTGATTCCTTTTTTTTCTGTTCCAAAATTCCATCCAGGATAATATGCTACATTTATTTGTCATTTCTTCTTGAGTTCCTTCTGGTTTAGATGGTTTCTCAAACTTTCTTTTTTAAGGGCTTTACTGTTTTGAGGATTAGTACTCAGATACTTATTAAAACATCTCTTATTTGCCATTTGTCATGATGTTTTTCTCGTGATTGTACTGACCTCATCACATCACAGCAAGCATAAAAACTGCTTTTGGTGGTATTTTCTAGTTTGCAATAATCTTTCTTCCATGCTTTTTATAAGGCTGGCCCTCTGTTCCTGTGCCATGATGGCATCTGAAGGATTGTCCACAGTCGAAAGACCTGTTCATCATGAGGGTTTGCCATCTGGGCTCTATTCCTCGTGTTTCTGCTAGTCCTGGTGACTTTTGAGCGTCAAATCCCCTTCCCTCCATTATTTCGCTTTATCAGAGGCTGACTTTCAATCCCTCTGTGAGCTGTAGTTGCTATTCACTGCTCGCAATGGTGTTTGGCCTTCACAGAAGCCTCTCGCCAAAGTTTCCTATTTCTGAGGCCGAACTGATTCCTCCACACTCTGCTCTGCTCCTCCCTTCCCCCCGGGTCCACACGTCCATATGTATGTATACTCCTCCAGCACACCTTCAACACGTCCATACACAACTTCGTATTTTTCCACAGTAGGGAAACTATTGTCCCACATCAGGACCAACTTAGTGACGTACTGGCTTTGATTTTAAAACAGTTTAGGAAAGAATGGCTGATGTCTTTCCTTTTTTTTTTTTTTAATATATATATATTTTTAAATTGGAGTTCAATTTGCCAACATATAGCATAACACCCAGTGCTCATTCCATCAAGTGCCCCCCTCAGTGCCTGTCACCCAGCCACCCCCAGCCTCACCCACCTCCCTTTCCACCACCCCTTGTTCGTTTCCCAGAGTTAGGAGTCTCTCATGTTCTGTCTCCCTTTCTGATATTTCTCACTCATTTTCTCTCCTTTCCCCTTTATTCCCTTTCACTATGTTTTATATTCCCCAAATGAATGAGAACATACAATGTTTGTCCTTCTCTGATTGACTTACTTCACTCAGCATAATACCCTCCAGTTCCATCCATGTGGAAGCAAATGGTGGGTATTTGTCATTTCTAATGGCTGAGGAATATTCCATTGTATACATAGGCCACAGGCTGATGTCTTTCCATTTTAAAGAATAGCAAACACATTTATTGCCTTTCTAAATTTCTTCAAGGGACACTGCTCCCAAACATTAAAACAAAACAAAACCCAGTTGAATTATGGTTTCCTATTACACACTTTTAAAAAGAACAAAAGAAAAATATATTAAGCTATGTAATGGGAATGCAAAATACGGGGGCACCAGGGTGGCTCAGTCAGTTAAGCATCTGCCTTTAGCTCAGATCATGATCCTGGGGTCCTGTTTCAAGTCCTGCATCAGGCTTCCTGCTCAGTGGGGAGTCTGCGTTTCCCTTGGCCCTTCACTCTGTAGTGCTCTCTCTTTCTGTCTCTCAAATAAATAAATAAAATCCTTAAACAAAATATTGGTTTACTAATCTGTGAATCTTTTTTCTCCCTTCCTCTACCATCAAAGAAGCATCTATGCTGAGACTTCCTCAGTTGTACAGAATCCAGTGTACTTCTTAAGATGTCTTCACCAACAAGTAGGAGAATCCTGATTCAATAGGCTTGAACAAGATTTGTTATGTCCCATTTCTGGAGTTTGGTGGATAGGCTGGGCTCCAGCGGAGAACCCTCAAGGCTGCAGCACCATCCGTTGAGGCTCCTCCCTGCTGTTTCAGACTGACTCTCACCCTGTTACAAGGTGGTTGTCAATAGCAACAGAGACAAAGGGCTCTTTAGTCGGAGCAGAGAAGGGGGGGATGGAAGAGGTTCTACTTACTCTACTGTGGAGGTGAGGCAAGAAGAAAAGTGGAACAAAAGTGGAAGAAAAAAGTGGAAGAAAAGTGGTGGGGAAGCTGAGAGGACTGGCACAAAAAATCCTGGGCCAGAGAGGGGATTGGAGTGGAAAGAAAGAAGGCATCCAGTCTGAGTTGGAAAGAGAATTTTCTGGACTTAGAATGGAAGAGGAAAGGCACTTTAGGGCATCAGCCATGCATATATTAAGATATCGGCAACAAGAGAAATAAGAAGGAAAATCTGAAAGAAGTTTAGCTTTGTGTTATAAATACACACTCTTTTGGTGTTTTCATGAAAGCCTGTAAATTAAGATTTACATTGATTTTCAATTATTTTGGTTGCTGGAGTATGACAGAGTCTAAGGGTTGGTTTGCTCAGCACTTCTTTTGCCATTCTCTATTATAGAAAGGTGAATTGTATAATTTGTCACTCAAATAGGGACATTTAAGGCTAGAAGGGGACTCCATTAATGATCATGCTGTTACTACTTTACCAGTGTAAACCAGGACTAACACAGGCAAACTAAGATTTATGCCAAAATATAGAATACATAATTTCAGTTTGAAATGCTGCTATAATACTAGAAAGCGAGGTATCCAAACTCCTAGCCTCCCCTGTAGCTACGGTGGTCAGTTCATATTTGTGGTCTGTGAGTTAGAGGCAGGAAGCTGAGGAGGACTTGTCTTCCTTAATAAGTCAACACTGGGGAGAACTATGGCTCTGTCCCCTTCCTCCTGTTTGGACTACACACACGTGGTCTAGAGATGCACCAGCCATTATGTGAGCGTTAGGATGAAAGCTGATGGCCAGGATGGTGAAGATAAAGATGGAGGGGACTGGGATATTGATGATTTTGTGGGCCTGCTGCACAGGCCTGGACTGCTCACCTCCAGACTTCTTATACAGGAAAAAATCAACCCAAACTTCTAGGTTAATCTAATAAGATTTCTGAACCTCATACCCAAATAGAAATTCTGCTGATATATGGATTTTTCATTAAATTTTTTTAATGTTAGGTTGTATCAAGTGAAGCCATAAGGTAAGTGTGTTTATATGGCAAACACTTTAATTCATTTTCTATGAAAAGAAACTATACATTGTTTGAGAACACAATCTGAATATTTCTTTTTGATTTTGTTTTATTAAATTATAGACATTTTCGGGATCCCTGGGTGGCGCAGCGGTTTGGCGCCTGCCTTTGGCCCAGGGCGCGATCCTGGAGACCCGGGATCGAATCCCACATCGGGCTCCTGGTGCATGGAGCCTGCTTCTCCCTCTGCCTGTGTCTCTGCCTCTCTCTCTCTCTCTCTGTGACTATCATAAAAAAAAAATAAAAAAAATAAATTATAGACATTTTCAAACACACAAAAGTAGACAGAATAGTAGAATAAATCCTGATGTACCTATAACCGAATGGCATAATTTTTGTTTCATCAGTATTGTGAGTGTGTTGCTGTGTTAAGCAAATTAACATTCTTTTGATGGGTACGTATTACGAATGGGATAATATCTTCTCTTACTGAGGATATTCTCTTATTGAAAAGCAGAAAGAAAATTTTTTAATCATTTGCCACAGTAACAAGGAACTGTCATCATGAACTATGTTGATTCATAGACTACTGACTCAAGGTAATGCTAGGTAGGCCACATGAAATCTCTGTTGAGAAACAAACATTTTCACGTGATTTGTCCTATCAATGAGAAAGTAATGCATAGACTGAAGAGACCTGAGGTCATTACTAGTCACGTGATCTTAGACACCTTACTTAACATGGAGAGGTCTCAGATTACTTACCTGCAGAATGGTGATAATATTCACCTCACAGGGTAGTTGTGAACACTAAATAAGGTAATTCTTCATACAGTAATTGATATATAGTAAATGCTCAATAGCTGATCACTATTGCTATTATTAACTCCGTGTTAATTGGTGTGGGTTTCTTCTGTTTTCTTCTAAGCCAGGGGGTGAGTAGGGAAGCTATAGGATGACAGGAAATATAAAGATGTCTAATTCTACAAGCTTCATGAAATGACACAAAGAATAGAGGTTGACCATCAGGGATTTTATTTTCCATACTTGAAGACTTAAGTTACTTCTACCAAACAGAGAGAAGTGGTCATAATAGATAAAGATGGATAACTGGTCGCAGGTATATTTATTCTAGGGTCTAAAGGTTGTTCAGTCTGCTGTAGCAGTGAGTACCTGGGGAGATGTCAATTTCTCAGATTAGAGGAGTTCCATATAATTGGATCCTGAAAATTGGTTTTAGAGATTTAGAAATATATAAAGGAGTCATTTTAGTTTTGATATTCTTGCACAGACTATGAGTCAGAAATCCTCAAGTTAAATCTGCCAGAGTTCTTTGGTTATTAAATTTCATGTTTTGGAGAATAAGATATGTGTCACCTATTCATGGTAATGAGGAGAGAAGAAGAAGGAATTTCCACAGAGACTTCATGTGTGCTCAAACAGCAGACTCTATCTTGGTGCCAGGTAGGTTTCCTATGGATTGGATAGATATCTTAGGTGTGGGTTCCCAGAAACAGAGGCTCAGACAGGAACATGGCTGAACATTGGGGGTGTGCTCTCAGAAGAGGAAGAGTAAGGGAAGCAAGATAAAGAGTACAAGACACTAAGGAAGAGTGTGGTCTCTTCTGGAGTCAGCTTCTATCACAGAGAACTCTGGAGCATGAAATGGATCACAGAGTTGAGTCCATCTTGAAACAAGAGGACTGGGTTTTTGGACCTCAAGTCAACAAGTCAATATGTCTGTGGGGTATCTTCTGTTGGGAGAGGAAGGTATAATCTTTCTTGTGGGCTCCCTTTTGTCTGAGGGCAATTCTCCAGAGAAGGGGGCAGCTAAGAGCCATTAGAGCCACCATTCCTACCAGCTGGGAATAGGTGCACTAGTATAACAAAAGGGACCAGTGGAATCCCTTACAGATGGTGCTTTCATTTGAAATCAGCTGTGTTCCTCTTCATGCTGCTTTGACTGAATTGATGTGGAACAGAGAGGTTAAAGAGGATGTTATGAAGAGGCTGTTCATTGTTTCTCAAGCTCAATTAGTATATGGATGCTCTCTTGGGAGGGAAAGTTTTCTTAATTTCCAAAATTGGCTTAAATTGTTTTTATTAAAACTTTACTTAAATACATATAAACCTAAAAGATTCAATAAACTTCTTATGTTTGCATTTATTAAAAAGGCATAAAATCAAAACAAATTACAAATTAAATTTTAAAAAGCACAAGACCATTAAAAATCAAATTGACAACATAAATTCAATGTGATGGGTGATACTATCTTGCTGAAACTAGGGTGCCACTTCCAGATAAATATGAGACTTTGTAATCGCAAATTGTCTCATGTGTTTCACACGACCTATGTTATAAGATGCTGTGTTGAAGGACCACCTTTCCAGCACTCTTCTCTAATAGAACTTCTGCAAATCCTAATCTGTAGAAGTCAGGAGGTTCTTGCCTTCACTCGACAGGAAGGAATTATTTAGCATTTACATATAGTTGTTCTCTATTATTGTCCTTAGCTTGCAATAATCAAAGGCATTCATCTTGGCACTATTGTGATCATAAACCAAAATGCAAACATGGGCACTTAAATACTATAGTCATCCTCAGTAAACAAATCATCCAAAACATACACAATTTTATTGGAATGAAAGTGTAATATTCAAAGTTCATTTAAAGCACTCTCTTAGAGCACTTAGGGGCTCCAGCTACTATGTCTGCACATTCTTTGATATGAGACAGTAGCTCTGTCCCATGAAAAGACGACCTGTACAGGGTGAGTTTGTCCATGAAATGACACTTGGAACACCCAAGAAAGTACCATTTTGGCTCCCACTGTTTGGGGCAAGAGGATGGTCATGAGCAAGGCCCCCAAATTGCAGGGTGAACCAGTGGCAATCTGAAAGGCCACTGAGTGGGCTTTGTGCCCCATATCTCATTACAACGTTAATGATTTCACTTAGTGTTATTGACTGTGACTACCTGGTGATTCTGAATATATAAAGGCTACTCCTTGTATTAGGTGAACCTCCTGCCCTTGCCACTAACCGAACACAGTGAAAGCTGCAGGGAGCTCTGAGTTCCTGCTTGGGAGGGTATAGCAAGCAAGATGGGACACTAGAATTACTGGTGCATCTTGAGTGGTTATGAGCATCAGCATGTTGCTGCAGGCTGCTTTTACTGGGAAACTTGGGACCAGGGTGCTTTTGCCACTGCCAAGGAAGCTTCCTGACTTCCTAACCTCCCCTGCACTCCTTGTGACCTTCTGAGCACTATCTGAGCAAAATGCTTAATGAAGACAGAGAAAAGGTAGGAGATACTCTGTGGTCATTGCTGGCATAAAGCCTGTCCTCTAATCCAGGAACAAGACCTGCATTGAATCAGAGAGACTAATGTGAGTGATGGTGGATTAAGTAGAGTCTTGGGGTGGAAGGAAACCATTAAAACCACTGTCTTGACATAGAGGTCAAAGTAAAAAGGAAAACCAGCTGAGCAGCTATAGGAGCACAGCAGCCAGTTCACTCTGCTCCATGTCATCCCCGAATTTAACAGTGGGAAAAAAAACATTCAGACAAGAGACTTGCTCAAAGTCTCATTTACTGAACAAATATTTAATGATCTGTGTCCGCTAGAGGCTGGACAATCAGTCTGCTGTGTGCCAGGTATACAACAGACAGGTATGAACAGTCCATGTCCCCCCCCACCCCCCCCGCCCCCGGGGAGCACAGAGTTCAAAAGAGAGATAAAGAGTGAAAAGATGGTTAGGATGAAAGGAGTTGCATACCATGCAGGCATGCAGGAGGGTCACCTGATCTAACCAGGCACACTCAGAAGGAGCTCTAAGGAGGAGATGGCAAAGCATGCGGTGAGCGCAGGTGTTCAGTTCCATTGCTGTGCTAGTCTCACCATCCAAAGCTCAGGTGGGATTTCTGGGCCAGCCACTCAACTGCTTCCTGGGAACAGAGGAGCAACAAGCCATTGCAGTGAGGCGGGGGAGGCGGGGAGGTGGGATACTGGCTTCACTTTCATGTTCCTTTGGTGCCATTGATTGCAAGAGGGACTGGAAACAGTCTCAGCCAGTTTCTTCCACTTCAATTCATTGTACCAGAAGGCAATTTATATGACCAGAATGCTTGCTAGATCCTTCTTCCTAAGGATGCATGACTCTCAGTTTTCTTCCACATACATCAAATCCTTGGCCAACCTTTAGGGTCAAGATCACCCTACCTCTCCTACCTCATAACTCCCAGCATGCATCTTCCATTTCATTCAAATCACAGGCTTTAAAATGATCCTACCTGGTAGTGATAACTAACATTCACTTGGGAATAACTGAGCCTAGTGGTGGAATGTGTCGTAGACTCAACGAGCCTTGTTACTCAGAGTGTGACCCTTGGACCAGTAGCATCATCACCTGGGAATTTGTTATAAATTGCAAATTCCTAGGCCCCAACCCAGACCTATTGAATCAGAACTTGAAGGTCAGCAATATCTTCAGGTGATTTTTGTGCATATTAAATTGAGAAATTATTCTAAAGAGATAGTGTAAGTAGAGTTTAATTCTAAGTGAGATACAAATGACAGCAGCTTTATTTGTAAGCATTGCATCACCTAAGTCACTTATTTTAAAAAACTCAACTTGTATTGATAAATTTTTTTTTTATTTTTGCTGATTGATTAATTTTGGCAATTAATTTGCATAATATTGGCATTATTGCTATCTTTTTAAAGCATGCTCAGGATTCATAAAATAATTTTTTAAACCAGGAAATTAATAGAAACACATTTCCAACCTCAAAACATATAAACACATAAACTATTTAGAAAGTTTCAAATATATTGAAAATAAAAATGCTAAGTACATATTAACAGATAAAATTAACAAAGCATAGAAAAGAAGATATGATATCATGAAAAGATGCAAAATGTAACTTGCAATGTTTTTTTTAAATAAAAAGCTAAATCTGAAAATAAAACTAGGGGCAATGAGTACTGTAATTGAGGAGTTGTGAACATGTTTTTGCACAGCTTTTTCTAGCTGCTGAAATGGCTTTTGTGTGTTTTGTCAGGAAATAATGAGAACTATTTGATTTACAAATCAAATAGTTCTGTAATTTTTTTTTTAAAAGATTTTATCTATTTATTCATGATAGAGAGAGAGAGAGAAGCAGAGACACAGGCAGAGGGAGAAGCAGGCTCCATGCAGGTACCCCGATGTGGGACTTGATCCCTGGTCTCCAGGATCGTGCCCTGGGCCAAAGACAGGCGCTAAACCGCTGCGCCACCCAAGGATCCCCAAATAGTTTTGTAATTGTATGTCCTGTTCAAGGGGAACTTTTTGAAGAGAAAGAGAGAGAAGTTGAGAAGCAGAGAGAGAGAGGAAGGGAGGGGGGAGAAGGAGGGAGAGAAAGTGCAGTATTTTTTTGTCTCGAAAGAAAGCATTTCAGGTTTATCTATGTCTTCTTTGGTTTTATCTTGTACGGCTGATACTCCAAAGAAGAGTTACCTGTTCCAATTTCAAAACTGTCAGATTTATATACCACTTGTTCAGAAAGCCTTTGAACTAGATAAGAATTATTCTTGTGAATGAAGCTTTACTTTATCAATTGTCATTTCCCTCCACTTCTTGAGGATTCCGGAGCTTTAGAAAAATGCTTTCTAAACAAGGAAGCTTTGTTCAATACAAAATTTGAATGCGGCAGAGAATCCTTTAAGTATGCAATCAATATGCAAATAATTTTCAGATTTATTTAAATTCTAAAACAATGGTGTTACATCAATAAAAATGCCTGCATTTTCAGTAACATAGATCAGAACACCAAAATACCAAAACCAAGAGGGTAATCAATAATGACTGCAACGATGAACAATACCAGCAGATCAGGCTGAGGTCATTGTCAACAGTGTTATTGAAACAGAAGAGCAAAAAATGAAAAAAATGGCATCATGGAAACTGTCTTTCTTCCAGCTTTTACTATGCAAAATTTTCCATTCATTCACACTGACTTGGAATAAAATTTTTGAGACAAATCACTCTAATTTTGAATTCAAGCCTGAGATGCCTAGAGCAGTGACATATGCCTATGCTTGCTATAGGGAAATCTGCTAGGAAAAATAATTTATCTTCAATCCAAACTTCATTGATTTGTATTTTAACAAACTTCAAGGAGACTAGTACATACAGAAACCAAACTTATGTTAAGTGTTTTTTAACATAAGAGATGTTTATAAAAGCTTACATTTCTGTTCCTTTCATGGATTTTTGTGATTTGAGTATTTTTGTGGAATCTAATGGTTTTCCAAAAATAGGACCCAATTTATCACTCTTACCTGTAGGAAATAAGAACTTTACTTATAATGGTATGACTTGTAGCTAGCTTTCATCCAGGGTAAAATTTAGCCATGAGTTGTAGGTCTTTGAAGGTCACCCATGTAACAGACTACTGATATAAACCTTGTCTTCATACAGTTACACCCTTGGAATGGCTAGGAAAAAAGTCTTTGTGCATTCTGGATTTCTTTTCTTCCACGCTCTGCTGGTCTTTCTCTGTCCTATGCGGGGATGATGGTCAGAATAGCTAAAGGTATTGACCCTGCAACCATGCCTGGTTTGGAATCCCAGATCTGCTACCAACTATCTACATGGCTTTGGGCATGTTTATAAACTCTCTGTGCCTCGTTTGCTTATCTGTAAAATGAGGAGGAACATGATAAGATTTCCGTCACTGGAAGGTGATGTGGATAAAATGAGTGTATCTGGAGCATGTACTACAGCGCAAAGTACATTTCGAATGCTATGTATTTGATATTGCTATCATTATAATAATCAGGAGATGGCGGCTGTGACCCTCTGAAGAACCAAGGAAAAATCAGGAATTCCTCATCTATATTTTTAGAAGCAACAAGGACATCAGTGATGATCACCCAGACCTAGGTTCAAGTTCCCTCTCTTGTCAGCTCTTCAAACCAGGGTATATTATTTATGCTCACTCAACTTCAGCTTCCTCATTTTGGGGGGGGGGGCAATAGTATCTACTTCAAAAGAACTTTAAATACATTAAAATGTTAATATACTTAAAGTATGCAGCACTTACCTGGCTGAGTGGTCAAAAAGGTCAGTAAATGCCCATTTCTCTCCCATTCTGTCATCAGCTACACATTCCATGATTGTTATTTTGTTTAGTTGTTTGCTGCTGCAAGTAACCTTATGTCACTCTCCAATTTCCTTTTGCTCTTCCTCTACCCAGCACTTTAAATCCCTGCTCTTTCCTGGGCAGATATGTGTATCAACTCAACTGGGGCATTAGTTAGTCGAGGTATATCTTCCAGTAGCAATCCCTTAATCGACAGAGAGAGAGAGAGAGGGAATTGGCTTGGCTTACATGGTTATGGCAGCCAAGAAATCTAACCATCAACCTGTTGTCTGCAAGCTGGGGAACCAGGAAAGTAAGGTGTATTATCAGGGGCAGGTGAAGATTGCCATCCAAGCTCAAGAAAAGAGGGAAAGAATTCACCTTTTCTCTGCCCTTTGTTCTATTTGGGTCCTTAGGGATTGCTTAGTGATGCCTGCCTACATGGGGGAGGGGGAGCATTCTTTACTCAGTCTGCTGTTTGAAATGCTAACCTCTTCTAGAAACCCCCTTACAGAAATACTCAGAAACAGTTTACCAGCTATCTGGACATCCTTCAGCCCAGTCAAGCTGACACATACAATTAGCCATCACAAAGGGGATAGGCCAAAGCAAAAAATAAGTGCTCAAATCTGAAGGACTGTACAATCACAGAGATGAAGGAAAAGGAGAATGTAACGTTAGGTGGGTTGAGGAGTAGAAGAAACCAAAGAAACAGAGAGAAGTCCTTGTTTCTGGTTTGGGTGCCAAGGTCACTGGTGGGAAGACAGGTTTCAGTGAAGGGATTTTAGACAGAGTTGTTCAAAGAGGGTTAAACTCATTACTGAAAACCAATAGGACTATTTACCTTATTTTTAAGTCAGAATAATCCTGGTGCTGGACTTTTGTCCTTATGTAAGTTCATAAATGCAGATAGGCAAGAAAAAATAATTTTAAAATCTCACATTTTTATTTGTATTTTTTTTTCAATTTTATTTGCATTTTGACTACCTCTGTTGACCCCCCAGTCCATGTAGTTTCCCATTGGCTTCCTTAAGGTTCTAACCTCTGTGAGGAGTTATAATCCCATGGAGATTGCCTCTCGCCAAGGCACTGGAAGTGAGTGGGGATGGTCTACCTGTGAAGATGCATCTTGAATATTAGTCTACACTCGTGAGAGCTGGGATGTCCTTTTCTCTTGAACTCAGGTCCTCTCACATCTGGAGGTCTCATATGAATGATATGGAATTCTGAGGGAAGCCTGAAATCTCTCCTGCCCTGCCACTCCTCATGCCCCTTCCCTGGGGTCTTATCTTGATCTCTCCTAGGGCTTTGCCCAGAAGACGATACCATCTCACATCTTGTCCCCTTCTTCATTCTCTCAAGGCAATCTCTCTCTCTTCAGTACTCCTCCTCTGACTCTATCTCTTGGTGTTTGACCAGCAAAGTTTTTGATTGGTTTAGACTTTTGGAAACCAAAGTCTGAAAACCAGTTTTCACTCTCTAAGGGATTTCCAACTTGAGGCATTAGATTTCTCCCTTGAGGCAATTCTCAAAGCACCATTACCTTGAATGGGAGCAGGAGGGCTGGGAAGAGAGCAGTACTGAAGAAAAAAAAGATCAGTTAATATCTTAAAACAAAACAAAACTCACCTCACAGGAAAGAAAATAAGCAATAGAATAAAAATAAGAAGTTTCGTCTTCTACTGGGGAAAGCCATTGGCCGAAGGAGGAGCAGTAAAGACATAGAAAACAAAAAGCATTTGGAGTAAATAATTGTAAATATCAATACTAGAGCCTTTGAAGTTAGTAAATTGCATGTCAATCTGTGTGTGTGGAGAGGGTAGTTTGTCTGTCTGTTGGTTTGTTTAAACAAACGTTTGGTCCCAGTCCTTATTTTTATAGTTTGAGGCATGTATCTTACAATCTTTCCAAAGATGTCTGACCAGTGGGCTCACAGAACTGTCAAAAATGAAATAATACAATAAATTAGGGTGAATCAGAGACTTGGCTAAGGTTAAATAAAACGATGCTGCATTTTCTTCAAAAGAAATGAGGACTATTCCTACTGTATTACGAAAATGGAGAAATTTCTGGCAATCAGTGAGATGTCATGTCACCAAATGTGTATTTACTGTTTAAGCATTTGTGTTATATTTTTCACTCTCAAGATTTTCATTTTGGCAATTAAGGCTTAGACAAGTGTTAACTTCATTTATATGGTTTGTTGACCCAGAAACCAGTGGATCAAATATTTTATTCCATCTTGTAAACACTTTGGACAATTATAATTCTAGGCCTGCAATTAGTGTTTTCTAACTGGGGAGCTAACACATTTACTTAAATATCTCACTCTGTAGTCTCCTTAGGAGATGAGGTTGAAGTTCAGTCACAGGAGGGTGTGTATTCATACTGGGTGTCATTACGAATTCACACTGGAAGCCCTGGAAGCTGTTTGCATTTGCACTTGAATCATAGAAAGACTCTGGAGTGGAGCCAAAAGACCAGGTTCCAGTCTTATCTCAGCCTCTAATTAGCAAGCTACAATTGGTCAAATCCCTACACTTCCTTGGCCTCCATTCTTCCCTCTATACAAGGGTAAGTTTGGCTTGGTCAGGGGGCAGGCGCACAAGTAGCAATGTGGGCAGGGCAGGTGACAAATGACTGCTTATCATAGCATCACCACTTATTTGCCTCACACTCAACAGAAACAACTGTTGAAATTTCAGGCTCTTTTACAGATCATTAAGCTTTCCCTCAGCATCCTTTCCACTCAGCAGCCATGCTTCTTCTAGTGGCTGGTTTTCCTAATGGCAGATTAAGTTGTATTCTTTTGCTATGGACACACTTTGTTCCATATTAAGCCCAGAAATCCTCTTAATGTTCTAGAAAATGGCTTTCATTTTTCTTGAAACGTGTTTTTTGTTTGTTTGTTTGGTTGGTTTTGTTTTTTTTCCATTTTTGAAAAAGACTGGGGTGTGAGGATATACTTTTCCTTCTGCTTTATTCTACTATAAGAGAAGCCAGCAGTGTTAATAGGATAATATCTGCCAATTGACACTCAGCCTCAGGATGGGGAGTAGTAGAGAGTGGTGGGCTATGGTAAGTGGAGAGTGTGCACTTTGCAAACTGGGCAGAGGCACCTGCCCTTTCTGTAGCAGGCACTTGGCCCTAGCACCCGTTGATTACTGGCCTCTGAGAATGAGTCCCGTTCAGTTGTATCTCCTAAACTTTTTTCAATGCTGCAAATTCAGATTATTTTACATGGAATTTTCCTGAGTTTTAGATGTTGGCAACTAAATTTAAATAGAAGTAAACATTAATAGCAGCAACACTGAATAGTCTTAATGAATCAGGCCAAACAAGAGAAAACTGGATCACATGAACAAAATGTTTTAAGACTTTGGGCCAACTGACCTTGAAGTTCTCTTTTCCCTGGAACTTAATTTTTTATGACACACATTTATGCACCCTTACTATGTTCTGAGCATATACTTTAAGGCACTTTCGATGTCCTAATTGTTTTAATCTTCCCAATGACTTTAAGAAGTGCTATTATTATTTTCATTTTACTTCACTTATTATTATTATTTGATATCAGTTCTTCTACATATGTATATAATATGTAGAAGAACTGATAATTGATATTTTTAATTCCATTATACTTAACATAGACTATTAGATTAGTTTCACGTGTACAATACTACATTCAACACTTCCATACAACATTCAGTGCCATCATGACAAGTGCAATCCTTTAATCCCCTTCATCGATTGCACCCATTCCCCAACACCCCACCCCCACTTCCCCTCTGGTAACCAGCAGTCTGTTCTCTACAGTCAAAAGTCTGTTTCTTGGTTGGTTTCTTTCTCTCTTTTTCCCCTTTGCTTGTTTGTTTTGTTTCTTAAACTCCACATATGAGCGAAAATGTATGGTATTTGTCTTTCTCTGCTTATTTTGCTTAGCATAATATACACTCTAGTTCCATCCATGTGGTTGCAAATGGCAAGATTTCATTCTTTTTATGGCTGAGTAATATTCCATTTTGTGTGTATTCCACATCTTCTATAATTATCCATCCATCTACTGAGGGACACTGGGGCTGCTTCCATAATCTGGCTCTTGTAAGTAATGCTGTAAGAAGCTCAAAGGTGCATATGTCTTTGCATTAGTGTTTTTGCATTTTTGGGGGGAAATACCCAGTAGTGCAATTACTTGATCATAGGATAGTTCTGTTTTTAATTTTTTGAGTAATCTCCATACTGTTTTCCACAGTAGCTGTATCAGTTTACATTCCTACCAACAGTGCAGAAGTGCTCCTTTTTCTCTACATCCTTGCCAACACTATTTTCTTGTGTTTTTTATTTTAGCCATTCTGACAGGTGTGAGGTGGTATCTCATTGTTGTTTTGATATGCATTTTCCTGATGACAAGTGATGTGGAGCATCTTTTCATGTGTCTGTTGGCCACCTGTATGTTTTCTTTGGAAAGATATCTTCATGCCTTCTGCCCAATTTCAAATGGATTATTTGTGTTTGGGTGTTGAGTTGTATGAGTTCTTTATATATTTTAGATACTAACTTTTTATTGGATATGCCATTTGAAATATCTTCTCCCATTCAGTAGGTTGTCTTTTAGTTTTGTTGATTGCTTCCTTTGCTGTGCCAAGTGCTTTTTCTGCATCTATTGAAAGGATTATATAATTTTTATTCTTTCTCTCTTTCATGTAACATATTGCATTGATTTGCAAATATTGAATGACTCTTGCACCCTGAGAACAAATCCCACTTGATCATGGTGAATGATTTTAAAAATATAATGTTGGATTCAGTTTGCTATACTTTTTTGAGGATTTTTGCATCTATGTTCATCAGAGTTATTGGCCTGTAGTTCTCTTATTTTGCGGTATTTTTATCTGGTTTTGGTATCAGAGTATTGCAAGCCTCATAGAATTTGGAAGGTTCCTTCCTCTTCTATTGTTTTTTTTTTGGAATATTTTGAGAATAGATATGAACTCTTTAAATGTTTGGTAAAATTCACCTGTGAAGCCATCCGGTCCTGGACTTTTGGGAGTTTTTTGATTACTGATTTAATTTCATTACTGGTAGCCAGTCTATTCAAATTTTCTATTTCTTCTTGGTTCAATTTCAGGTACTTATATGCTTCTAGGAATTTATCTATTTCTTCTAGATTGTCCAATTTATTGGCATGTATTTTTTCATAATATTGTCTTACAATCCTTTATATTTCTTGGTGTTGGTTGTTATTTCTCCTCTTTCATTTCTGATTTTGTTTATTTGAATCCTCTCTTTCTCTTTTTTCTTTTGATGAATCTTTCTAAAAGCTTATCAATTTTGTTTGCCTTTTAAAGAACCAGCACCTGAAAGGGGAACCCTCTTGCACTGTTGATGGGAATGTGAACTGGTAGAACCACTCTGGAAAACTGTGTGGAGGTTCCTCAAAGAGTTAAAAATAGAACTGCCCTATGACCCAGCAATTGCACTGCTGGGGATTTACACCCAAAGATACAGATGCAGTGAAATGGCAGGACACCTGCACCCCAATATTTAAAGCACCAATGTCCACAATAGCCAAACTGTGGAAGGAGCCTCGGTGTCCATCGAAAGATGAATGGATAAAGAAGATGTGGTTTATGTATACAATGGAATATTACTCAGCCATTAGAAGTGACAAATACCCATAATTTGCTTCAACGTGGATGGAACTGGAGGGTAGTATGCTGAGTGAAGTAAGTCAATCAGAGAAGGGCAAGCATTATATGGTTATATTCATTATATTCATTTGGGGAATATAAAAAATACTAAAAGGGAATAAAGGGGAAAGGAGAGAAAATGAGTGGGAAATATCAGTGAGGGTGACAGAACATGAGAGACTCCTAACTCTGGGAGACAAACAAGGGTAGTGGATGGTGGAGGTGGATGGGGAGTTGAGGTGACTGGGTGGTGGGCACTGAGGGGGGGCACTTGATGGGATGAGCACTGAGTGATATGCTATATGTTGGCAAATTGAACTCCAATAAAAATAATAATTAAAAAAATAAAAGTAATAATAAATAAATAAAGAACCAGGTCCTGGTCTCATTGATTTACTGAATTATTTTTGAGTAGCTATTTCATTTATTTCTGCTCTAATTTCTACTATTTCCTTCCTTCTATTGGTTTGGGGTTTCATTCGTTCTTTTTCTAGCTCCTTTAGGTGTAAGGTTAGGTTGTTTATTCAAGATTTTTCTTGCTTCTTGAGGTAGGCCTGTATTACTATAAACCTCTCTTAGAACAACTTTTGCTATGTCCCAGAGGTTTTGGACTGTTATGGTTTCATTTTCATTTGTCTTTATGTATTTTTTTTTTATTTCTTTGATTCCTTGTTTGACCCAGTCATTGTTTAGTAGAATGTTATTTGTCCTCCATGTATTTGTGGTCCTTCCAGATGTTTTCTTGTGGCTGATTTCTAGTTTCATAGTGTTATGGTCAGAAAAGATGCATGGACTTGACTTTGATCTTTTTTTTATTATGTTGAGATATGTTTTGTGGCCTACTATGTGATTTATTCTGAAGGCTGTTCCATGTGCACTTGAAAAGAATATATATTCTAATGTTTTAGGATGAAATATTCTGAATATATCTGTTAAATTCATAAGGTCCAATGTATCATTGAAAGCCACTATTTCCTTGTTGAGTTCCTGTCTAGATTATCTATCCATTGATGTAAGTGGGGTGATAACATCCCCTATTATTATCGTATTACTATTGATTACTTCTTTTATGTTTATTATTAACTAACTGCTTTAAGTGTTTGGGTGCTCCCATATTGGGTGTATAAATATTTACAATTGTTACATATTCTTGTCAGATTGTTCCCTTAATGATTACATAGTGTCTTTCTTTATCTCTTGCTACCGTCTTTGTTTTAAAGTCTATTTTGTCCAATATAAGTATTGCTACTCAGCTTCCTTTTCACTTCCATTTACATGATAAATGTATTCCCAATCCTTTGCTTTCAATTTGCAGGCATTTTTAGCTCTGAAATGAGTCTCTCATGGGCAACATATAAATTGGTCTTATTTTCTTTATCCAGTCTGTCACCCTATGTCTTTTGATTGGAGCATTTAGTCCATTTAGATTCAAAGCAATAAGTAATAGATATGTATTTATTTCCTTTGTTTGTTTGTTTTATGGCTGTTTTTGTAGTTTTTTTCTCTTCTTCTCTTCCTCTCTTCTCTTATGATTAGTTGATTTTCTTTAGTGATATAATTGGATTCCTTTCTCTTTATTTTGTGCATATATATACTACTGGTTTTTGATTTGTGATTACATTAGGTTTGTATATAACATCTGGATATAGTAGTCTATATTAAATTGATGGTTGCTTAAGTTTAAACCCATTTTACTCCTCTCCTCCCTACGTTTCAGGTATATAGAGTCAAATTTTACATCCTTTTATTTTGTGAGTTCCTTGACTGATTTCTACAGATATACTTGTCTTTACTGCTTTAGGGCTTCTACTTTCCTTACTCCTGCTTATGTTCCTTCCTTTCCACTCAGAATCCCTTTTACCATTTCTTGTAAGGCTGATCTAGTGATGATGAGTTCCTTTAACTTTTGTTTGTCTGGGAAACTCTTTATTTCTCCTATTCTGGATGGTTGCCTTGCTGGATAGAGTATTCTTGGCTGCAGATTTTTTTCTTTTCAACACTTTGAATATATGCCACTCTCTTCTGGCCTGCTAAGTTTCTGCTAAAAAGATCAGCTTATAGCCTATTGGAGTTTCCTTTTGGGTAACTGCTTTCTTTTCTCTTCATGCTTTTAAAATACTCTCTTTATGACTACTTTTTGTTATTTTAATTGCTGTGTATCTTGGTATGGGCCTACTTGGGTTGATTTTGTTGGGGAATCACCATGCCTTCTGAATCTGGATTTATGTTTCCTTCCCCAGTTTCAGGAAGTTTTCAGCTATTATTTCTTCAAATAAATGCTCCTCTCCTTTTCTTTCTCTTTTCCTCTTAGGTTCCCTATAATGTGAATGTTATTCTGCTTGATGGTGTCACTAATATCCCTAAGTCTCATTTGCATATTTTTTTCTCTCACCTGCTCAGTTTGGTTACTTTCCATTACTTTGCTGATTCATTCTTCTGCTTCCTCTATCTAGTCTACTATTTATTCTATCTAGTGTTTTTTTTTTTTTTTAATTTCATTTTTTTGTGTTCTTCATCTCTGATTGGTTCTTTTCTTAGTTCTTTGTTAAGGGTCTCACTGATGTCTTCCATTCTTTTCTCAAGTCCAGTGAGTGTCTTTATGATCATTACTTTAAACTTTCTATCAGGTGCATTACTTATCTCCATTTCACTTAGATCTTGCTGTGGTTTTGTCCTGTTTTTCATTTGGAACATATTCCTCTGTGTTTTCATTTGGTCTAACTCTCTGTGTCTATTTATGCTTATTAGGAAAGACAGCTACATCTCCTGCACCTGAAAGTAATGGTCTTTGAATAAGAGGTCCTGTAGTGTCCTGCAGTGCAGTGTTCCCCATGTATCAGAACCTGGTGCCTCAGGGGTGTCTCCCTTGCTTGATATGTGCACCCTGCTGTTGTGGCTGAGCTGATTTTTTCTTCAGTCCAGTCATCTGCAAAAGATTTTTTTTTTTTTTTTTTTTTTGCCTATTGTGAGCAGTGCTTGATTCCTGTGTTCTCAGTGGGTCAGTTTGTGAACATTTGGGCTTGAGTTGATTCAGACCAGGCATTTGCCCAAGATGCTGTATCACAGAACTGCAGGGAACTTCCATTTGTTGTCACTTAGATAGTTTTCCTTGCTGAGTGAGGCCTCCCCTATTCTACTGCTAGGTCCTGTGACTGGTAGTGTGATTATCTTTCCCCCTCTCTGGGACAGGAGTTACTTTGGAGTGGTGCTGGCCACAGTGGGGGCTGTATGCACAATACCAGGCCTATAGCATCACCCTGTATAGCTCTGGCCAAGATCCTATTGGAAGGGTCAGGTCCTAGAAAGACCAACAAGGCTAGTGGAGCTGTGGAGCTAGCAAGATTTGTGAACTGTTATTCCTGGCTCCTTTGCAGGAGGGCCCCTGGTAGTGCTGGGACTGAGGTTCTATCTGAAGGGCTGGGTCCAGGGAACACAGCACAGGGCATGATGCAGTGGGATAGTGGTGCTTGCAAGCTTTGAGTGCATTGGTTCCTCTGTGGGAGGGGCCTTGCAACACCTGGACTGATGTCCAAAGGGATGGATTGACAGAACCACAGAACCACAGGGGGGTTGCAGGGTAGAAGTGCTAGAGATATAGATAGTGATTCCTATAGGTGGCTGTGTGTGTATGTGTACACTGGGAGATGGGGGAGGGAAACGGTGCCTACCAGTTCCTTTATTCCTAGAGGAGTTCCCCAGTGCTTTCTGTCCTTCCAGGACACTGAGATTAGTAAATAGCTCTCTCTCTTTCATATGCCCCCAGGCACTTTTCAAAGTGCTGTTTCTATGCTATATCTCTGTGGACTATTTATTATGCTAACTCTTTAAGAGCAAAGACTCACTTTCCTCTCCCCTTCTCAGCTCTCTCAGGGCTGAACCCACTGAATTTTTTAAATTCTGGGTTTTAAGTGCTGCTGATTGTAAGAACTCATGAAATTTGGCCCCTTTGGTTTTCAAAGCCAAATGTTATGGAGATTCATTTTCCCTCAGTAGGCTCCCTGGTGTGGGAGTCTGTTTCTCTCTCCTTTATATGCCCACAGCATGCATCCCTCCCTCCGGTGTTCAGTAATTATGACCACATCTTTGTCCCTCCTGCCCTCTTCAATGTGGCTACTTCTCTACATTTAGTTGTGGAATGTATCCTGCCCATCTTTGGGTCATTCCCTGGATTATTTACACTGCTGAGAATGATATCTAGTTGTATCCATGGGAAGAGGTGACCCTTGGGTCCTCCTACTCCACCATCTTCCCCAGAAGTCCTTACTTCATTTACAATCATCTTTCATTGAGCCATTTGCCCAATGTTACAGAGCAAATAAGTGGTAAAGCTAGAATTCTAACACAGACCCTCTGACACCATAGCCCAGAAATCTCTCTTTTTATTCATGTAAAATTATATTTCCTGTTTTTTTAAAAAAAATGTCTCTTTAACAAACATTAGTTTATAAGATTTGTTGTTGACAATAAGCATATTTATTTGAATTTGTATGAAGTTAGGAGTTGAGACTATTTTTATTTTGTACATAGGGGAAAGATGGGCTTATTAGGTGACCAAATATTAATGTGGATCAGATCAACGCATTGTCTACATTAATAAGATAGAAGAGAATGAGACACTAGTTAGGATCAATTTCTTCCAATCAAATCTAATATGTAAATAAGTGGTTGCCCTTTGATTGGCTACTGATGATCCTCAGAGGCAATGATTAATGTTTTGCTTTTCTAGCTGCCTCCATACCCAGAGAACGTTAATACAAATGGAAATTTGGCCATATATTTAAGCAACCTGTCACAGCAAAGAGATTTCCAGAGCTTTCTGGTTAAAGAGGTTTTTGAATGTATGTATGAGCAATATATGAGCTGACTTTTTATTTCAGCAAATATAAAGATGTATTATCCCTTGAGGTTTGTTATTAACCTCAGTTTCACCTCTGTTAATATTTACTCCGCAGGTCAATAAATCTTGATATTCACTTCAACAGAAGCCAATATCTTCAGATTATGAGTTATTAATCTTAGCCAAACTGAAAAATTGTGTGAATATTTTTCTTTTACTAGAGAAAATGAGGGCTTTTTTGGTCTCCTTTTTCTTCAGGCTTTCTTAAGGAGGAAAGTAAGTTTTTATCTGAACTTCCAAACTGCCTTTTGAGACTTGGTGTTCAGAGCTGATGGTATGAACTGGTTATAAAACAAAAATCAACTCAGTAGAATGTAAAGATCTTATTGGCTTTATTCAGCAATTCATGAACTGGACAGCATCCCATCTAATAGACAGAAAGGAAATCCAAGGAGATATACAAAATGGAAGGCTTTTACAGGTGGAATGGGGATGAGACATAATGGATCATTTGTGGCAAACACACCTTCCTTTCAGAAGCTAGGGCAGGTGTTGGTGGGGGGGCTGCCAGGCAGCTTACCTCGCTATTGCTGACCAGATAGTTTCAGATTGACTGGTGGATGGTTGCATTCCCGGGAGAGACTGAACTGCAATTAGGTTAGATATTAAGTCTTGGTTTGCTGATATGCTGATATGGGTCTTAGCACAAGTGCCTCCAAAATAGGATATATTAAATATATATATATATTTAAACAAGTCCTAATGCAAATTTTAGAAATTCTCTATCCTATTGAAAGGATTCCAGAGAGGTAGGCATCAAACAAATCTTATTTTAAATGCACCTGTGAAATATTCTGATTTTAAGGGGAACTAAGAAAGGATTGTAGCCAAATTACCACTGCCCATCTTTGTGTTATTTGCTGACATTGCTTGATGTGAGTCATGACAAATGGGGTGCAATTCTAGGTCCTGGCAGCAGAATGCTTTATAGAAGAGAAGAACAGCTGCAACTGGCCCATCTCAGGATTAAAAAAAAAAAAAAACACAGCAAATGTGAAAAGACACAGGTGAGTGCATTTGCTTTCCAACAGCATAAATGGGATTGACATGTGCAATGGAAGCAATTAGTTTGGTGTTTCAAAGAAATGTTTCTAGTCCTGTAATCTGTAGAATCATGCCTACAATCATAAAGAGATTCAAGATAAAAGGACATGAAAAATAATGGAAGAAGTTAAGAGGTCAACTTACCTGATGGCTGGTGGGTGCTACTCAGAGATGGAAAGATACAGGATTCGCAAATAACTGTATAGAAGAGAGAAAGTGTGCTTCCAAATGTTGATAAAAGGAACTTAAAAAAATATTTCATAGTATGTTTAGTAGAGCAGAGGAAGGTAGGGGACCAGGGAGAAATTGGAAGGGAGTTGCTAAATGTGGTCGGACTCTGATCAGACAGTCAAAGCTTCCAGAACTCTGTTTCTCAAAGTGTGGTCCCAGAACCAGCCGCATCAGCAACACCCAGGAACTGATTAGAAATGCAAATTATCAACCCCATCCCAGAGCTATTGGATCAGAGCTTTGGAGATAGGATCCAGCAGTTTATAGTTTAAGGAACTCTCGAGGTGATTGTGAAACATCTCAAGTTTGGGAACCATTGTGCTAGCGCACAGAGTTTTAAATCTGTATCTATACATTGCAATTCTTTGGAGAGTTTCAAAAATAAGATATGCCTGGATTTTACCTCTGGGGGTTCTGATTTAATTGCTCTGGGGTATGGCCTGGACATCAGGGTGTTTTGCAGCTTCCTAGGTGATTTTAATGGGTAACCAGGCTTGAGAATTACTCTAGGGCAGTTCTCATCCTAAATTACTTTTTCAAATCTAATTCTCTCCTTTCATATAAAATATAATGGTTCCTTTACTAACCTGAAATAAAATTTATATGAATATTATTACTCATGCACATATTTTTAACTGAAATATAAAGTAGAAAGTACAGAAAAGTAATTTATGATAATATGCATTTCAAACATTTTAATTTGTGGGTCTGACCACACTTACAGTGAAGCAGACAGATGCAGTGAGTTATTATCAATATGATAGTTGCAAATGCGATTGATCCCTGTATGTTAAATTGGTAACTCAAACACCATGGATGACATTACCATGAGTGACATAATTTTATGAAAAGAACAGATCTTGTTAAAATTTCTAACAAAATAATGAACAATTTTCTGTTTTGCTGAGCCCTGGTTCAAAGTGTGTAATTTAAGGGGCAGTGACTTATTGTAGTGGATGCCATGACTCCCTATGAAGACTCCCCTTCTAGGATTGAAGCACTTACTTCTCCAGCTACTGGGAGTGCTGATTGCTGGTGGCCCTCAGCTGATAGGTCTCTTTGGAGCTTGCCCTCCACTGAAGAAGACTGCCTTGCCCACTATCTCCCCAACACTACTCCTCTTTCTTAGACACAGACTTCATTCAATGGCTGGTCAATGCTGGGTTATGAATGAGGCAGTTCTCCTGCCTGAATTCAGGACAACTCTAAAGGGCCATCTCAGTTCTGGATCTCTGTTGGATTGGCTGAGACCTTTGCTATAACTGTATTTTGGTTCAACTTCTCTCTCTGCCCAGCCCTGCTCCCCTCTGCCTCCCAGGGTTGATGATTCTGAGAACACTTTCTAATAAAGCTCCTGCCAAAGGTGTTCATCTCAGAGCCAACTGCCCATGCAGCCAACCAGTACTATTGTCTTCGTGAAAACCTGAGTCCTTTTCTAGTCAGCTAGGTTACAATTACCTAAAAAGATTCTTGTTAAGTATTTTATTTCATCCAGAAAGGAGCTTCATTGAGATAGATGGTGACAAAGCCAGAATTGCAATTGTAGTGACTTCTGGGAGCATGAAGCAAGCTGGTAGAGGAGAAGGCAAAAGTTCAGGTAGCAAGTCCCAGAAATGGGACTGATGCTGGAGCTGCACCTGCTCAGAACAAATCCTTCGAAATTGATCTGGTAGAGAGTCCACTAAATTCAGAGGCAGGGCAGCCTCAAGCAAAAATGTAAATTAGGCAACATTTGTTTTACTTTTCCTCAGTGCCTTTTTCTCTCCATGGAGTATATAGCTACTCTCTTGAAAAGATCTGATAAGCTATTTACCCCTTAGTGTGAATCTAAGTCAACAGTTTTGTTTTCTCTCTTCCAGAGATATTTGCATTTTAAGTATTTTTATGGAATAAAAATTGTGGTCCTTTTGTTAAAAAGAATTTCAAGGAACTATCCTTCAGTAGAGAGATTGGGGATAGGGAAGAATGACTCTTTCCTCTTCCCACCCACTCAAAATCAGTTCTAACTGGGGAGTTTTTTTAGGGTCACAGAAGGGTAAGAATGGAGTACCTCAGTAAGAAGGTCTATGAGCTCTCTGGGGATGGGTCACCCATGAATTGTATTTCCCATCCACTTGGAATTTGAATAGAGTTACAAAGCAAAGCTTCCTAGTTATGGTTTTAAAGACAGAGTAAATTTGGGAAACTTCCATAGTCTGGATGTATTCTTAGAATAATGGGTTTGGTTTTTGAAAAAGTACTGTAAAAATATGAGAAAACATCTGTACATTTTATTTATTTGTAAAGTCTTTACCAGTTGTTATACAGTCTTGGCCTAGAAATTTTATGTCTCTGGACTTCAGTTCCTTTTCCATGACACAGATGATTATTTAGATTGCTCTCAGAGTGAGATTCCTTCTCACCCTCTTCTTCAATCATCTTAATGAAATAGAAGGAGAAATAAAAAAACTGAAAATGATGCGAACAACTTTAAGAAATATCTCTTATCCTCTTTAGCAGCCCTGGCATTCATTCATTCATTCTACAAACACTGACTGTCCATACTGTGCCAGGTCTTGCTTGGCCTAGTTTCAGAAGAAGAACAAATAAAGAGGTGCAAGCTTATGTCCTTGAGCACTTCCGTTGTAGCAACATCCTCCTTGATCTGCTGACCCTCAGGGCAAGACTTTATTTACTGCTCACATTAGTTGTATCCTTGGCCATGAATTAACCATGACTTTGGGTCTTAAGTGCAGTGTGTGTGAAAGCCCTCTACTGTTGACCGGGTGTTGTTTGCATAATGTATTGACCGTGCATGTTTAAACAACACCTAGGTGGATCATTAATACCTGGTACAGTTACTGAAATGAAACTCCTAAGAATACCTTCGCTTTGTAATCTGAATTCTTGCCAATTTTTGAGCCTTTCCTAAAAGCAAATGGCTAGTGTTCTTTTTACTTCTCTCTGAGTTCTTTCAACCATCCAACTAGTTAGAAGTAATTCAGCTGGGCTTTCTGAGCCATGAATGTAATATTTTCTAATGAAATGTTGTAAAATCTGAGGAAAATACCATCAATAGGATATCATAATTTGCTGAGACAGAATGTTCTTTATCAATAAAACAATTTGACATGGTTATTATGAAATGTAATAGTTCTATGATAAGTGCAAGGTGATAACAGTGAGTGGGCATACGTTGCAGTTATACACAGCAAAAATTTCCTTGCTGGGATCATAGAGAATGTCAGCTCTCTGGACCTTAGCTTCCTCATTTACAAAATGCTTTTATTTGGATTTAAAACAAAATAAAACAGAAACTGGGACTCGATTTCTCTTGTTGCTCTGTATAGAGCAACTGGTACTTCCTGGGAGAATGGATCTGGATTAGCAGTTTTCTCTAGAGACCAGAACAAAGATCAGCAAAGTATGGCCCTTAAGTCAAATATGGTTTGCCACCTCTTTTTATAAAGATCGTTGAAACACAGCCATACCCATCTGGTAACATACTGCCTATGACTGCTTTCATAGAGCTGAGTAGTTGTAACAGAGACTGAGTGTTGAAAATATTTACTACCCAGACCTTTCAGAAACATTTTGCTGCCACAGGTATAAAGTAGGAATCTCTGAAGTGGAAGTATAGGCATCCTAAGGGGACAGGAGGAAAATACTAAGCCAGAACTTCAATGAGTATTTATTATTTTTAGCTCAACCTTTCTAATTTCTATTTTTGATATGTGTCTTATAATGTACTTCTTATTTAAGCACAAGAAATATGTAATGATTTATATCAATAAATATATATACAGAAGCATATTCATAATGATTTGGAGGTCAATAGCCAAGAGACATGAATGTTACAGATGAAATACATGAATATAATCTACTAAGTGATAGCAAATATACATGTGACTTCAATCAGGGCCAGGCTACATACAACACTTTCTGTCCACAATAAGAATCAAGAACTTTAGGAAAAAAATCTGTGCTTTGATAATTTGGAAATGTACATCTTCTACTTATATTTCAGAATAGTGCTTCTTGAATTCTGTGAAGGATCAGTTGTTTTTTTTTTGTTAATCTCCAAACAACCACCATAAAGCCATGTTTTTGTAAATATAATAAAAATTAATTACCAGAAAAGTGAAATGAAAATTTAAAAATACAATGTCTATTTTTTATTATTAGATTTAATAAACACGTAATTATTGTGTCAAATTGTATAAAAGTCTCTAAATGTTTATTCTCAATGATCTCTTTGTAGACTAGTGACAAAAATGTTTGCACACCATGATTAGTTCACCACCACATTTAGAGCAGCAGTGGTGTACAGGACTCAAGGATTTCTAATAATAGGCTGGCAGTTGGGATTGCTTCTACGTCATCACTTTTGGGGTGGTAGCATCACTTAAATGGGTGTTTATGTCAGCCATATATTAGCATATAAATATTTTTTAATAAAAAGAAAAGTCCTGAAGTCCAGAGTATCAATTCAATTCAAATCATATTCTTAGCCTACTTACAAGGCAGTGTGATGGCCTTATAAAGAATAGAAGGATGAGGGAGAACTTTCTTTGCCTTATGGGCCTGAAAGTCAAATAGGACAGCGTTTTTCAAACATATTTTGACAGAAATCCAATATTAGAAATATTATTTATATCACAAGCCAATACATGGGTATAAAACAAAATTTCACTAAATAAATGTTTACCCCTATTATGTATAATCTATTTGATATTTTCTATCTTATTCTATTTCTATTTTATTTCTATTATGTTCTATTTCTAATCTACTTCTCTCCCATATTTTAAAAATTATGATCATGAAACACTATTGATATCATGACTCACTAATGGTGTGCTACCCAGAGTTCAAAAACCCTGAAGTAGGGGCAGGTGACAAATATAAAGATACCTCTCTTTCAAGGAAGAATGTGCCATAAACAGAGATTTAAACTGAAATCCCACAAAATAGCAAAGGAACTATTAAGCTACTTAAAACTTAAGGAGAACAGAGCTTAACTGATGGGAGAGTCAGCAGACCTAGGGATATAAGATCACATTCATGGTTGGGACTCAGCAAAAATACTTGGCATGATTATGTTTTTGTTCTCAAAACCAAGAAGGTCTGCAGGGTGAAATATTTCACCCTAGGTGAAATGGTTGGCTTGATGAGAGACCTTCGCTTAAAATTCTTTGGCCAGCAAATATGCATTGAGGGTCTGCTGTGTGTCTGTCACTGCTGCAGGCTTGGGTATACAGCCATGAGCAAGGTAGCTCCTTGTCCACATGGAGCTGGCATTCTAAGATGTGAAGTTACTGAACACCATGTGCAAAAAAAAAAAAAAAAAGAAAAAAAAGAAAAAAAAGAAAAAGAAGGAAAAGAAAAGAAGGGAAAAGGAAAGGAAAAAAGCAACATAGAATAAATAAGAATCTAGAGTGTCAAGGTAGGGGGTTGAAATATTAAATAGGGGAAGGTCAGCCTCACTGAGGGGGTAAGATTAGAACAAAGATTTAAAGGAGGTGAGGTAGTGAGCCAAGAGAATGAGGAAAGGGCATTTTAGGCAAGGCATATTCAGGCAGAAATGCTTTGCCTCTCCCAGGAGGAGCAGGCAGGCCCTGTGTGGCTCAGACAAGTGAGAAGAGAGAGTGTGCTAGGAGGTGTGGTCCTCAGAATGCTGGAGATGACTGTGAAGATTTGATGGTTACTATCAGGCACATGGGAAGCCACTGGAAGCTTCTGAATAAAGGAAGGTGATCTGAGTCATGTTTTAAAAGTGTCAGCTGGCTCTTTTGCTGAGAGTAGACTGTAGGGAACACAGGTGTGTGTGTGGGGGGATATTGCAGTAGCCCAGGAGAAAGAAGTTGGTGGTTGGTGCTATGACAGGAATGGCGGATACGGTGACAAGTCATTAGATTTTGAATATATCCTAAAGATGGAACCCAAAGAGTTTTCTGGAAGATTGGATGTGGGGAGGAGAAAATGAGAAAAGTCCCTAGTTGTCCTGCAGAAGGTTTGGAAAATTGGAAGGATGGAGTTGTCCTCAATGGAGAGGGGATGTGCACAGTGTAAATATTTTAAGGATTCAGTTTTGGATGTTTTGAGATTGAAGAATCTATTGGACGTCCAAGTGGAGACAGTTATATATATGAATTTGGAGTTCAGTTTGGGCTGGGTGTCTAAGCTAGAAATATAAATCTGGGATTTACATTTTACTTTTTTTTTCTAACATTTGTCATGATCACTACTCACATTGCTATTCTACTTAATATTAGAAGTGGAGAGAAGTAGAGGTGGAATCTTATTTTCTTTAACCCCAGCTTCTTAAAACTGGCAGTTTGATGTGAGAGGTAACATCTGTTTTGACAAGAGATGCCTTTCTATATAAGAACTGTCTTGATATTGGATCATGGAAAGGGAAATGAGAATTATTGCATGGCCACACTTTGTGTGACAGATGCATCACTGAAAGCATCTGATAATTCAAAATTTATGTCACTCAGACATCCTGGTCAAGAATAACAAGGATTTTGGTTTACCAGCTATAGTGGTGTCTCTGTGTGGCAATAGGGTAAATACAGTTTACAACTCTCACATTGTCCCCCTCTGTACAAGAAGAAAGTCTCCTGTGTATCTCCTTTACTCACACACCACTGCTACATCCTCAGCACTTTTGACCCCAAGTGGGTGAGTTCTCCCCACACTGAACAATTGGCAACACCAGCCCATGTCCTACAAGTCAATCTTGTTCTGACACTAAGTGGAGTTAGTGCAGACCCCAAGGATTAAGTGCTCCGTCCTGCAAGATTGCCTCCCACCCCCTACCTCAGATGCCAGTTGTGTGTCCTAGCTTGTCACCTGTGCTTCTGACCCACTGGCTATAAATCAAGCGTTCCTGAAACTCCTTCTTCAGGTTCTATTGTTTGCTAGAATGGGTCACAGAATTCAAAGAAGTACATGCTTACTTTTGTTTACTGGCTTATTATATAATGAAAGAAATGATGAAGGATACAAATGAACAATCGTGGGAAAAGATACATATGGTAGCGAGGTCTGGAAAGATCCCGAGCATAGGAGTATCTGTCCCTGTGGAGTTGGGGTGCACCAGCCTCTTGGTATAGGGATGTGTTCAGTCAATGTAGAAACTCTCCCAAGCACATGCTTTTGGAGTTTTTATGGAGGCTTCATCAGGTAGGCATGATTGATCATTAACTCAATCTCCAGACCCTCTTCCCAGCTGTGCCAGAGACCGAAAGTCCTAAGCTTCTAATTATGCTCGGCCTTTCCAGTGACCAGCCACCATCCAGGAGCCTGCCAAGAGTTGCCTCCTTAGAACAAAAGACTTTGCTATCACCCAGGAAATGATAATGAATTTAGGAGCTCTGTGTCAGGAATTGGGGTTAGAGACCAAAGATTAGAACATCAACAAAAAACTCTATTGCTCTTATCTCTTAGGAAATGACAAGGATGTTAGGAGCTCTGTGCCAGGAACCAGGGGCAGAGACCAATGTACATGTTTTCTATTATTTCATGCCATCTTTTGAAATATCACATTTCCTTGTATTTTATATGAAGAAATTAGCACTTTAAAAATTCACAAAGATATTAAGATTTTAATAGTATTTTTAAAATCAAAACTTACATAAAATGCACTTGTTTCATTCTTCTTGAATGCTCATTCAAGAAGATTTAGCCCAACTTGTGGAGCAGATAATGTTTGCTGTCCCCTAATCTCTATTCTCCTTCTTTCTAAGTACTAGAAACTCTGTTCTTTTTAGCTTGGCATTTGATTTCCAAAATAAAGATAATATTTCCCAGCCTGCCTTGCAGTTAGAAATGGCAATATCATAAGTTTTGGCCAATGGGATATGAATAGAAATGATGTATACAATTTTTATATTAGGTCTATCTTTCTCTCTTCCTCCACCCTGTTGTTTGGATTATGGCCATGGAAATCAGCTATTTTGATCCATTGGGAAAAGGGAAATATCATGGGAATGGTGGATCAAGAGCGTGGAGCAAGAGGGTGGAAGGAGCCTAAGTCCCACAATGATGCTCTATAACAGAGCTGCTACAACAGCCCTACACTGCCTACCTCCAATCTGCTACACAAAAAAAGAAATAGTTTTAATGCTTTTGCTTAAACCACTGGGGTCTTTAGAAATGACCAAACTGTTTGGGGTCTTTAGAACATGCAATCTGTATTCTAACTAATGAGAGTGAGTAAAATACTCACTTCTCCAAATTGTGAAAAGATACAAAAACATTTGCTTGGGGTGGCATGGCTTAGCAAAAAAGGCATGGACTTTGGTTGAACTTCAGACAATCTGGATTTGAATTCCAGCCTTTCCTTCTGCCAGCTTCATGACCTTGACAAAATTATTCAAATTCTTTGACTCAATATTTATCTTCTAAACAACATAAAGCAAAACAGAAGTAAAATATCTAACACATAGGCCTCCATAGAATTAAATGAGGTAATGTAACTGAAGTCCTGCAACCAAGTAGGCAATAAGATATATTAGGTCTTTACCCTCTTTCTTCATATATTCAATGATCTACTGTAGGACTTATATCTAGTGAGTACATCACACTCAAAGTGTCCAAACTGGGCTTCCCTCTCCACCCACTATCTCACTTTATGGTGAATTTCCTTAGAGTCAGAAATCCTGAGAGTCATCCTACATGCCTCTCTCTTTCTCATAAAAATTTATCAGAAAATCCAGTAAATTCTACCTTCAATTTGGATCTAGAATCTGACTTTTTCACAATATCCCACTGTAATCACCGTGGCCAATAGTAGCCACCTACTATTAACTACAGCCTATCTACTACGAATTTTACAGATATAAGCATAGTAATATGGGCTATGTAGATGTTTATCAATCATATATTAAGGAATTTGTCACATTAACAATGATTTTAGTTCAGTTGTCCCTACATACGTATTTGAGCATCTGAGAATTATGCAGCAGAGTTTTGCCTTATAATTTAATTTACAGCACTTTGCAAATGCTCTGTTTTGCTGAAACACGAGTGGACGCTAAGTGGGATGGATTTTTATTGCACTTTTGGCACACTCTGTACTTTGTAAATTAATTAGCCTTTTTCAGTTTTGTTTTTAAGAAGTAATTGTTTGCAGCTGTCTGCTGCAGTACTTATCTTCCTTTTAAAGGCTTCATTTTGATGCTTTTTATAATAAAACTGGCTGGGATGAGGGCAGATTCTGTATTCTGCCATTTATCTAACCTAAAGAGATTTCTAGAAGAATCAGGGGTGAGACATTCTTTTGTGATCAGAATGGAATTTTAGTTATGTCTCTCTCCTTTTGTTTATTTCTTACTCCAGAAAGAGGAGTGATTCTGGCTGGGTGCTATCACCTCTGGAGCCTCAACCATTGATCAAGTGAATGTAAACAGTGTTTTAAATAAATCACCAAGTTTCTACTTACTTTCTTTGGCAAGAGTCAAATTCTAATGCAACTCATTAGGAATATCCTATAATTCATTTAATGCGTCCAACAGATTGAACCATCACTTCCAAGTTTTGTTAATTTTCAGCTTCTCCTCTTCATTGATCAGTTGTTTTCTCATTTAGTGTCCCACCCAGAAAGACAAATATTTCTGTATCATTGATGAACTAATTTCTAGGATGGGACTTGTTGAAGCACCAGAGCACAGAATTATCCAGAAGAGAGAAAGATGGCAGAAGACAGTGATGCTAAAGTAGATTCTCAGGTACCCTCAGGGGAGGTGACAGCTATTGGGGAACAAAGAGACACCACAACTATTTCCTCTAGACTCCTGAGATATAAGAGCTTTAACTGCCTTTCCTGAAAATTCCCTTCATGCAACTCCAGATAATTCTTTGTTTTCTCTTAGAAATGCCTCTTAAAATAACAGAACAGAATTAGTCACAATCTGATGATGTCAAAAGAGCAGGGACCTTGGAGTCCAATAGATTCATGTGCATGTCTAGGCCTTGGGCAAAGTTCTATCACCTCCTAGTGTCTCAAATTTCTAATCTTTAATTTAGAACAATTGTAACCAATTCAGTGTTACTTTCAATATTAGGATGATGATATACATAAAGTAGCTACAGCATAGTAGGGTTTCAGCAAATGTTAATGGCCTCCATGGATAGGATAATTTTTTAGGTAGAAGGTAATAACCTTTCAGAAATATTGCAAGAGTTAACTTCCAGAATTGTTCAAATTGGGAAATACATTGTATTATAAGAGTATATGAATCACATATGTACAGCTTAAGAAACAATGGCAAAATGAATCAATACAGTATGTACTCTTTGTCTGGCTTCTCTTGCTCAGCATAATGTTTTTTGAGATTGATCCATATTGTTGCGTGTTTTGAGGGTAGCACTCAATTCGCCAGTTGAGTGCTCTGTGATGAAATATTTCAACTATTTTTCAAGCTGTTGCTGGCATCATGCCTGCCAATTTTCCATCCACCAAAGCAAGTTACGTGGTCGTGAGTAAAATCAAAGTGCCTGAAAGTACAATCTAGCTGCTGAAATGGGGAAGGAGGACAATATGAGTAGTTTTTAATCTATCTATGGGGGGAAAAACAACTTTCCAAAATCTCAAAACATCCCATTCAACAACTCGCCCTAGTTCAAGCAGAAGGTAAGAAGCAGAGCTACATTTCAGTCTCAATACTTCCACATCGTGTGCTCTTTCCACCACACCACTGTTGGCAACTCATTTTGCGATTTTAGAAGCAAAATAATGTGAAAGAAAAGACAGCTTAATAGGCCTTAGCAAAAATTTTAACAGCATTATCTGAAATCCCTAACCTCATTACTGGTGGTTGATGGTGATAAGAAAGTTAAAAAGTGACAGAAGAAAAAAAAAATTTTCCCCCATTCTTCCATCTCCTTCACCAATGCAGAATAATCTACTGAGAAAGCATTTGCTAAAATTTTGTTTAATTACCCAGGAGTTTGATGAGAGTGTTTCATAATTTATAAGCCAATTCTTGTTTACCCAAATTAGGTCTTTAATTCTTGCATATTATAGCAACTATAAAATACAATTACATGTTACATAGGAAACAAACCCATAAAACAAAATGAACCAATCAATATAGCTCATTTCCCCCATGGAATTCTGTTTGGTATTTTAATGAGCCAAACTCCAAAACTAAAAATCAATGTCCATTATGATCCTTTTAGAAAGGAATAGTGGTCATATCTTGTTACAATGAGTATTAGCCACAGAAAGTTCCCTCCAGCTTGTTTCTCCAAGGCCTAGCAGCCGCCCATGGCAATGGCTTGGTTGATCTCATTACAGCGACATTTGCTACTACAAATAATTTAGCAGGTGCACATTTATCTATGTCAAAAACTTTCACTTTGATAGAGAGGAAAGATGAAGTCAGTGAAAAGACAGGCTCAGCTCTCTGACTCACAAAACTGGGGCCTCTCCAGAGGGTGGTATGAGGGTAACATAAACCCCTAGGCTCACCAGTAACAGTGACTCTGGAAAGGTGAATGAGGAGAGCCAGGGCATTTTACTAGGAAAACACAATAGCAAAGATTCAAGTATTAAATATAAAGGGAAAGAATTCACTGATGATCCTTCTAATTAGGGGATAGACTAGCAGGGAGAAAGAACAGAGGAGAGAAGGAAAAGAGGGAGGCAGGAAAGGAGGAAGGGAGGGAGGAAGGTTTAAAAGAAGAGAAAGCAAAGAGAGAACCCACAATTCATATTTGTCTTCTAGAGGAGATTTGACTGAAGAGTTAGAGGTCTGGTCAGTGCACCTGAATTTATTTGGTCCTTGGAAAATAAAATATAGCTCTTATTCATCACTTGCTAAGTGCCCAGGCTCTAGAACTTTCTGTGGGAGTGGAAATACTTCTTTTGTAGGCACATAGGGTAGCCACCAATCACCCATGGCTCCCAAAAACTTGAAATGTGACTGAATTTTAATTTTACTTAATTTCAATTCATTTCAATAGAAATGCAGCTAGTGGCTATGCTATTAGACAACACAACTCTATCTTAAGGCTTTATGTGTGTTAATACCTTTAATCCTTATGATGACTATTGCCATCTCCATTTTGTAGATGAGGAAGTGGGACACAGAGAGGTTATCAATTTGCTTGAAATCACACAGCTAATGAGCATCAGAACTGGGAATCACAGCCATTATGCTTTATACTGATCTTCAGTCCCAAATGAAGCAGATTTTATAGGACAAGACAAAACGTTTTATAATGACAAAAATAGGGCCAACAGATATAGGCAAGATCTTTGGAAATCAAATACAAAAAGTCAAGAAGGTCCTAAGGTACCATCCATGGAAAGCTCCTCAGAAGCCCTGCTGGCCATTGGCTTCTTTCTATATGGTCACAACCAGCCACTTTGAATAGACTGGGCACAACCTTTCCCCAGTGTGTTTCTTTTAATATCAATCTTGAAAGAATAAAAATAGGGTAGTGGAAGAATGGGGAGTATGTGATCAAAAACAGAAAAACTCCCATTACAGTGCTCTCTTTGAGGCACCTAATGCATGCAATCATTTAAAAGCTCTGATTCCAAACCTATTTTTTTTTGCCTTTATTTAGTGTTTCCCTCATTTATTTGACCAGTAAAACATTTTGGAGGTGAGTAGGTCAGACAGTGATGGACTGAACATACATTGGAAAAGGCTGAATTCTGCCTTGAACCTGACAGGGTAGCAGATGTGCAGATGAATATATATATATTCATACCTCAGAGAGTTGGTGGTATAGGTCTAGTCTAAATAGACAGGCTTAAAAACAAGGAGAGACAATGATATAAGTTCTAGTTCAAAGGTGAGAGAAGCCTGACGTTGCAGCTCAAACAGGCAGTAAGAGCTCTTTCTTTCTTGCTCAACCTTTTTGTTCTTTTTAGGTCTTCAACTGATTGGATGTGGCCCACCCACACTAGCAAGAACAGTCTGCTTTACTTAATTTGCTGATATGAATATTAATCTCATTCAAAAATACCCTCACAGACACACTCAGAAGAGTATTTTGACCAAATGTCTGGGCATCACATGTCAGTCAAGTTGACATGTAAAATTAACCATCACACATAGGATAAACTTATTTTTAAGCAATATGTAAGTTGTATTATCTTCAACCTCCAGACACATGTATTCATTGAAAAGATACTGTAAATTTAAAGCAATGAACCAAAATGTTCCTCTGAAAAAGTTATAATAAATACATTATGCTCTTTATGTTTCCAGACTTTTTGCATATTCTATAGTGCATTCATAATGATACATATTGTTTTAAATTTAGGAGCACTTTCTTTGAAAAGATGTCTAGAGGTTGAAGGCGATTATGTTGAGCCTTTCATGTGAAGAAGAGCCAACATATTCTTTAAAGATAAGTTTATTTTTGGTGTCCTGACTCTACAGACACTTAATAGGCTTTTTCTTTCTTGCCCTCCCTCGTGGACTTAATGTCATTAATTCTTTGCCCACCAGTGTTCTTGTTCTTTCTTTCCCATTTATCAAAACCTCCTCTAGGGGTAATAATCTGATAACTACATCAATTTGTTCATTGAGATGCTCAGCAGGCATCTGTTGGAATTTCACCCAGTGCCTGGTTCTGTTGCCTGCTAGGATCCAGAGAAGAGTCAGACCTCGCCTGCCTCAGTGGCCTAATGAGTCCACAACCAATACAGTCAGAGAGAAGAAGGGCTGAACTCAGTCAAGGCTCCCCCAGTGGCCCAGAGGATGAGAAGTGGAGAAGACTCAAGGCTTTCAGTAGAGCACAGATCACAACGGCTCAAAAATTTCTAACAAGAATTTCCAGGGGATGCCAACTTGGGGATCCCTGTGCAAATTCCTTGGGTATACCTGGAATCTTGCATGTCCTTGCTGGCCTGGAGCTGCAGGCCAGGGAGTCCAGGGTGGAGAAGGCAGAGAGTGTGGCTCAGGGCACTGGGCATTCCAGGGGTAGACTTGCTCAGACTTGCTTAGCTCCCTGAGAAGCTCAGGAGAGCTGCTCTATGCAGGATAGAGCCTCTGATGCTCTCACGGGGGAACCCAGTCCAGTTTTCTTCCCAACACAGGGTGATCATATAATTTATTATGCTAACCAGAACACTTCTGAGAATTGAAGAGGGAGCTCTTAATAATTCTACCATGACAATGTTCATGAACCAGGGCTATCCTGGGGAAATTGGAACTATGGTCACTTTGCTCTGGGGTTAGTTAGATTTTTACGCCAGTAGCCTTCCATCACCTACTTGGAAAGGAAGCAGTGTCTGAAAATAGTAGAGTTCAATTTGTTCTCAAATAAAGCATGTCTAATTCCCAGGGAAGCCACTAAAATACGGGTTCTTAAATTCCAGTACCAGAAATGCAGATTCAATATGTACAGTATGGTACTTAGAAATAGGCATTTTGACAGACTTCCCATGTAATGGTCCAAGGTTCACATCTTGACGACCACCGGCCCTTGGGGTTAGTGCTGGGTGTGGATCTGGAACTTTTTCATCACTGGCTATGTGACCTTGGAAACATAACCTTTCTAGACCTTAATTTCTTCAAGTATAAAATGAACTTCAAGTATAAAATAACATCCATCTCACAGAATATTTTGGGGGCTAGAATAAACATTGCTGCAGTACTTAACACAAAGCCTGGTGCATTATAAGCACTCACTAAATGGTAGATATTATATTATGTTGAGATAAATGAAATGGCAATTTTTGTAAATTGAAAACATCTAGTAGCAGTGATTTCACATGGTTCAATATAATAATTTAAGGAAATATTCCGAAGCCTTCCTGAATTGTGTGGTACTCGGTATTTGTCCTTGAGTGATTCATAGGTGATGCACCTGGCAGGTTCTTTGAGCGAGGTAGAGGGTGAACTCTAACCTGCGGAGTGGGAAGATGCTTCCTTAGATCTTAGCCTAGTGGATTGATCAACGACAGCATTTCTCCAACTTCAGAAGACACAAATCACCTGGGGCCCTCGTTAAAATGCAGATTCAAACTCAGGTTTGGCCTGTGCTGCTGCAATTTTAACAAGCTCTCAGGTAATATTGATAATGATGCTGATGGTCCAGGGACCCCACTCTGAGAAGCAGAAATCTAAGAAGCTTAAAGGGAGATCAATTTTTAAAGCTGTCCCCAGGGGTCTTGACTCTCCAGTGAATAAAATGAAGTGCTCATCTTCCTAAAATGAATGATATGAAGGAACATCTCTGGGGCATCAGTGTGCCCTGAAGTTAATTGCTTTTTTGATAGCATTTTAAGCAAAATTACTGTGCATTTATCTTAACACAAATCCAGGAATTTGAATATATCCATTTTTCTGATAACTGAAGCAACTTCCTTTATTTTTTTTATTACTATGCAGAGAAGCATAGAATTTTAGAGCTTAAGTGCATTTATTCATTCATCAACTATATCTCTAGCATCAACCATGTGCTTTGCATTCTGCTGGGTTCTGGGATAAAGAGAGAAAAGCAGAAAGGGACCTGAAAAAGAGGTTCTGGAGCTAGTTAAGATGCAGCTGGGACCAGATCACACAATTCCTGAGCCAGTTTTTCTTCCTTCTTACCGGATCATGTTGTAAGGGTGGCCAAGAGTTATAGCACTCATTTAAGATGATAAGGTTTGGAAAATAAAATTCTGCAAGCCCAAATTCTATTTTTCCCATTAGTTTTTACTGGGTACAGTGGAGAAATAGTCTCTCATTGAAAGAAATGGCCAAGGGATATGTACATTTTCCTCTTTGGCACCAGTTTTCCCAACTGTAAGATAGAAATTCGTTTAGATAATTTCTAAGGTCACTTTTGACTACAAAATTCTATAATTCAAAGCAGGGATAGGAATTTTGCTTTTAACGGACATCTCTTCTTTGATCCTTTGGGCCACTGTTTCAAATTGGGACTTCATTCCGTGTCTCCGCCCACAGCATCCCCTCTCCAGGAGTGTTAGCATCAAAGAGTAAAGGATAATGGATTCCATAGTCTAGCTGCTCTGTTGCTCCAGAGAAGTTTCAAGCTAAGGCCATGAATCACGCTCCCCACCTACTGAACTGTATCTAAATATAGATTTAAATTAATGTATCTGCTCCTAGATTGATGTGCTCTGTAACTGAGAGGTCCTGCACAGCAGCCCACTCCATAAACAATAAGGAAGGATCAAAGCCTAATTAATTGCTTATGGTGGACGTCCCAGGCCTGAGGATTTAGTGTGGCCCGTTTCTTTGAGTTCAACGTGGAGCTGCTAGCTTATTAGCCAAACTGTGTCATTCTGGGTCCCTGGAAGATCACTATAGTTCCATCTGTTCCATCCATTTTTTTCTTCACCCCATGAGGCCAATTGCTCCCTTGACTCATTGGCCTATGACAAAAGCCAATCAGTGCCCTTGTCTTTTTGGGGGGTCCAGATGGAAGTGTCCTTTATTGATTCAGCTCTCCATTGGCCCATCATCAATTTTATCTTAATGTGTCATCTCTGTGTTATTTTGTTTAAAGGTATTTAACTTTCCCAGAGGCCTGCATAGATAGATAGATGATAGATAGATAGATGATAGATGTAATAAAATTGTCATTTCTCTTTTGTGTACCAACTGTAGTTTGAGAAAAGACCTTTACCAGGACTGCAGGAGACACAGTGTGCTAGGCTGTTCATCAGACATGGATTTTGACTATGAAATGAATCTTCTCCAAACTGTGTAGTGAGCTGATGTTTAAGGCCATGGATTCCCTGCAAGGGCTTTGTTCCAGCCTGAACTGGAACAAAGGGACTTTGTTCATTAGAAGTTATCAGGGTAAATACTTACTCTGTCAAGATTCCTATAGCATCCAGAGGAGACTGGGTAGCACTTTTGACTTAGAAATGCCCAGAGCCTGATGATCATTTATTGTGTCCCTCCTGGTACCATGAGCATCAAACAATTTTAGTTTCAGAAGGAACCTCGCTGTTCCTCCTATTCCAAATCCTCCATGTGTTGCTGAATTCTTCCTGTCTCAATCACATCGTAGGCCAGGCTCACCTCTTTCCAGTAGCCTCCCCACTACTCCTCAATTCCCACCCCTAGCTCATAAGGTCTGAAACACGCCTTAATTGCTCCAGGTGTGTTTTCACTGCTCCATCACTTCCGCCATCCTTCACCCCCTCCTTAAAACCTTTGCATCCACATCAACATCTCTTCTGTTTATTGGTTCCTCTCTGGTCTCAGACTCTTGTTTCCAGCTCCCAATGTGAATGTCCATTTCCAGCTTCTGCTGGATCCAGTAAACCTACTAACCCCACTCCAGGCAGCCTGGGCCTCATGTTTTTTAAGTTGTTTTTTTCTACTTTCAACTTTTAGCTTTGCCCAGTCCTCTGGCCTTTCTGGTTCTCACAAAGACTTCCTGCTCCAGCCACTGGCTCCTAATTGGCACACTTAGCAGATTTCTGGATATACCCGGTCAGGGGGATCAAATGCCTTACTATAGCAACCCTCTAAAAATGCTCTGACAGTCCATGCTTAATACTTCAGTGGCAGAAAATTTATTTCACCTTAAGACAATCCAACCCCTTTACAATATATTCCTTTATTGGACCCAAAACGGTCTCTAATTTACTTTTTTTACAACATGACCTAGCTCTACCCTCTTTGTCCACACAGAGCAACTTTAGCCCCTCACCCCCACTCCAAATATTCTTAGGTGGATGTGGCAGATTGTATTTTGTAATGATGGCTGCAACAACATTTCTGGTCCCACAGGCTTTCTCAGAATCTTTCCTCTCCTCTTTCAAGAGAGTCTATGCACCCTCTGGACAATATGCATGCAGGAGAAGGCTCTCTGTGACTTGCTGGCTGAGTAAGAAAAAACAATACAGCTATCACAAGACTCTATCTCTCACTGGGGTCTTTACCTATGAAGCTCTGAACCACCATCTAAGTAGTCCAACTGCCCAGAAGCCAACCTACTGGAGAGACCATGAGGAGAAATCACCTAGAAAGAGAGAAAGATGCATGGGGAGCCCCAGCTGTTGGTGTCCTCCCAACTCAGGCACCAGACATGTGAGCAAAGAAGCTTCTGAGATGATCCCAGCTTCCACCACCATCTGACTGCAACCATTTGAGGAAACCCTGAGTAGGGATCACTCAGAGAATCCCAGTCAGCTCCCAGTCAGACCATCAGAGAGAACAGTAAGAAATCACTGTCATTGTTTTAAGCCAGTGGTTGTAGAGCAGTTTGTTACAGCAAGAGATAACCAAAGCAGCAGATACCAAGAGACTTTTTTCAAGCTGCAGTCAGTCTTTCAATGATTATTTATTAAGTACCTAATGTGACAGGCTACATTGCCAGTGTTTTCTTTTCCTTTTTTGTTCAAGTGAACACTACTCCCTAACATAGGGCTTGAACTCATGACCCTGAGATCAAGAGCATGCTCTACTAATTGAGCCAGCCAGGTGCCATAAATTGCCTGTCATTAATTGGGCTTCATGTGATGTGTTTGATGTGGTTCTCTCACTGTCCTGATCAATGTCATTGGCTAAATTTTTGGAGACAGGTGAAACTTTTGTTGAACTAAACCCTATTCTTAGCATTTTGTTGGACCAGCCCAGATAGTTTGAGAGCAAGCCTTTTTGTTCCTAAGCTACATCAGCACAGTGGGGTTCCATTGGCATCCCAGCTCTATGTCACCAGCTGTGTGACGTTAGCCTAGTCCCTGAACCACTCTGGACCTCAGTTCCCCCATGGAGGAAATAAGGTTATTAGCATTCACATAGAAAGGATAATGGGGTGATTAAATGAACTAATGTATGTAAAATACCTGGCCTGACGCCTCACCGTAGTAAATGCTTACTCCATGGTAGATGCAGTTATTGTTCGCATTCCCTCTTCTCTTCTGGAAAAGTAATTGTTTTAATGTACTCTAAAATCAAATTAGCAGATTGAATTAGCTTTGGCAGCCCCTTACATTATTGATCCATATGGAATTTACAGTAAGGGAAAATCTTTAAGGCAGTGCTGCTCAAACCAGGACAGGATGATGACAGAACCCAGAGGCACGGCTCCCAGTCATCTGTATCTTAGAGTGGGCATGTGTCCTTGGGCCCTGGACATGTCTTTTCCTTACACACTTTTTTAGCAGCCACAGACTTTAGCCTTTTCCTCCTCTTGGCTCTCCTGGTTGACTAATAATAAACACGGTTAAATTTCAGCCTGTTCACACGGGCTTTGTTGTAGCACATTGAGGTATCTTTAGATCATAATTCTGTCATCAAGAGTATTCAAAGACAGTCCTTTGGACTTTATGTCTTCTTCAATGTGACCGACACATCTTGTATATCTTCATGTGTCATTGATGAAAAACAATAGCATTTTGAACAGGAGTCCTCCAGCCTTCTGCTAAAGAGCTGCCCCCAGCCTGATGTGGACTCCTAATCCAAGCCTCTGGGGACGTACTTTCAACTGGTCATAAATCCATCTTGCCATGCTATCACCTGAGCCACAATTCCCTCCTTTTTCTAAAGATCACGAGAGACTTTGACAAATGTTCTGCTGAATCCAGGGGCCTTATATCTACAGTATTCCTGTGACAGGCCTGTCAAGAAGCCATAATAAAAAGTAAGAGTCTTGAACAATCCACCTTTAGTGGACCCTGGTGATCTCAGCTTTCTTTGTCTTTGTCTTCCTCTTCCTTTTTTAAATTTCACTTTCACCATTTCAAGAATATGTCCTAGAATCTTACCTGGTATTGCAATTGGAATCATCAGTTTGCCAAATCTACTCATTTTGAAGAGAACTTGGAGGAGATACTGCCCTCTCTGAACATTTCTCTTTCTTTATTCCTTCCTTCCTTCTTACCTTCCTTCCTACCCTCTCTTACTCTTTCCTTCCTTCCTTATTCCTTTCTTCCTACCTTCTTTCCTCTAGCTTTCACTTTTGCTTTCTCTTTATCTCTTTCTCTTTATTCCTCCTTCCCTCTCTCCTTCTCTCTATATTTCTTTCTCTCTTTACGTATGTATTTATTTATAACCTTGAATTTAGAAATTTTTAGACATACTGAAAAGCAGAGAAGCTAATGTAATAACCTCCCACATTCTGATCAGCAGCTTCAAGGCCTATTCCTGTGGCTAAGCTATTTTTGCTATGTCCCATCCACTCCTACCCCAGTCATCAACTGGATTATTTTGAATGATATTAGATCATCTCATTGTAAAATATTTCAAAACCTGTACCCCCAAACAGGGTAAAAAACATAACTATGATACCATTTTAAGTTGAAAAATTCCTTAATATCATCAAATATCCAGTCAGTAGTAAAATTTTCTAGGTTATCCCATAAACTGTTTTTCTTTTTTTTACAGATTGTTTGAATCAGGATCCTAACAATGTCCTCAAGTTACATTTGGCTAGTAGGTCTCATAAGTCTCTTAAGAGACTTCTAGGTTCCCCCTCTTATTTTTCCACTGAGTAAATTTTGCTGAAGAAATGAAATCACTTGTCCTGTCGAATTGATCACATTCTGAGTTTTTTTGCACCCCATTGTTGTTTAATGGGTTCCTCTGGTCCCCCATATTTCCTTTAAATTGCTAGCTATATTTAGAGGTCTGCCCTGATTCAAGCATGATCTTTGGCAAGAATATTCCATAGATGGTGTTAGGTCCTCCCTCTTGTATCCTATCACCAGACATATCCTTCCTGGTTGTCTTGCTTTATCATATTAGAATCTTTAAGGATATTTTCTCCCTTCTGGAAACTTACACTATATTTAATATTCATATCTATATCTATATTTGTACATCTCAGATCTCTGAATGATCTCTGACCACATTTTAAGGTTTTACTTTCAGATTGTCTTAGGTCTTTGAATGGAATTGTCTGTATCAGGATTTTTTCTCTTATTTGAAGAACCCAGCTAAGTGTCCTAGATACTTGCTTCTCAAAGTGTGGTCCACAGAAGAGCAGCGTTGGCATCACCCAGGAGCGTGTTAGCATGCAGAATCTCCAGCCCTACCCAGAACTGCCAAACCACAGTCTTCATCTTAATAAGATCCCTCTGATAATTCATAGACATATTAACATTTTAGAAGTTCTGAACTAATATGCCAGACCTTTCCATACATATACCAACAAAACACTTGAATCCTTGAGGCTTTAGGCATCCCTGGTAGATTTCAGTCTGTGAGTGGGACCCTCTTTCTATTGTGACATAACTTGACTGTCTTATGGACTAAAAGGCCTATCATTTGTCTCATTCACTGTTCCTTTCTCCTCCCTACAGTTTTTCCTATTATTTGACACTCCTTGGTTTTGAAAGTCAGAGTTCATGGGTCTCAACATTGTGAACCTCTTTGGAAATAAAGATGCCCATGAAATAGCTTTTCAAATCATCAGTGTGGGATAGAGGAGAAAATACCAAACTGTGTGTCAGGAGACTGCCATTAATTATGTGATCCTAAAAAAGTCATGCACATTTATTGGGCCCAAACATTCTCATGTATGGAAAGAAGGGGATGACTTAAGCACTCTCCAAGGCCTTTATGTTAACTGTGATGATTTCAAGAGAGGCAGCATATGGAGATGTTAGTGTATAAGCTTGAGAGCCAGAATGCTGGTTCTGCCAATTCCAGCTTCATGTCCTTGGGCAAAACTGTTCCCAGCTTTCTTCATGGGAAAAATAATGTGCTTCATGGGAAAAAGTAGGGATAAGGTTCATGCCTACCTCATATGCCTCCTAAGACAATTCAGTACTAACTCATAGAAAGTGCCAGATAAATATTTCTTAGTTTTTAAAAAAGTAGTGGATCCTATGATCATTTGGACATATTCCCTCTAAGAAGAAAGCTCCATGCTTCCTGTCTACTCAGCAACAGACACAGAGAGGCAAGTCACAACTGTGAGTTGTCAGGCCACGTACTTACTCTACAAACATTTCTTGAGCTCTTCTTGTGTGCTAGATCCTGGTGAGAAAGCTGAGCATTGTCCCTTCTTATGGAGCATGCAAACAGCACAGGAGGCAGCTAGTGAAGGGCCTGCCTTTCCTTGTCTTCCACTTTTCACCTGTTTCCCACTCATGATCCCTACCCATTCTCTGGCATAGTCATTGCTATATGGTATTCAGATATCATGCTTATGACTTATGTTCTGCATCTGTGTGTGATCTTGTTTACAGAGCATTCCAAGCCCCATCCTGTGGAGGCTCCAATTTTAGCTCCAGAGCCACAGGATTTGAGCCCATGATAATTCAGATTCTCCCAGCCCTCAGTGCTGGCGGGGAGAGATAGTTACCAGACCTTCAACCAATAACAGAATTAATTGTGAGGTGGTATATCAGTTACCTATTGCTCGTGAAAAAAAAATCCCACCAAACTTAGAGTTTTAAAATAGCAATCATGTTTTTAACTTATGATTCTATGGGTCAACAATTTAGCGGAGGCTTAGCTGGGTAGTTCTGGTCTTGGCAGGGTTCCTTTGTGCAGCTGTTAGCTGCAGGCCAGGTGGACAGGTTTGCTGATGTTGGCTGGGCTTTCTCATATCTTTCAGGCTTTAATTTCTATAACTGGGCTCACTTAACACTGGTCCACATGGTCTTTCATCTTCTAGCAGGTCAGCTTGTGCTTATTCTCATGGTGGAGTCAGATGTCAAGAAAATGCACGAAGGGTACAAGGTTCTTGAGGCCCAGTCTCAGAACCAGCACAGTGTTATTTCTACCACAATTTGTTTGTCAAAGTCAGACAGAAAACTCAAAGAGAGGTGCAATTAACTTTATTCTTGATTGGGGTTGCTATAAAGCCACAATGCAAAGGTGATGCATATAGGAATGGGGCAAAGGATTATGACCATTCTGGCAAGCACTGGTACTGTGAATGGTTTATGTGTAGTCCTACCTGAGAATGGAGGGCTAGAACTAAGTACTTTTTCTGGTATTCTACTGCCTTCTGTCTGCATCTAAGTAAATGAATGACCTGTCAGCCAATACATGACCAATCACTCTGAGAGTGAATCACTTGGAAATGGATCATTCTGAAATTTAATATGTGCAGAACCAAGGTAGAGAGTTTCTGAAACCAAGGACTCAAAGCTGAAGATACTTGTACTGGCCTCTCCAGGAGATCCCAGACAACAGTTAGGGGAGAGATGCAAGACACATCTTGCATTGATCTTTGAATAATTTGAAACAAGTCACAGAGACTCCCATATGATAGGTCCCCAGGCAGCCCACCTCCCTTTGTGTGTTATTTCCTTCTAACATAACATGCTTGTCAAAGCAGTGCAGTATTACAGAGAAATGGGCTGTTGAAATGCATGCAAAGCAGCGTTTTCTATTTTGATGCACCAGGAGTCAAAGTAAACATCATACAAGCCATTTCATTTTGAAATCAACGCTTGTGAAGCTTGTTTCATTGCTGTTCAAAATTCAATTGCCCTCCTTCTGAAAGTACCTTCTCCATGGAACATTTTTTTGCCCCAGCTTAGTGTATGGAGGACTTGTTTACTGGAGGAATGCATTATGACCTGAGACGAAATCCCTCCAGGCTTTGGGGGAATTGATTCTACCCAAGAGCTTCCCTATTGCAATATTTTCTCTATGATTGTCTATTTGATGCCTCCCAATTGAGTGCAATGGCCGTTTTATTATTTTGTACTTCAATTTAGCGGGAAATTGTGCAAATTGTGCCATTCACTTCTTCCTTTCCTGTTCCGCCACACACCCCCTAACCCAAGAATCAGGGGGATCATCCTGGTGGTGACTTTTACCTTACTTCTAAAAGGAAATGTCATTGCATATTGACTCATTTTTGGTTTTGTGGATATTTAAATACCACAAAGTTGATAGGTGTCTATCTTTAGGATCCATGCTACTATCCTGTGTGCCTTCTGGGCTTAAAAAGACACAGAACATCTTTAGAGGCACTGAATAGTATGACAGTTCAGAGCTTGGGTTGGGTGTCCAAAGGCCTGATTTAGTATCCTAGCACTGCTATTTATGGGCAGTGTGACCTTGGCAAGTTCCTTCACTTCGCTAAGCTTCAGTGTCCTTATATGGACACAGAGACAGTGTCTACTCATTGGATAGTTGCAGTGATTTATGAGATGATGCACAGGAGATGCTGAGCATGGGGCCTGGTATATAACAGGAGCTTACTAAATGTGGGCTATGGTTTGATGCCATTTCTATTGTGGTGTTGGTGACGGTGGTAGAGTTCTTCCTTCTATCTTTGAGTGAGGTCACCAGCTGGAACAGAGGCTCAGCCAGGAGCACCTAGAACCTTGTTTTTGGAGATATCTTAAGTTTTAGATGATAAACTGAATTTAATTCCAGTGATAAAATGCCATGCAAGTGGCTAAAAGAGAAACATGATATTCCTTTTCCTTTCTTTCCTCTCTTCATCCTTCCTGCTTCCCTCCCTCCCTGTCTTCTTTCCTCTCTTTTTCCCTCTCCTTTTTCTACCCACCCCCAAAATATTTATTAAGGCCTATCATGCAGCACTGCACTGGACCCTGCATCCAAATATAACAGTCTCTGCACTCCAGATGCTCCCAACTCCTGTTAAGGAGATGTAAGGAATCGGCCATTACAGTCCAGTTCTGCAGGGAAGCACAGTGAAAGTCCACGTCCTTGAGCTAGACAGAGAGAGGGTGTGGGGAAAAGTTAATGCTAAAATGGAAGGCGGTAGGTGAGTACAATCTATCCAGGTAGCTGTAGCCAAGGGTGGCTTTATGGGGAAGAGAAGAAGACTCAAGACAGGAAAAGAAGGGCATCTGAGAAAGACAAACAGCATGTCCTATTTGGGCCAGATGAGGAAACCACAGAGCTGCCTCTGCCAAGGTGCTGGCCTGCTCATGCCCAGGTAGATCAGAGCTGCCCAGGTAGATTAGAAAAAAAGTTCATACCACTGATTGGTAAAAAAAAGCTCATACCACTCAAAAAAAGCCCATACCCTGATTGGCAGAAGTGGTTGTGATATGTCATAGAATGTGAAACATCAGATACAGTCTTGAAACTGGTCTCAGAAACTCAGAGGGAGAAAGGGAAGAGGTGAAGGTCAGAGGAGGGATAAGCAGCCCCCAAATGCACCAGCATTCAAGAGAGCCGGTTGAGGCTGAGTTCTGAGGCATAGAGACCTGAAAGGCAACAGAAAAAGTCGGCAAATCGAATACAGACTGTTACAAAGCATGTAAACGCAGGTGGCCCACAGCAACTTTAGAAAAGTGCCACTCCTGCTATTGGCTTGGTGGGGAATTTAAGATCCTCCAAAAGGGTTAAAGTGCACTGAATGGTCAAGCCCGTAGGAATGGGAAAAGTGCTTTTTAAAAAATATATATTTTAAAAAATATTTTATTTATTTATTTTGAGAGAGAGAGAGAGTGCGCTCATGCTCATGAAGGGGGGCGGGGCAGAGGGAGAAGGAGAGAGAGAATCTCAAGCAGACTTCACACTGAGCATAGAGCCCAATGTGGGGCTTGATCTCAAGACCCTGAGATCATGACCTGAGCTGAAACTAAAGGTCAGATGCTCAAACAACTAGGCTACCCAGGCATCCCAGGGAAAAGGGCTTTTAAAATGATAGCACTTGAGATCAAGTGTTCTGGGTCTTTAAAATTTTTATTACCTAGCATGAGGTATAGAACCTGAAACATAGTGTGTACTCAACTAATGCTGGATAAAGAATGGAAAAAGTAATTAACAATGATCTGGAAAGTTTTACTTTGTGACTACATGAGATGCCATGGAAGATGTGGAAAAGGCTTTGGATCCATACATAGAGGTTTAAATCTCAAGTGGAATGCATACCAGCTGTGTGACCCTAGGCAAATTATTTGCCATCTCTGGGCTTCAGTTTCCTTATCTCTAAGACACGAATGATGATGCTAACCTTTCAGAGCTTTTCTGAGAGTTGAACATACTTGTTTGTAAACTGTCCAGCACTAGGTAGGCATTCCTGGGATAAGAGCTTGGGTTTTTTATATAAGGCACAGAGCCACATGGTTAATATAAAAATATGAGCTTTTGGTCTTAGGACTGGCAACTTCTTTTGCCTCAAATTAGAAACCTTTTAAAGAGTGCAGGAACAACCAGAAAAAGAGTTTTAAAGGGCATGACCTTCTTAAATATCTTTTAAAAAAACTTCAAGGAACTCATGCATTTAGAGAATTTCAACTTTTAAAATTTAGGGATTTTGCATTCTTTAGCTGTGCTATTAGTTAGGGTCCAATCAGAAGACAGAAAAAGAGAAGTCTAATAGGAAAAGCTGTTAACAGGAGAATGGAGTAATAGGAAATTGGCTAAGAGGAGAGATCAAAAACACTCCTAAGGATACCCTAAGGCTGAGAGAGGGTACCCACGGAAGGAACAAACTTGGGAGGGGAGTATCCTTCTCAAGGCTGGGATTCAGACCTTGTTGGCAAGGCTGTGATTGAAACCCACTGGATGAAGGAGAATTGTCTGTGCTGTGGTGTCCAAAATCAGTGTGATGATGCTGAGGCTGGCTGGTAGAGAGCCACCTGCTAGGAGAGCTCACCAGGAAGCTTCCAAGGGGGAAAGGTGTGGTGTGGGTGCCATTGACTTCCTAAAAGGCCAACTGAGACATTCAATAGATTTGCTAGAAAATTTCGGAGAAGCTCCCTAAAATTGTGGTGAGATACTGTTTCCTCATTGGGAAAAAGCTGTCATCAGGGAATTACCAGAAAATGAACTGGGTGCCTGGGGAACTCATTCACTGTCCTTAGGAGCTGCTAAACTCCACATGAGTGGGTGACTCTTGTTGCTGGCTATGGGGACACTGCCACAAAAAACTACCCACTTTGCAGGAACACAACCAGGCCAACAAGAGGGACACACCAGAACCTCTTCCCTCTCTAGCATTGCTTTAGTGCCCTCTACTGACAAGGCTTAACATCATCCTGGCCATTGTAGGAGAAATATTCATAAGGTCCACTTCCCTTATCACAGAGCAGGCAAAACGGGTGACTTTGGAGCTAAGAGGCAATGAATTGATGACTGGCACAGCCACATGGGAGGCAGAGATATATTTGAGAATTCAGCCCCATTTGCTTTGTCTTCTCCAGAAAAGAAAGGATGAGTTTGTACAATGATAACATATCTACATCTTCCTGTATCTCCGAAGAGAATTCTCAGAAACTGCTTATAAAATTTCTGTAACTTGAATGAATAATTCTTATGAGTTGATAAGTATGCTTGTCATCTTAACAGTGCTTAACAATGCTAGTACCGAGCACAATTTTTGTATCAAAATTACTTACGTGGTTTTATCTATGGTTTATGGATAAGTGTCAGAAAAACTATATATTCAAGCAAATTATTACAATTGGCATTTTTAGGCTTAAGGACCTGTAGCAAACTATTACTTCCCAGAAACAACATTGTAATATTAAAAAAGGTAATATGAAAACCTCAAAAGCTGTCTTAATGTAGTAACACATCTGGAAAGACTTGTTTGGTTTTGTTCAGTTCCTCCTGGCCAACCAATATTTATTGCCAAGTTGTCTTAACACTGGTTTCCCAGAAGTGTGCAAGTGATTTATTGAGGAAGTGCTCTTGTTGAGGGCAAGTAAGAGAGTGGCGACACAGGACACAGAAGGGAAGGCGGCCAAGCAAAGTCCCACAGAATGTAGCTTTAGCCTGATCCCACAGGGAGCTCTGGGTTATGTCTCACTTTCTGAGGCAAGGGAGCAGGGACATTTACTCTCTTGCACCTGTAGGACAAGGGATGTTCTACTACTACTTCTAATTCTCTGTTCATGTCATGCAGGCAAAGTGGGTTCCAGTAGGTTGAAAGGAGTCCTCAGAAATAAAAGTATTGGACATGAAAGCACGCTACTGTCCCCAGCAGAGGCAGACAAATGCACACACATACTAACTAACTAACTAACTAACTAACTAACTAACTAACTAACTAAATGCTACAATAAACAGTGTTCATATCTCCATATTTGAGGGAACCTAAGCAGAGTATGACATTAACGTCTTCACCATTCTGTCTTTGTTCTCCATTCCTTTCTGACTAGCTTTAGCATAAAACTATTGACCTTGGGAAGCTAATGTGTTTGACAAGGACTCTTAAGTTCAATTCCATGTGTACATCAACTTGTGTGGAAAATAAGGTAAGGACAGTCAGTGAGAAATCATGGAAGTCAATAAGATATGGGCTGAAAATTGTCTATTGCATGTAGGAGGTAGACAATAATTGTTAGCTTAGAGATTTTCCATAGAGTGGTAGAGACCAAAGGACAGTAGTTGGGAAATTGCAACTGGTTACATGGACTCCTATAGCAGAGATGGCTGTTTATCTCCCCAATATCCATTTTTCCCTTTTATTTATTTTTAATTAATTAATTAATTAATTAGTTTTGTTTTGCTAAGTGTGGAGTAATTTAATCAGGGCAATCAGCATTCTATGTTAAGTGACACAGTATCAAGTATAGGAAGATGATTTGGTAGAAGCTTGTTGAAACAGAAGCCACTGGAAAGGGCCAGAAGCATAGTTCTTATGATCATAATGGGTCACGCTCCTAGAATGCATGTGGCCCAATCAATCCACCAAGTCAGGATCTTCAAGGGACAAGATTCTCATAAACTCCTTTCTGGATTGGCACAATGGTTTTAGATGGCCTTTCTCTGTTAACATCATTTTAACATTTTGTTGAGTATCATAAATTTTTAAGGACTTTCAAACCAAAGTTCAGAGCTCTGCTAGCAGTGCTTTTTTAAAAAAATTCAATTCAATTCAATTAATTACATATAGCATATTATTAGTTTCATAGATAGAGTTCAGACTTATCAGTCTTAAATAGCACCCAATGTTCATTACATCACATGTCTTCCTTAATGTCCATCACCCAGTTACCTCATCCCCACCCCTCCCCTCTAGCCACCTTCAGTTTGTTTCCTATAATTAAGAATCTCTTATGGTTTGTCTCCCTCTCTGATTTTGTCTTGTTTTATTTTTTCCCTCCTTTCCCCTATGATTCTCTGTTTTGTTTCCTAAATTCCACATATAAGTGAACTTGTATGATAATGGTCTTTCTCTGATTGACTTATTTTGCTTAGCATAATACCCTCTAGTTCCATCCACATTGTTGCAAGTGGCAAGATTTCATTTTTTGATGGCTGACTAGTATTCCATTGAATATATATACAACATCTTTTCTAATCTATTCATCTGTCAATGGACATCTGGACTCTTTCCATAATTTGTCTATTGTGGACATTGATTCTTTTTTTTTTTTAAAGATTCTTTTTTTTTTAATTTATTTATTCATAGACACAGAGAGAGAGGCAGAGACACAGGCAGAGGGAGAAGCAGGCTCCATGCAGGGAGCCCGACGTGGGACTCGATCCCGGGTATCCAGGATCACATCCCAGGCTGCAGGCAGCGCCAAACCGCTGAGCCACCAGGGCTGCCTGTGGACATTGATTCTATAAACATTGGCATGCAGGTGTCCCATAGTATCACTAAATTTGTATCTTTGGGGTAACACCAGCCATGCAATTGATGGATCAAAGGGTAACTCTATTTTCAACTTTTTGAGGAACCTCCTACTGTTTTCCAGAGTAGCTGCACCAGCTTGTATTCCCAACAACAGTGTAAGAGGGTTCCCCCTTCTCTGCATCATCACCAGTATCTGTTGTTTCCTGACATGTTAATTTTAGTAATTCTCACTTGGGTGAACTGATATCTCATTGTGGTTTTGATTTGTATTTCCCTGATGCTAAGCGATGTTGAGCACTTTTGCATGTATCTATTGGCCATTTGTATGTCTTCTTTGGAGAAATATCTGCTCATGTCTTCTGCCCATTTCTTGATTTGTTCTTTGAGTGTTGAGTTTGATAAGTTCTTTATGTATTTTGGATACTAACCCTTTATCTGATAAGACATTTGCAAATATCTTCTCGTATTCTCTCAAATGTCTTTTTGGTTTGTTGACTGTTTCCTTTGCTGTGCAAAAACTTTTTATGTTGATGAAGTCCCAATAGTTTATTTTTAACCTTTGTTTCTCTTGCCTTTGGAGACATGTCTAGCATCATTCTTCCTTTTTATAAGAGAAACCCAATATTGTTAGAGGAAACAAAAAGGCCAGATTTTAAAACAAGAAACAAACAAACAAAAAAACAATCTCTTTCAATCTCCCTTGAATTTAGGGTAGTCTAAGTTCTGGTCAATAAGAGGTAAGCAGTTGTTGAATGGTGCCTTGAGGAAAGATCCTTGATACCATGGCTGACTCAGCCAGCCTGAACCTTTTGCCTCTTGCTTATCTGTCTTCCTTCTTCAAACCTGGAGGCAATACTGAAGGGGATTCAGCCACTTGGGGACCATGAAGTGCCCTGGACCTGTGAAGAGTGACGGAGTGGAAAGAGAGAAGGTACCCGGGTCTCTAGTGACATTGTGGAGCTGCCATATCAGCCCCGAAGTTCACAGCTCCAAATTTATCATTCCATGAGAAGTGGAAAACTCTCAACTTGTTTAAGCCGCTTCGGGTTCTCTGTACTAGTATCAAAACACAATTTCTTCATGGTTCTTATTTTTCTAGAATCTTAGCACTGAAAGAATAAAAAGGTAGGTGGCAACTAGATGTAGACAGAGGATCGAAGGAGGATGTCTTGGTTTGGGTTTTCCCAGAAGCTGATTTTGAAACATGGATTCAAGAGTAAGGCATTTGTTTGAGAGGGAATCCTCGCAAATATTGCTAGAGAGGTACTAAAGGAGATAGGAAAGAAAGGAAACACTGAAAAAGAATGTATTTTTAAGCAAATTACTATTAGGGCCAACTGGAGTTTAATCCTATCAGAGAAGTCTCAGTAACAATATAGAACATGTGCCTTAGGGTTCTTCCTACCTAATGGGTTAGGAAGCTGGGCCATTTCTATACCAATTACTACTAATCACTGGTGGAAAGCTGCTTTGGAGGAAGGGGGCAGTTCATTAATTCCATGGAACTTCTCAGCTTGCTGAATGAAAGGGCCAGAGAAGCTCTCAGAAAAATAGATGGCAGATGTCAGCTGTTTAAAGTCCTGCTGGTATGCCCTGAAATGGAAGAAGTTAAGGATATATGAGTGGCACACTCCCACTATCTGTTACACAACGGTGTGTTCTCTTTTGTTTTGGAGCATGAGAAATTCGAACATGTTTATAAGTCAAGGAGAAAGAGTCAATAAAGAGTGAGAGGCGTAAGGTTCAGAAAAGAGAGAAAGTGACTCATGTTTCATGGAGTCAAAGGGAGGTGCCATCTTCAGCTTCAATGGGAGGAGGGAAGAGCTACAAAATAGCTGCTCCATGTTTAGAGGTGGGAAGGAAGGAGAGTAGGATGGAAGTGGATGTAGACACTGCTTTAGGTTGGGGGTTGACACACTGAGGTCTACCCTATGTCACGATTTTAAGTTATGAATGTACTAGGCAGTCGTCTTTTTAATGAGTGAGGGAATTGAATATTTGTTAGGTAACTTGAGGCAAGTTCTGAAGGTTTGAAATGGTCAATCAAGGGAATGGGAAGGGAAGCTGACCAATAGTCCTGCCGCATTGTATAACCCAAGGGGCACTGTTCACACAATGGTGTGCAACACAACACACTGCCAATCAATGTGGAAACAGTTTATAAAGCAATATGGGTAGGCCAGCTGAAACTGAACATCCAAAAATTTTAATGGCATTAAGATTTTTTTTTTGGCATTAAGATTTATATGGGGTGACATTTACTCGCGGGGAAAGGATCACACCTAAAAGTAGGCCGGTTGGATAATTCACAACAGGAGATTTTCCAATATGGTTAGTAAAAAGGCAGAAGAGCAAGAAGAGTTAGCGTCTTAGAAGACTGATTGAATTCATGGATCCTAAAGTCAGGGAGACCGGTAAGGAAGTGGTCAAGAAGTTGGGGGTGTTTGTGAAATGAATGAATAAGGGATGGGGGGACACCTGGGTGGCTCAGCAGTTAAAGTGTCCACCTTCAGCCCAGGGCGTGATCCTGGAGACCCCTGATCGAGTCTCACATCAGGCTCCCTGCATGGAGCCTGCTTCTTCCTCTGCCTGTGTCTCTGCCTCTCTCTCTCTCTCTGTTCTCTCATGAATAAATAAATAAAATCTTAAAAAAAAAAAAAGAATGAATAAGGGATGGGGAGCAAAAGCAGAGGAACATGGAAGAAGAGGTGGTTGCAGACAAAGATTGAAAACAAACAAAACAACCCAGGGACACCTGGGTGGCTCAGTGGTTGAACATCTGCCTTTGGCTCAGGGTATGATCCTGCTATCCCGGGATTGAGTCCTGCATCGGGCTCCCCAGGGGAGCCTGCTTCTCCCTCTGCTGAGGTCTCTGCCTCTCTCTCTGTGTCTCTCATGAATAAATAAATAAAGTCTTTAAAAACAAACAAACAAACAAACAAACAAACAAACAAAAAACCCAGGGTGATGTTAAGTAGGAATCAATACTGAGAGATACAGTCCAGGAAGTGACCCTGTTATTGAGTTGATGGTGTTGGGTGCAACTGATGGTTATGGTCAAAATGGAGAATAAGGATCCTGGGGTTTGTGGGTTGGGAAATACACAGCATGTATGTGAACACAAACGTCTCCTCACCCACGGCAAATGTGACCTGTCGTGGCACTGATAGCTTCATCATCCTTTTCAAACAGCACTGCTCATTTTTGTGTCATTATCCTAGGATGTGGGTATTTTGTACAGAAGGCGATAAACACTGATTTGGACTGAATGTTGTTGTTTGTGCAAAGTGTGTCATAATAGAAAGTGGCTGGACCAGCATCTGGAGCCTTAGGTCCTTCCTCTGTCTATTCCTAGCTAACTGACCCTGCGTAGGTGACTTAATTGATCTGTATACTTGCAAATTGGGGGTAATTACACCTACTTTGCCTACCCACTGGGAAGTTGTAAAAAGACTGCTCTTAGAAAAAGTCAGGGGCATGTGAGTGGCTCAGTCTGGTTAAGTGTCCTTCTTCAGCTCAGGTCATAATCCCGGGGTCCTAAAATTGAGTCCCTGCATCATGCTCTCTGCTCAGTGGGGAGTCTGTTTCTGCCTCTCTCTCTCATATAAACAAATAAACAAATCTTAAGAAAAAGTTAAAAATGCTATACAAATATTTGTCATTGATGTCGGTATGTAGAAAGCTACAAGTGGTAGCATAAAATGGGGGCAAATATGGGACTAATTGAAGAAGATGACCTATAGATTCAAAGTTCAAGGATAGATTCTGTGTTTTGTTTGTTTTTTTCTTATCTCCACTTTCTGAGTATTTTAAAATTCAAACTAAAGCATTCATTTCAATGATTGTCACTGTTATTAAAGAAAAAAAAACCCTAAAGCTTTGCTATTTCAAAAAGTGTTTAAAAGAACGCTGGAAAAAAAAATAAAAGAAAACTGGAGGTTGGAGGCATTATACAATATTAAACAGTGCTGCCCCATCATGCAGAACTCTGAGATTTCTGATATTTTCTGCTTTTTATTTTCCAATGATCTTCTCCCCCGCATACCCCCCACCCAGCAGCAACTCCTAGCCGGCTGTTCACAGTCAAGTGTAAATTAGACCTGTTGCATTTTATGGCTTGGTCCTGTTTGACCATTCCCATGTCAACCTGACCGCTCTCTCTTCTATTTTTCCAAGGAGAAAATGAAATGTTATTCACGCCTCTCCTGCCGGAACTCACCAATGGACGCAACTTCTTCCCAGTACACTGTGAAAGCATTCAAACGCCACGCTGATTGTTCCCCCTGTGGTCAAAACAGAAACTTGTTTGTTTTCTCTCAAATTTATTTGGAAAGGATGTTGTTACAGCAATGCTGTTTGAATTATTATAGCTAACCTTTTCCAGTGTACATGTCCAGAGGCATAATTGGATTCCCAAAATGAACTCCATTGACAACAGCTACAGAAGGATGCTTCAGCTTGTTTATTCTTAAAATTAATGTTGCTTTCATCCCTTCTCTCCCCATGCTTCTCTCTCTCTCTCTCTGGCTTGCTCACTTGCTCCCTCAAAAATCCACTAAGTAAGTAGGACTTAGTGAATAGCAGAACTCTTAATTATTTGCAAAAAATAATAGCTTCAGCAGTCGAGATGTGGTGACGAAACCGACCCCAGTCCCTGCCCTTCCCTTGTCACACTGCGTTTACCTGAGCGATGTGTTTAGTCGGGCAGCAGAATCCCTATATTTCTCACTGTTGTATGGTCACTATCCCTTGTGACCTCTCAGATAAAATTTAGTGGCATCAAGCTCTGGTAGCCACTTCTGCTCCTGGAGCATCGTTATTCTTACAAATTGTACATCATTATACTTTTATGGGAAGGCTATTATACCTTGTAAATAGTACAAGCCCAGCAGCTGGCCCAGCAGGCTGCACGGGGGCATTGCCCACTGACTGGACAGGAGGCTCAAGAGAAAACCAGCCCTCTGCCCTGAAATGCGCATACCTGGTAGCGGAAGGACAGGTGCTGATCACTTTGGGAGGTTGAGTACTTGGGGTGGAGAAAGCCCTCGTTTGGAAAGCCCATGGGTACAGATTACCTTCCAACTCTGCCAATGATGAGCTTGAGCACATTCCTTGACCTCAGCACATTAACTTCTTGAGCTTTAAAAGGGAGATGATATTCCAGCCTCACTGGGATGGGAAATGTTGTAGCCATTTTGGAAAACCAGTCTGGCAGCATCTATTGAAATTAAAAATCTGTGCATTCTTAAAACCAGAAACCTCACTTTTGGAATCTATCCCATAGAAATAAAAGCTCCAGTGCACAAGGCTGTGTGTGCTCGGGTGTTTGTACAGATGACTGGATTGGAACATCTACACTCTGGAACATTGTGCAGCCCTCAGGATGAATGAGTTTTCACGGAGATATTTTCATAAGGTTTGCTTGAAGAAGAAAAATGATATGCAGAAAGAAGTAAATCACATATGCTATTTAAAAAACCCTTCTATATGTTTGTATGTATGTGTATAAATTAATGTGTATGTGTGTTTATATTTGCTGTGAATATGGAAAGACATGGAGATGGAAAGATGCATGCATGGATTATCTTGAGGGAGGGGAGAGCACAATGAAAAACACAATAGGGAATTAAGAGAAAAAGGGAAAGATTGTTTCCTTTGCTGCGCAGAAGATTTTTATATTGATGAAGTCCCAAGTTCATTTTTGCTTTTGTTTCCCTTGCCTGTGGTGACATGTCTGCTAAGAAGTCGCTATGACTGAGGTCAAAGAGGTTTCTGGAAAAAAACAAAAACAAAAACAAAAACAAAAACAAAACAAAACAAAACCCCAGAGGTTGCTGCCTGTGTTCTCTAGGATTCTGATGGTTTTCTCTCTCATATTCAGGTCTGTCATCCATTTTGAATTAATTTTTATGTATGGTATTAGAAAATGGTCCAGTTTCATTCCTCTGCATGTTGCTGTCCAATTTTCCCATTTGTTGAAGAGACTATCTTTTTTCCACTGGATATTCCTTCCTGATTTATAAGGAATAAAAGTCAATAAATCTTAAAGGCAACCTACAGAATGAGAGAAGATATTTGCAAATGACATAGCTGTTAAAGGGTTAGTATCCAAAATCTACAAAGAACTTATCAAGCTCAACATTCAAAAAATAAATAACCCAGTTAAGAAATGGGCAGAAGACATGAATAGACACTTTTCCCAAAAAAGGACATCTAGAGGTCTAACAGACACAACGAAACGATGATCAACATCACCCATCACCAGGGAAATACAAATCAAAAACAAAATGAGGTATCACCTCACACTGGTTAGGATGACTAAAATTAACAACACAAGAAACAACAGATGTTGGTGAAGATGCAGAGAAAGGGAACACACACAGAGGGAAGACCAGGGAGATGGTGGAAGGAGGCAGCCATCTTTACAAGCCAAGGAGAGAGGCATCAGTAGAGGTCAATCCTGCTAATACCTTGATCTTGGACTCCAGCTTCCAGAACTGTGAGGGAATTAATTTCTGTTGTTTCAGCCATCCAGCCTGTGCTACTTTGTTATGGAAGCCCTACCCAACCAATACATTATTATCACACTTAAACATTTCTACGTAGCCCTCTTAATGTATATAATAAATTAAATATATGGAAAAATGCTTGCTTCCCATATAAAGTATCAAATGCTCACTAAACACCAACTATTATCATTGTTGTTATTATTACTATTGCTATTGATTTCACCCCACCATACGCAGCTGGTGTTTTTCATTACTATTGTTTTGTTTAGAAATTCCTAATTTTGATTTGTAGACAAGAGTTGTTCATAGAGACTTTCCATTTTTAGATTGAAGTATCTACTTTGTTTTACTTTTTCATTCTTATAATTTATTTGCAGTTTTATTCCAATAAGATCAGAGCATGTTGTTCATATTCTTTGACTTTACAGAATTTATTGTGGCTTATGTGCACACTAGCATATCAGTTTTTCCACATATGTCAATGACAAGGCTGTAAAACCTAGTAAATCTGCATAAGACATACATTAGTGTAACATGTTTTAAGGTCACTCTTACCACTTGGTGCTGTGTGTATTTTGTTATATGTTTTTGTGAGGTTGTTTTTTTTCTCTGGGTAGTCTGGTTTATTTTAAAAATTCCTTTTTTGACATTTAGAAAGAGTTTGTATTTTTGTTTTAGTATTTACCCATAAATTAATACCTTTTACATGTTCTTAATTTTTTCTTTTCCTTACTTAGACTTCTATTTGTCATGCCATCTTTCAATGATGACTTAGAATCTCACCTATTACCCATGTGACAATAATGAGCTCATTTTGCTTTCCCCTGTCTCCCTCCCTTTTCACCCATTTTTTTTAGTTTTGCTGTTTCAACTTTATCAAAACATTTAACATTTATAAGCTATTCTTCTACCCTTACTGCTATCTTTGTTTCTGTCTCCCTCTATATAGATGGCAGGGGCCTCATCCCAGGACTCTGGGATCATGACCTGAGCAGAAGGCAGACGCTTAACTGACTAAGCCACCCAGGCTCCCCCTCTTCTATATTTCTTACTTGAAATGTTCTCCTATATCTCCAAATACTTATTAATGGCATGTAATTCATGTTAGAGTGTGTGTAGTTTGATCCTGCTTTTCTCTTAGAATTTTTCACTGATTCTCATTTTCATCATCTTATAATAGATTTATAGGTTCTGTTTTTAAATGTCTTGAATTTAACTGGATGATCAATAGAAATTGTAGCAATCAGGGGTGCCTGGCTGGGTCAGTTGGTTAAGGTCTGCCTTCAGCTCAGGTCATAATCCTGGGGCCCTGGGATCAAACCCCCCAGTGGACTCCCTGCTCAATGGGGAGTCTGCTTCTTCCTCTCTCTCTTTGCCCCCCCCCCCCCAATTCATGTGCTGTCTCTCTCTCTCTCTCAAAAAAAAAAAAGTAAATAAAATATTTTAAAAAATTGTACCAGCAATAGAAGGGTTTGGGTGGTCCACAGGCTTCTTACTTTAAGAGTTCCCTCTTCTGCCAGGGTACTGAAGTGTGTGTTCTTCATTATGTGGTGTCTTTGGAGGAGGAGGACTGATATGTATTCTGATTCTGTTATGTTCATTTGTTCCATAAGAATCTTAATTACTACCATTTGTTTCATTCTTTTATTTTATGAGATTTTTATTTATCTATCTTATTTTATTTATCTATTAGAGGGACAGAGAGCCAGTGAGAGAGAGCGCAAGCTATAGGAGAGGTAGAAGGAGAAGCAGATTCCCTATTAAGCAGGGACCCCAATGCGAGCCTCCATCCTAGGAGCCCAGGATCATAATCTGAGCTGAAGGCAGATCTGAAACCGACTGAGCCACCCAGGGGACCCTGTTTCATTCCTTCTCCTAGGACACGTTCCTATTCCATGTTGCCTACCTTTTCCCTAGAAAAAGTGGTTTATGCAGACAGACTGCCACTTCTAGTGCTATGCATTCCAAGACTGTACCTCAGATTATTCCAGAGCTAGTTGTCTGTTGCACCAGGCCAGAAGTGACCTTAGAGTGAGCTCCTTTCTTATCTACCAGCATTAGAAACTTGAAACATTCTCCAGGTTAGAGGGCATTAGTATTTGTATAATATTGATTATTTTCAATCCTTGTATATGGTATTTCTATCCATTAATATAGATATTTAGTAATTGACCTCAATGAGGTTTGGAAATTTCAGTATAGAGGTGCACACCTATTGCATCTCTTATATTAGATATATTTTATTCTGGTGGTTGTGTTCTTTTAACAAGCAGTATACTGTTAGGTTTTGTTTATTTATCCAGTTGTACAATCCAAATCATTATTTAGAGTACTTAGTCTTTTTTATATGTAACATAATTACTGATATATTGGGGTTTAAATATACTATCTTTAATTATTTATTTTGACCTAATGTTTCTTCTTCTTTCTTGCTTTATTTTAAGATTAATACAAATTGTAAATGATTTCATGGTATCACTACTTATTTGGGGACTAATTGTTTAAATTGGAGATTTTTAGATATTAACTGCAAATGACAACTATTTTTCAATTAAAAACGCACTTAATATCTAACATCAATGAATCTCAATAAAAATAATAGATTTTTGTTTTGTCTTTGTATTTGGAAACATTTTTACTAGTTTTAGTTTGTTTTTAAGATGGCAGGAGATCAACATAGATTTGGTGAAAGAAGCAGCAGGGGTGAATGTTACAAATAAGGATATTTGAGGGAGAGATTGCTACACGCTGGGCAAGGTGTTCTCACCTCTTTGTAAACCTCCTCAAGATTTTAGTCAGGTTTTTTTGTGTTTTTTTTTTGTGTGTGTTTTTTTTGCTTTTTTTGTTTTGTTGAATAATTGGATTTGTCTTTCTTGTTCATGTAACTCTGTTGAGGTTGGTCACGAGGCAGATCAATTTCTTTACATTTTTTGGGAACTTGCCCAGGTCTGAGTACCAGTCAGGGTTCAGCCAGAAAAGAGAACCTACTCTGGGTAGTTTGATGGAAGGAAATGACTATAATGACCTGGTAACTAAAGTCTTAGAAGAACTCAAGAAATAGAAGGTAAGGAATCTCAAAGAATATTAACTGCAAAAGCTGCCTCTATCTTTGGGGGCAGTAAGACAAAGGGAAAGGCCATTGTCACCAGATTCCAGGAGTTGTGGCCGCCTGGTGGGAGCCATATCCACCTTGGAGTCTATGTGAAAGGAACTGGACACACAACCCAAAACAAAGAAAGAAAAGAAGGAAGAAGGAAAGCAAGCAAGCAAAATTTTTTGGTTTCTTCCAACCATATTGCAGTCTCCTGTTAGGGCCTCCCCTGATAAAGCAAAATGAAAACCAAGAGGCAGAGGCACCTGGGAAACATAATTTTAAAGAGTTGGTCTTCTGTGATTTAAAGCAAAAGAAAGGAATGGGAGAGAGTGAATATCAGGGTAAAAGGCAAATGACTGGTATGGCACATCTTGTTGTCAAGTCTTTCTTACACATGCTAGGTGACTTCCAGGCACAAGGAGACTGCCTGGGTGGCTCCAGCTGCCCTGTTGATGGCCAAGTTTGTTATGTTAGGAGTAATTGAGGGATGTGGTCTGTGGCCAGTCCTGGCCTGGCTCTGGTGAGTGTCCCGATCTGGGTTAAGAATTGCTTTTTTCAGGGCAGCCTGGGTGGCTCAGTGGTTTAACGCCACCTTCAGCCCAGGCCTGATCCTGGAGACCCAGGATTGAATCCCCACGTCAGGCTCCCTGCATGGAGCCTGCTTCTCCCTCTTCCTGTGTCTCTGCCTCTCCCTTTGTCTCTGTGTCTCTCATGAATAAATAAATAAAATCTTTAAACAAATAAACAAACAAAAAAGAATTGCTTTTTTCCAGGGCACCTGGGTGGCTCAGGCAGTTAAGCATCCTGATTTCCTAGGATCATGATCCCAGGGTCCTAGAATTGAGCCCCATGTCAGGCTCCCTGCTCAATGGGGAGTCTGCTTCTCTCTCTCTCCCTCTGCTCCTTGTTCTGCTCATGCTCTTTCTCACATTCACTCTATCTCAAATAAATAAATACAATCTTTTTTTAAAAAAAGAATTGTTTTATTCTCACCTATTACAATCTTGTAGGTGGGAGACGTGTTTGAGGAGACTGAGTCATTATTAAATAACCACAATGCAATATTTTTGTGGGATCCTCTCAGGGGAGGGATGACATCCCCAGGGAAGTTTTCTGATGCAGAAGATCTAACCCAGTTCAACCTCTCCTGGGCACACCCGTCCTCAACTTCAGCCTCTGGAAGTAAACCTTCATCTTCATGCTATTGAGTTGCTCATGCCTGGTGACAGTGCCACCTTGAAGGGAGTTTTGTCAAGATTGTTCAAGCATGGCCATAGTGACTGGCATTCCCTTAATTGACGCTTACCATTACTCGCTATTCTAAACAGTGAAAATGCAGGATGGTAGCTGCCTCTCCATTTTCACCCTTGTCAACTTTTTTTCTAATTATTTTTCCCAAATAAAGAAGTAGGAAGGCGCAAGGAAGATGGTCAATTTCCCTGCAAAAGCAGAAGTTAAACCTAGGGAGAAGCTATTGGCCAACTCTGCCTTTTCTTTTTTCATACCATCTTGTTAGTTTATTTACTTATTTGCCCTTACTCCCCAATTATAATATAAGCTCCATGTTTTATTCATCACTCCATCCTCAGCACCTAAGGCATTACCCAGCACATAGTTTAAGTGGTCAGTAAATAACTATTAAATGAATGAACCTACAAAACAGACCAAGAAGTAAGTAAGAGATAGGGAGAGGGGGACACTAGGAGGTATGATGTCCTATAAGGTAAAGGAAACAAGTTTTGATAAGTATAGTCAATATTGCCAAATATTATGGAGAGATAAAGTAATAGAAGTACTTGACAGTAGCCATTGGGTTTGGTGATAAGGGCATCATTGGTAACCTTGGCAAACATGATGTCTAGTGAAATGCTGAAGGCCTGAAGACTGGTGGTGGTAAGAGGTGAAGAAGAGGAGACTGTGAGTGTGGACAAGTCTTGACAAGTTTACTAGCAAAAAGGTGAGTGGGGAGGTATGGTAGTAAGAAAGTGTTTCTTTAAAAAGTGGTAGGACCTTGAGTGTCTTTACATTCTAATGGGAAGGAGCCAGTAGGTTGGGAAAGTTTAAAGATGCAGATAGAATTAGGAATAGTCAAGAGTAAGACTTGTGAGAAGGTAGAAAAGGCTGTAACCTGGAATATGAGTAGAGAGATTAGCCAGAGCTAGGACTAATACCTCTTCTACGATAATGGGAGGAAAGGCAAAAAGGCTGGGAAGAGAGTTTTAGGCACATTTGGAGGCTGACAGTGGGTGGGAGGGTAAAAAAGCTCTCTGTGGTGACTTATTTCTGCTCTAGAAAGGTGAGGTCACTCATTCCTTTGGTAAGTGCTTACTGAGAGTCTACTCTGTGCCCATATTCTGCTGGGTCCTGCATGCAGTGGTGAGCAGAGACTGACATGGGTCTGGCTCATGAGGAGCTTAGAGGATAGCAGGGACATGGTTCTTGAGCAAAGGATCACATCCCAAATTATAAAAATACAGCAACACTGTGATTAGCAAGAGTTATATTGATCTGCATGGTTTTGTGATTTTTGTGTGATTGTAAACTCAGGAATCAGGAAGAAGCCCAGAGGAAAGCCAAGGGGAGAATCCAAAAGGAAGAGTTTGAGCACCTGACTCTGGGCAAAAACTTTTCATAGGTTAGGGAACATGAGAAAATTCCTCCTGGTGCCTGAGTCTGCCCAGGTGAAACTAAGCCTGAGACAGTCATTGCTCTGATACTAGACTGCGTGTCTAACCCCCCAGGTGAGAATTCAGCTTGCTGCTCTTCCCATACCCCTCCACGCCCACTGCCTTTCCCAAGGGGAACTGGCTCTGACTGCTGCTTACTCTGCGAACAAACTCTTACCTGATAGAGAATATGTTTCTTCTAATCTCATTTATTTATAAGGTACTTAAAGATAACAGTGAAATTAGAATGGAACTCAAAACTCTAGCTAAGGGATGAGCTTTCTGGAACTTTGAGTTCTTTGTAGAGCTTTGGGGTTCTGTAGGTTGTGTGCTCCTGGCTCTTTTTCTGTCTTAATTTGTTTGAGGGGAGAAAAAAGAAAAACTAATCAAGAGTTCAAATATCTGGATATTAATTTGTGTCCTGACTCTAATTAACTGTGTGACTTTGTCACTTCACTTCACCTCCCTAATTTTATGTTTCCCCTTCATTGGATGAGATGAGCTTCCAGTTGTCTGATCCTACCTATTAATTTGAAGAGGAATTTTTAAATGTACAATCTGCTTTCTGAACAATTCTGGGTATGAGGCACCTCCTATATGTCACAATAATTAGGTAGGTTGACTAAGTGTTGATTTAATTACTAAACTTGTTTCTCAGTCATCATTTTCAGAATTCTCTACCCTCCCATTACGTTCCTGTACTCTTGTTTTATTTACTTTCTTACCTGAGCAGGTCATTTGCACTGGCCTCCCCCGCATTTCTGCCTCTTCGTTTCATACTGTGACTGTGCTTATCCTTCTTTCATTAATGATTTTTCAGGAAACAAGCTACAGCTGATTATTCTGAGGCAGAGCCATCCATTTATAAACTTAGCTACCTCATTATTTGAAAACATTAAGGAGAGAACATACTTCCTTTGACCTAAACACTTTCAAAAGAACTTACCATAGACCATGAACTATTAGGGATAGAAGAGAGATTCACCCAGATGGATCAGCTCCTTGACAAGTGGCCACCTGGGTTAAGCTTATGTTCTTCTGAAAGGTAGTCTCCAAGCGCTTGCAGCTTGCAACGAGGATCACCCCATGATGAGAATACTGGGCAGGAGGAGCTGTTCTACAATTTTCTCAATTGAACAGCAGACCCTGATATGAAAGCCTGCATGGCTCAGCTGAAGAAATGAGCCACCTATAGGGACACCAAATAGATGATGGCTGACTTAGTGAACTTTCTAGAAGGACCATGAGAAGGTGGTGTCTCTCAGGTCTAATCCTTCCCCTCCCTCAACACACACACACATACACATACACACAGATACACAGACACATAGACACACATGCACATTAGAACTGGAAACCATTAACCATTGGCTTGTACAGGGTACACTAGACAGAATGTTGGCTGCACCCCTGGAGACCCCAGCAGCCTATTCACCTGAGGGCCTTCTAAATACAAACCACTCTTCTGGGTGGATACCACCCACTCAGTGAGTATTTCCTTGCTGACTAGGGAAAAAGCAAGACTTTCTGTTTTAACAACCAGAAGCTTATCTATCAAATTTAATCAGAGGTGTAGGTAACAATCAGCTCCCCCGAGCAGAACTTTGTCTCTCCCTTGTCCCTGACCCCACGCTTCAGCATTGCCATTTTATGGATTTCATTTATCCACATCCCATTTTTTTCCTGGACCATTTTAAACTAAATCCCATAGTTATAAATTTCACCTGTAAATATTTATGTATTGCTAGAGCAGAGGTCGTTATCATACCAAAAAAATTAATAATAGTTTATTAATATCATCTAAACTGAGACCATATTCAATTTTCCCAAATTGGATCAAATGTTTCTTTTTTTTAAAGATTATATTTATTCATGAGAGACACAGAGGAGGCAGACACAGACAGAGAGAGAAGCAGACTCCCCACTGAGCAGGGAGCCTGATGTGGGACTCGATTCCAGGACCCCTCGATCACGATCTGAGCCAAAGGCAGACACCCAACCACTGAGCCACTCAGGTGTCCCTCAAATGTTTCTTTTCAAAATTGGTTCATTCATATCAAGATCCATTCAAGACCACCCCTCCCCGCCCACTCTCCTGTTGGACTCCTCACTGATACAACAAAGGGGAAGACAAAGGGAGCAAGAGGGAATTGTTGATACAGCCCAAACCGGTCAGCCTCTGGAGGCAGAGACCAGAGTGAGGAAAGATGGAGGAGGTAGATCTACAGAAGAAAACAGGAAACTCACCATGCCTCAGAACACAAAACTGAGCTCTGTTTGCAAGGAAGAGTGTGGTGATGCATGCAAGAGCTGCAGGGAGACAAAGTTTCTGCTGTCTCAGGAAACCTCAACCAGTTCTCCAGCTGGAAAGGAGAATGGAATGGGTCCTGTTCATTATCCTCAGCAACATGCAACAAAGGAGAAGGAAGGACATATGGGGAAGGGAAACGGGAAGGAAGAAGGAAAAAGGAAGGAAGGATGGAAGAAAAACACATATTGCATTAATTATAGCCATCAGTGGTACTTGGATATTGCCACTACTGAGACATTAAAATGAAAAAGTAGGGACACCTGGGTGGCTCAGTGGTTGAACGTCTGCCTTTGGCTCAGGTCATGATCCCTGGGTCCAGTGATCGAGTCCCACATCAGGCTCTGGGCAGGCAGCCTGCTTCTCTCTCTGCCTATGTCTCTGCCTCTCTGTGTCTCTCATGAGTAAATAAATAAAATATTTGAAAAAAATGGAAAAGTAATACATCGGACTGAGTATAGATTTCTAGGGCAGTGAAACTACTCTGTATGATACTATAATGATGGATACTTAATAATATAGTTATCAAATAATCAAATAATGATATGGTTGTCAAAACCCAAAGAGTGCACATCAGGAAGAGAGAACCTAATGTAAACTATGCACTTTAGTTAATAATAGGGTATCAATATTGGCTCATCAATTGTAACAAACGTACCACATCAACACAAATGCTAATAACAGGGACCGCTGTGTGTGTGTGTGTGTGTGTGTGTGTGTGTGTGTGTGTGTAGAGGTATGGAAAAGAGATATAGGGGAACTCCCTCTGCTCAAATATGTTCTGCATTACTACAAACTTAAACTGCTCTAAGAAATAAAGTTAATTTTTTTTAAAAATGTGTGTTAGACTAAAGGAAATACAGTTAATACACCAATCTTAAAACACTTTCTACTTGTCAGAGTATCATGAGCATGGTGAGAATAACCTTAACTCAGGCAAATAGGCAAAGTTAATCAGAACATGAGTGTCTCTGCATTCCTGTTTTGATAAGCATGGATTTCATTACATTTGTATAGCTTGCTTAATGCAGTTACAAAATACACTGTCTCCCAGTTACACAAGACAAAACGTAAAAACAGAGGCAAATGTTTATTTTCTTTCGAGACCTCACTTTTGCTTTAAAAATAATGATAGAAGAAATAATAATAGTTTTCTGTAGTGATGAATATCTAGTTGTCCTTAATATCAGTTAGAATCTAAGGCAGGATCATAATTGGCTACAGAGCAGACAAACTAAGGAATATCAGTGATTCGGGGTCCTTCAGCCCTGGCAAGTTGCCAATAGATTATTCAGTTTGTTCTTTGGTCCTCTGTGTTGGCAGCTCTCAGTGTCTTTCTATGAATAGAACTTAATGAGCAGAATGGATAAAATAATTTGACTGCAAGATGTAACAATTTGATGGCCAGTCAAAAAGCTAGCCATACACAAAGGGGCAGTGACAGTTTGTTTTTTATCTGCTCTAGTCTCCAAAGATGGCACCCAATGAACCAAGCCTCCAAATGCAACTCATCCCCTCCCACTTATGTGAGCTGGCCCTGTGATTCACTTTTGACCATAGAATATAAGTAGGGTGACAGATATTAGGGAGGGCACTTATTACCACCATGAACACTGGGGGTTGTCTGTAAGCGATGAATCACTGAATTCTACTCCTTCATGAAGCCAATTTTGCACTGTGTGATAACTAGAATTTAAATAAAAATATGAAAAGAAAAAATTAAAAAGTGTAGCAGGTCAAAAGTTTTGCAGCTTCCACATAGAACTCTTGAAATATTCTGAGGGAAGCCAGTCGCCATCTAAAAAGTTCAACTCTCCTGAATCTATCTCAAGTTCTCCTTAGCAATATACTTCAGAGTACGATGACCTTTGTACCAAATACTGAGTGAAGAGAGCTGTGTTTGTAACGTTCTGATTATCTATTGTTGCAGAATAAACTGCTCCAAAACTTAGTGATTTAAAACAATGTTTTTTTATGGATCAGTTTGTCGGCCAGTCTCAGCTGGGCAGTTGTTGTCTGGGGACTCTCATATGGGTACAGTCAAATATGGGAGTTAAGGAGCACATAGGTGGGTCAATGGTTGAGCATCTGCGTTGGGCTCAGGTCATGATCATGGGGTCCTGGGATCAAGTCCCATATCAGGCTCTGGACAGGCAGCCTGCTTCTCCCTCTGCCTATGTCTCTGCCTCTCTCTGTGTGTCTCTCATGAATACATAAATAAAATCTTTTTTAAAAATATCAAAGTTAAGTCTGGGGTCATCTGTAAGCTCAACTGCACCACACATCCAAGATGGCATCTTCAAGCACATGTCTATCACCTTCCCAGGTAGCTGGAAAAGCTAGAGGCTGCCCCAGGCATCTCTTTCTCCACATGCTGCCTTTTTGGTGGCTAGTGTGGGCATCTTCACAGCATGGACATTTGGGGAGAGCTGAACTGGACTGTATGTAAAAGCTGCAAGACTTCTTTTGACGGAGCCTCAGGAGTCCTGTAGTACCGCTTCTGCCACACTTGGTAGTCAGAAGGGGTCATCTTTGGAGACTAGTGGCTTACAAGAGCAAATAGATTTGAGTGCCTCTGTTCTTCTGTAGAAGTGTTTTGTGTGTGTGTGTGTGTGTGTGTGTGTGTGTGTGTGTGTGGTTGTTTCCTTTTCTTTTTTTTTTTTTTTTGAACATACAGATACTTTATTGCTCACCTTTCACACAAAGCACACCTCCAGCCATTTTCTTTCACAGCTTGACAATGTTTACTTATACAAAAACCCAGCAAGAAGCTTCATGTAGATTTCAGTCAAGGAGAATGTCAAACATCAACTCTGCCAGGCTTTTGTTTTCTGCAGCAATAATAAAGGGCCTCCTGCACTAAGCAAAAATCTGTCCTCTTACTTGGTAGTGCATTTCTTCCATTACAAAAAAAGTCTCCTGCCCAAAGCAAACTAACTTGTATTTGCTGAGCCAGTGGTATTAACTCGTGCATAAAACAAATTTCAGTTTGCTGTTTCTTCTAACAGATTTCAAGTAAAAATAAGGTTTAAGGAGGAACTTGTTTTGAATGGATGCAGGTCAGTTTGAATTGCTATACTATATAAATGCCTACATGTACTATAGGTTCACAACTTAGTTTGCTTTTATAATCTTTACGGATTTTGGCCGTGTTCAAGGTTTTCAGAGTTGAGCATATGGTACAGTATTCCACCGAAAGGATAAGGCTACTGAATGTGCTATCTGCAGAAGAGCTCATTTAATAGGAACGGACCTAAAAGTTCTATAATGAAGCAAATGTGGCATAATCTCTCGGAATAAAAAGCCAATCAGGGCAGAACTGTGCTTGGAAAATAGGCATTAGAATACTTTTAAGGAAAACACATATAAATGGATTGTTAATATGAGGAAGGTTTCCTAGTTGTAAATCTAAAAAAATCTAGGAGAATCCTCATTTTCAAAACTGCTTATTGAAAACTACTTATTCAAGTAATTTCTTCCCCAAAAAGTATGCGTGTTCTGACTGTGGAATTAGTCTACTGGTCAATTAAAGGCAATTTTAATTACCTTTTAGAAAATTCTTCATATAAAGGAGAGATGTTTCTCAAACAAACTGAGTTATGTAAGTCCTTTAAAAAAAAAAAAAAACACAACAACAACCCCAACAGAATTGAATGAAGACCTACGAATACTTATGCCAAGCAGGAATCTGCCTGCCACCTGTGGTCTCACATTAATTCAAAACTGATGCTGGACTCAGGATTCTGAAACTAAGTTTCTATTACTTGAGCTCTAGCAAAATGTAAGGTTCTGTAGCCTCAACTAGTATAATGTCTTCCCTGTCCAAATCCAGAATGATTATACTGATAACCTCCATGCTGGAAGTGCTGTTCAAATTGTCCCCCTTGGTGATAATTCTGGCTCCCCCTTCCTCCCCAACCTCCTCCCTGGCCTCCACGTCCACCTCGGCCTCCTCGACCACCTCTCCCTCCACGACCACCACCTCGATCATTATGGTGCCCACCATCTTGGTATCTATTGTCCTGCTGGTATCCACCACCCTGGTATCCACTTCCTGTATAAGTAGATGTTTGGAAACCACCATAACCACCACCTTGATAGCTACCACTGTGGCCACCACCATGATAGCCACCTGGCTGGAAACCCGAATCTCGATAACCACCATCTTGGTAGCCACCTCCTCCTCCACTCCCTCCATCTGTCCAGCCTCCTTGATGTTTATTTCCTCTTCCTCCCCCTCGGCTACCATGGTCGTAGCCACCACGTCCACCTCTCCCTCCTCCTTGTTCATGACCTCCTCGTCCTCCGTATGAGGAATGTTCATAACCACCTCTCCCTCCTCCTCGGCCTCCTGCTTGCTGCTGGGGGCCATCCTGCCTTTTCTGCCACGGTGGCATCTCTGGAGGTGGAGGTTCAATTTCATTGGGTCTACCTCCTCTGTCAGGCACCCTGCCCATCAACACCTTATTGATGGCACAGGCAGTCTTTTCTCTTATAGAGCCACTGCTTGTCCTTAAAATCTTCGACAAGTCTTGTCTGGCAGCCAAAAGGTGGGCAACAGAAATAGTACTTTTAGGAGATAAGACTGAGCGTTTCGGCTGGTAAACCTTTGCTAATTTTTCTGTCTGACTCTTAGCTCTGTCAGACCAGCCAAAAGACTGGACAGTGACATCCAAACGTTTTATTAGCAGCTTTCTCCGAACTTCATATTCATTGGCTATGGCTTGGTTAATTGCTTCTATTTTTTCCCAGTGAGCTGGTCCCATTGGCTTCTTCAATAACGGCTTTCCCACATGGTTAGGTGGAACTTTTGCTAATGTCTCCTTTAATTTTTTTTCAATCCCGCTGAAGAATTGGAACATAGTTATATTGGCTGGAGGTTTGGACATTCCTAGAGCAATACATATGCCTTTCAACTCTTGAAAGACCTCACTACCGCCTCCTTCTTGAGCTTTTTTTGGAGGAGCATTCACACAGAGCATTCTGGCAGCTTCTAGTTCTGAGATGAGGTATGTGAGCAAAAGGAGGCAGTTCTTCTGAACGAGAAGGCGCTTGGTCACATCCCCAGATGTCAGTGACAGATATGGACAGTTCATCTCCCCTAGTAGCCCACTCACCTCAAGCTGGAATTCTTCGGCTTCACTCGGGCTGTTAGTTGCTTGCACATTTTCCTCTAGTTTACAGAACACTCTTAATTCAGACACCAGCCAAGCACAGAGTTTGGTAAACTCGGGGGAACTGGCTCCAGCAGAGACTGCCTGAGACAGAGCACCATCTTCCAACAATGGACCCTTGTAACCTAGATCTTCCAACGACTCCAAGATGTCAGTCTCCATGAGGTCACACTCCATGCTACTGTGGTATTCAAATTTCCGAGTCGTCAGGCTCCCCTCTTCGCCGGCAACGCGTACACTCGCGCATGCGCCGCCTCCCCGGAACTTCCAAATCCTGTTTCCTTTTCTTAAAGGTTCCCTTTAAGTAGCAGTTTCAGATAATAATAACAAAGCAACTATTCCTGGGGGCTTGCGGTGTGCCAGGTGCTGACTGCCCTACTGCTTTATCTCTCTCAGTATCCCTTGAATTACTACATATTTATCTCCATTTTGCAGAAGGTGAAACAGTGAAGAAAATAACTTATTTAAGATCATGTGGTTAGTCAGGGGCAGGCCCCTGCGCTGTCCATGGCAGAGCCATTCTGATTTCTAGTCATCTATGTAACTGTGTTAAATTCTAATCATTTCTAATGCTTTTGTTTCTTTGCTTCTTTAGGAGAAGACAAGAGAACCTTGAGGCAGATGCGCTAAAGGCAGGGTAAGAAAGGAAGATGTTGGAAATTACCACCAGAAAACAAAATTATTTCCACTGACTCATCCTGAGGAGAGCACAGATCATTCTCTGTGATGACTCCTGCCTAACATCCATTTCCCCACCTTATCCCTTATTTACTTGTCACTGTGCTTTTGGTCAGTGGTTCTTAAACCTGGCTTACTTTATAATCATCTGGGGAGATTTAAAAACTGACGGTTCAGCAATAGCTTAGACCAATGAAATCACAGTATCTGGGATAGAATTGAACTATCTGTATTTTATAATTCTCTTAATCCCACAGAAGTCAAATAATATAAACACTGCTCAGTTATCGAGAACAGTTTGCATTTATTTCACCAAAAACACCAGGACATTCCATATTGCTGCCTTTTGCTTTTGCCACCCATTTTGCTTGGCAAAACTCAGTTCATCTTTCAACACCCAGAGTGTCTCTTCCTATGCAAAGCCACCTTAACTTCAGACCACCCTTCTTCAAAGAGGACAGACAACACTTCCCACTGCCGGTCATACCTCTGTTGTAGCAGCAACAGATGCTGCTATGATATGTAGCAGCATATTATTTCTCTGGCTTACTTCCCTGGCCCTCTCCTCCTACCACCCGCCATCCTAATCCTCTCCAGGGCAGGTAACATACTTTACTCAATTACTAGCACAGTTCCTGGCACATAGTAGGGCCACGATAAATGTTTATTGACTGATGAATGACAAATGAATAAATGAATACATGGTGGAAGAATGAATGAATGAATAAATGAATGAAACTTGCAGAATGAATAAATGAATGAAACTCTGCTACTTACAGTGGTTTATTCCAGGGCTGAGGTTATGGGCATAAACTTCCTTACTGAGACTATATAAAGAATATCAGACCTGCCCATATGTAAACATTAGGCTTTATCCCTTACAAATGACTAAGCATTGCCTATCAGACAATGATGTAATCAAACCCAATATCTTACCCATAAAGATTTGAAGTTCAGAAAAATTTGAAAGAACTGTTTCTAAACACAAGCAAGATAAAACGGGTAAAGGGTATTCTAAAGTAGACAAGTCTATCAGTCAGGGTTCTGGCAAGAAACCAATCCCACATTCACAGTGGAACAATTAAGAGTTTAACAAAGGGATTATCTCAATGGTGCCCCAGGCGTTAGGGAAACCAAAGAAGAAGGATGTACTATGCTTGGGCTGGCAACATGGGGGCTCTTTGTCATCATCCCTTGACCTGTGTGAAGAGGCAAAGGGAGAACAGTTCCTGGAACTTAAAGAGAATAGCTGTTTGGAGAGGGCTATGTGTCAGGAGCCACCAGGGGTCATCCATGGAGACACAACGAGTTGCAGCAACCAGCAGAGAAGGAACATAGGACCTCACATGTCCCCTCTCTCTGACCTCCTGCCAAAGCCCCTCATTGGCTGAATCCCACTGGGCACAGAAGGGCAAGAAAGCCCAATATAGGTCCAAATGGGTCAGCCTTCGAGGTTGCAGAGCTAGGTGGACGGGAGCTCTGGGAAGAAAATGGAAAAATTGCAGCAGAGTAAGCCGGGTCAGTCCTTGGGGACAATGAGTACACCCCTGTTGGCATACATCTCTTCTACCACCTTATTCCCCTGGCAGGTTGCTCAAGCCCAAGCTACTTTCCCATGACTAATGGTGTTACCAGGTCTTACAACGGACTTTTCAGGAGCACAATCTTGCCTTGAACCTTTTATTTGCTTCTTAAACACATCCAAAATAGTTTGAAGTTCCCTAAGGGTTTTTACCATTTCCAGCCACAGAAGAGAGAGAGAATAAACAGAAGGGAAAATCTCAAAGCTTCAAACTTATACTGCAAAACTGAGCAAAGAAAGTGCTCTGAAGTCTATGATGCATTACAGATTTGGCCTCTATTTCTTCTCAGTGGATTAGTCTTGGTCCACTCGAGATCTTAAATTCACCAGGGCCAGCAATTTTTGGCAGGAAAGTGCTAGCTCCCTCCAATTTCCTTTGTTTACCAGAAAGTTCTAGGTCTATTATCTTTTCTGTGGCTTCTACCAAGGGTCACAAATGCAAATGAATATAAGGGCCTGATTAGGAATTTAAATAAATTGAGCTGAGTGGAAACTCTGATGCTTACTATATGCCAGGCACTAAGTGTTTTACATTTATCAGCTTCTTCGCTCATCACAATTCTATGATATAGGCATAATTATTACCTGTTTTTCAGAGGAAATTGAGACATGGAATACATTTCCTGTATAAAGGGAGCAGCAGGTACTTGGCTCCTCCTTGTAATCAGGCAGAGAGCCGAGTCTTGACCCTGTATTCTTTTAAGAGCTTGAAATCTGAATTTCATGGGAATTCTCTTAATTAAGGAAGAAAAAAATGGCAACATTTTAGAAATTTTTAAAATGCTATGCAGGCCAAAGAAAGTAACTCTGTGGGTCAGCGATGGCTTCGGAAAGATCATTTACAATCTCAAGTCAACGGTTCTAGAAGCCTTTTAAGCAGCGAAGCTCAAATATTTTAAATCAAAAATAGAGAGAACCATTATAAAATTAGAAGTTGCCCCTATAGGTCCCTGCTTTTCCTCAGCAGGAGGCGCCAGCACAGGACGCACCCCCACCACCAGGCCCCAGCCATCCAGAAACAACTGGAAAGACAGCCTTCGCACTAAGTGAACTAGAAGCTGTCCAGGATCAAACAAACAAACAAACAAGCAAACAAACAAACAAGTGAGTTTCATTTGCATTGCTCCCAGGAGGCCAGACACTTCGCTTCTCCCTTTCAATTACCTTCTCTTACAGAGAGTTGCCCAGAGGAATCTAATTTCACCTCCAATCATTTTTTCCATTACTTTTACTTAGGAAAATAAATAGCCATCCCTTGTGCTGAGTACTCCAGATGAAATTGTAGAACTGCTACCCAATTGGAGGAAAATGTTTGGTTTGCCGAGCCCATTTACGTTTCTCGCGGTTCCTGTTTTTCATAATGTCAGGTTTGAAACCCCCATACACACTAATGACTGAGTCATAAATACACCAAAAAGTTGCTACGCGTTTCCGAAAGTTAGTTCCTGGGTGTCTACTTGTAACTCTTTTCAAAGTGCTTTCCCCCACAAAGAAAATACCAGCAGCAATTAAAGCAGACAAATGACTCATTTGGGTGAAAGCAGTTTTCGAGTCAAGGGTGTTTAAAAGCAAAAGTTATTTTTGAAAAATCTTCACAATCAGCTCTAATTGGCAGCGCTGTTTCTTCTTATTTTGCATTATTGTGAGGGTTTCAAGAGACCTCTTGGCCATCGTGATCCTCCCATGTGTGGGCAGAGCGCGGAATAAGGCACAGCCAGCCTGGTGGGCTTAATCCTACAGAACAGTGATTCTGGAAGTGTTGTCCTGGTGCCCACCTGCACCAGAATTACCTGAGAAGAGGAGGCGCTCATCTAAAACGCAGAGTGTGGGCCCCCTCACCCCCACCCCTACCCCAGACCAGCTCCATCAGAATCTCTGGAGTTTGAGCAGTGGAAATTGGCATTTTAACAAGCTTCCCTAGGTGATTCGTGGGCAAGCTATAAACTGAGAGCCGTTATGACAGAGGCGTGGCATAAAAACAATAAAAGCTGACATTCCATGTACGTTTCCTCTGTGCTTGACACTCTTGGCCTTGCCCTCCATATGCCAGCTCATTCGTGCCTCACTTGTACTGTTGCAGGACATCAGGAAGACGTGACTGCCAGTTGACCCACTCACGAGCTGGACTCAGGCTCTTGGAACTCCTCACCCCCTCCCCTGTCCTGGTAATGTGGGTTTGGCTTGCATATCCTGCTCCCAGAAGCAAGGATAGAGGACACAGCCTTGAGATGGTGATGTGGGGTTGCGATATATCCTGCGCTGCGGTGTATGTGACTGAACCCAATAAAGACCTCTATATAAAGTTTTAAGATTTGGTGGGTGGGTGTAGGGATCTTGCTGCTGCCCAAGCAAAACAGCATGTCTAAGTTCCCTTTGCTTCTTAAGCCTGGCAAAGGTCAGTTCATCTTTCAACACCCAGAGTGTCTCTTTCTATGCAAAGTCACCTTAACTTACCAATCAGAGTGGCCAGCCTCTTTTTATTACCTGGATCCAAGTATGGATCCAGTTTCAGATTCTACCTGGGAAGCTCCCAAGTGTGTTGGGAACCACAAAATAACCCCTCTGACGAGGTACTATCCATCTTATATTTCAGAAGAGGAAACAAGGCACAGAGAAATTTTAATAAATTTCCCAAGATCATCTATATGCCTGATTAGTGGCAGATATGAGAGCCGAACTCAGGCAGTTTGGCTTCGGAGGCCACTCTTTTGCTATGATTTTGGAGTCTTTCACCCATAGGGGTCCCCCAGGGTGCTGGTTTAAAATGCAGACTCTGGGGCCCATGTGCCAAAGATTCTGATTTGGTGGGTCCTGGGAAAGGCCCATCAGCCTGCTGGGGTTTGGTGAGTATCCTGGGGAGCACCCCCTTGCTCCCTGTGGTCACACTTTCACATACCAGATTTGTCACAAGACGGTCATCAAGGCATTTTCCCTCGTAGATAAAGGCCTTACGTGGAGCATGACCCAGAACCCCTTCCTGCTGCACTGTCAGGCCGGCTTCTCACTAGGTGCTTCCCTCTCCTGGCAAATATGCTCAAGATGTCTGTAGTTGGAAACATGTGGTAGAGCTGAAACCCAACCACAGGCTACCTCACACCTCTAGCTGCCCTCCTTGCTTTTTTTTTTTTTTTTTAATTTTATTTATTTATTCATGAGAGACACACAGAGAGGCAGAGACACCAGCAGCGGGGTGAAGCAGGCTCCCTGCGGGGGATTCCGATGCGGGCGTCAATTCCAGGTCTCCGGGATCAGGACCTGAGCCAAAGGCAGACGATCAACCACTGAACCACACAGGTGTCCCCCTCCTTGGTTTTAACATCAAACCTTTGGAATTAACAGCCCACCTTTCCGTGTCCACCCTCCATTCCCTCCCCAGCCCACACCACCTGTGGGTGGCTTCTACTACGATGCCCTGGATGGGGCTCTAACTAAGGTCTCAGGTGGCCTCTCCCCACCACCCTGGCCCCCTAGGGACATTTCCCTGCCCCATCTCTGCACAGAGCATCAGGGCTCACCCCTTCCTGACACCCCCTTCCTTCTGGGCTCCCGTTGCCCTATTCCTCAATTGTCTTTCTGCTATTCCTGGATCTTTCTTCTGCTCTTTACTTTCAGGGGCTCCCTGAAGTTCAGCTCTGGGACTTTCTTTTCTCTTTCTTCTGGCAATGTTAGCCTTTCATGTGGCTTCAGTAATTATCTATAAAATCCCTGTCCTGACATTTCTTTCTCATTCTCTTGCTCTTTGGAAGTCTTATTCTTTCTTTTTAAGCATCTTTTGGATAAACTTATTTGAAGGCCCCACGGTGTTTCAGTCTTATCCCAAACAGCTCATTAGATGTGTATCTTCCCCCAAACACATTTTTTAGCTATTTATTTTTGAAAAATTTCTGTGAATAAGGTGCCTGCGTGGCTTAGTCAGTTAAGCATCTGCCTTTGGCTCAGGTCATGATCTCAGGGTCCTGGGATCCAGCCCCGCATTGGGGTCCCTGCTCAGTGGGGAGCCTGCTTCTCCCTCTTCTTCTGCCTGCCGCTACCCTTGCTTGTGTACTCTCTCTTTCTCTTTCTCTGTCAATAAATAAAATCCTTAAAAAAAATCTGTGACTAGTTTCATCATCTACCTAGTTTCCCAAGTCAGAAAGTTGATTCATCCTCAACTCCCCACCCTACATTTAATGCAAGTCTTGAACTTTCTAGAAAGTATGTCCCTACTGCTTTAGTTCAGCTTGACAAATGACCCCAGAACTGGTCTATCTCCAGTTCTTCCTGCCTACTCACCAGGCCTGACTGCCAAAAACAACAACAACAACAACAACAACAACAACAACAAAACAAAGTTGGTAATGTATCTCTGTTGCATGGACATTCAACCTACAGCTCAAGTCTGAACTGCTTGACTTGAAGATCCGAGTTTATGCCAGCCCCTTCTCAGACCCATACCACCCCTCCACTTGCACTCTGCCCCTGCCACCCTCCACGGCTGCTCACCGCATTGAGCCTCCAGGATCTTGATTTGCACAAGCGGACCCCTCTGATGCCTTTTTTGATTTCTTCATTTGGTTAAACTCTGACTTATTTTCTAAACCCAGTTGAATGCCATCTTGTCTGGGAAGTCCCCATTCCTCCAAGCAGAGACCAAGTTACTCATGCTCTGACTGCTCCAGGATTTGATTCTACCCAATGCATCTGAATTACCTTCTTACACATCTGTCCTCATCCCTCAGCTGAGAGCATCGCAGGGAAAGACCTCTGATTTGTTGGATCTGTCTCCGTAGCCTCAGAGCCTGCACACAGTGGATACTCACTAAGTGTTATTCTAACAGATGGCAATTGCTCCCCGGCACTCAGAGTGCAATCAATGTCACAGTTACTTATCTTCCTAAGCTCCATTAAGTTTGGCTCGAGCACTCACTTGCCAGTGGATATCTTGTGCAGAGGAATTTTGAGTCTTATAAGACCAAGTAATTGATGATGGGCCAGGGTCCCACACACTGGCTTGTGAGGGTCAGCATTGCCCTGGCAGACTAGAGTCATGGCTGCTCTTGCAATGGAACAATCAGGAAGTTTAGGTCCATTATATCCGTACCTGTCTGTAGAGGTGCCTACACTGCCAGCTCCTGCTGAAGCCTGCCTATCTCCAAGGCCCAGGACCTAGGCCAGGACCTAATTACTATAACCATTTGAACCCCTGACCTGTCCTCACCCAGACCTCCTGGGGAGTCCATGGCCTCATCTCCTTCCACCTTCAAGTATCAAATTCTCTGTCTTCTTTGTTCTATCTGGGAAGAAGAGAGGGGGTAAGGATGATGGCTGCTTTTAGTTGCAGCTGATTGACCACAGGAGGGAGCGCAGCCCACTGTGGCCAAAGGGTTCTTTCTAATTTTCTGAGAGAAGTTGGGAGTAGAATTTTTGTAAGAAATATTTTGGTAGTTGATTTTTATAAACATCATTGTTGTGGGACCCCAATAAAACCTGTTTGTAGGACATATTCAGCTGGTGGCTGGGCAGTTTGTGACCTGTGAACCAGGCCTCTCTTTCATAAGAATTTGAGGGTTTGTCTATGGTGGCCCTCCTCTCCTAGCAAATTTTCTTCTGCTCTGGGAAACACAAGACAACTGCTTACTCTGACTGGAAGTTGTAGAACCTAATACTGGCTGCTTCTCTCTTTGGGGCAATGATGGGAGCTCTGTAGACTTCTCCATGGTGGGTTCTAGGAGCAAGTGCATAAAAAATAAAGACTGGCTAGTATCTTGATAAGTTATCTTGTAATATTTAGTTATTATGGCAGAGAGATGAAGGATAGGCCAGGGTTGTAGCCTTTCTTCTAAGGAACACTTCTGTATTTTATTTTTTTTTTATTTTTGTTTTTTCACTTCTGTATTTTAATAATGACCTGTATCAGTGTGTTTCAAGCTATCTGTGGGGAAGGACCATTTTTAAAAATCTGTCATGAATTAATAGTAAAATATGGTAATAGCAAATTATTAGAAAAGGTGAGATAAAAAGATATACATAGTACAAAGCTCCAATTTTATTTTTATATTATTAGATACAACAGACATAAAATCAGTCTGCCAAATTGTGATAGAGCAGTGGTTCTCAACCAGAAACATTTATCTCATCGGGATTTTTGTCAATGTCTAGAGACATTTTGGCTGACGTAAGTAGGAGGAGGGTGTTACTGGCATCCAATAGGTAGATGTCAGGGATGCTGCTAAACATCCTAGAATGCCCAGAACAGCCCAACAACAGTCACCAGGCCTAAAAAGTCAATAGTGCAGGGGTGCCTGTAGCTGGACCTGTTGAGTGTCTGACTCTTGATCATAGGTCTTGCTCTCAGGGTGGTGAGTTCGAGCTCCATGTTGGGCTCCAAGCTGGGCACGAAGCCTACTTTAAAAATAAAAAATGTCAATAGTTCCAAGGTTGTTTCTATTATAGTTTTTAAATTACTCCCTCGTTTTCTGTCTTTATTTTTTTGTGGACTAGTTATGAGTGCTTCCCCAACTGGCACTGGTCTATAGATCACACTCCAAAAAGTAGCATTCCAGAGGTTTTGCCAACACCTTTCTGGCCAATCCCAAAGCATAAGCCAATAGTGGGATTCCCAGAAAACTTAGCTTATTATCTAGGGGTCCTAATAGCAGGCAGTTAAAAATAAATCTAAGATTGTAAATTCATCAACTTCCATTATGGTACATCCAGATAACATTTCATCCTATCTGGGGGCAGAGGCACAACTGAGGAAAAGTCTCTGTCTTTTTAGACACTATTGTGTCAGGTGTATCTGAACCTTTCTTATTTAAATCCTATGTTCATGGGGAGAAATGCGATGGTATCCTTAACTTTCTTGAATTTTAAAAACTAAAAATAAAACATGAAAAAATCCCTTGAAAAGAGTTATTTAAGTGAATGATTCATGGTCAAATCACTATCGAGTGTCTTCATTGTTTGCTGGCTGCAAGAATCATGTTCAATTTCAAATGGCTTTTAATTTCTCCATGTCATCCTCCAAGACACTCTGTAGACCCAGTGAGGCAGATATTTCTTACAATACCAAATCTAGATAAAATAAAACATGGAAGTTGTGTCACATATTGCAAAAAGGAGGACCCTATGTAAGGACCTTTGGAATCTATGAGTTTGAATCTCAGCTCTGTTGCTTACTATTGTAGTCTTAGGCAAATAACTGATTTTAAATTTATAAAATGAAAGTAGTAGGACTGCTGTGAAGATGACATGCCAAGTGTTTAGCAAATTTGGCTCATTGGGATAGGTAGTTGGTATTTGTCTTTTTTGTGGCCGTCCTGCATCTATTCCTCCTTCCTATGTGTGTGTGTGAGTCCTCTAGTTGACTATGGTAGTGGTGGGGGCACTTTAGCACCTGGGGAAGCCAGAGAAAGGAGATCAGCCCATCTCCGCCGTTGGTGCACACACCTGATTAATAGGTGATTAATAGGATTAAGTGATATGAAACTAAGAAACTGTATTCTCTCGAGGTACCTGAGGTAGGCTCTGATGGTGGCAATGGGGTTTTCAGGAAGAGAGGATATCCTTGGACAGACTTGTCCCTGCAAAAGTATGCTTGCTGTGCTTGCCATTTATTGAATTTCCCAAACTGGCTTTGTTCTTGTTTGACTTCTAAATCTGATTTTCCACCCTCCAACTCAAGTCTGTGTACCCTTGGTATCCTCCTAAATAAGTGCTTATAAATATTTTTTTAAGATAGCCAGATGCCATTTGGTTTACTTGAAAACAATAAATCTTAGATCTCTTTGTTATTTTTTTCTATTTTACCTCTCCATTTTTATTTCTATGAATTGCTGTAAACTTTGTTTCTCTTGGCCTAGAATTCTTCTGTGAAGTATCTAAATTGGGTTCCTTCTCAAGTTTTTTGCACTAACGTGTACTGATTATAATCTACATGATGTTTCCTGAGTTCTGCTTGGAACTTATAATATGAATGAATGTTCCTTTATGAACAATATCCACTTGATTCAAATTCTTTCCTTTCCCTCCCTGCCCAAAATGAATGTACAATTAGACCGGCCCTATTATTATCTATTTATTTGTGCTTTTTTTGACTCTCTACTTTCTCTATTTTGGGGGATGAGTGGGTATTTACTTTGTGCCATGCACCATGTCAGATGTTTTTCTAACTGTGACAGAGATTGCTGACTACCTACCCAATATCCATTCTCTTCCTTTTCCTCAATAACAGAACCTCTAAAGTGCCCATGTTAACACACACACACACACACACACACGTGTGCGCGCACACACATTTCTCAGCTTCACTTGAAGAGGGAGTATCTACTGAATTTTACATGGAAATTATTGGATAAGACTTCCAATAAAGTTATTTAGAGGGACCTGACTCAGCTTCGAGGGGCTACTTTTGCCCTTTCTCTCTTCTTTCTCCTTGTTTAAACATGAATCAGTCCAGAGTTCTGGCAGCCATTTTGTGACATAAGGAAGTCCCGAAGCAGAAAGCCTGTATTAAGGATGCTGGAGCAAAAAATTAGAAGCCTCTTAGGTCACTGCTGAAAACATGGAACTGCAGTACCAGCTACAGACCATCTACTTCAACTATCTTAATAGTAAGTATGAAAAAACATCAATTTATTTAAATTACTGCTAATTTGGGTCTCCGCTATTAGCAAATGAAAGTACTCCTTTACTAATACATAGATGGTCATGCAAAATTCCTACAGGGCTTGTTCTTTTCATACACTTTACAGATATGAAGTTTTAGGCTAGCTAGTTATGTAACTTGCCTGAGTTATTCATTGGACAGTATTGGATTGACCCAGTATTGGGTCACCACTGACCCAGTATCACACAAGTCAGCATTTGAGCTCAGTATTGGTTTGACAACAAAGACTGGGTACCTAATCATTACATTTTACTATCTCTGAGTTGAGCATGAGAGTAGAATTTTAGACCAAAGCTATTTGTGGACCTGCTTGGATAGGTATGATTGCTGGAAATTTGGTTATTGGACTAGGTCCTCAGGCTATTTTTCTCTTTCATGTCCAGTCCAGTCCACTTTTGACTAAATTGGCCTAATGGCCAACTTTGCATGGAAGGGAGATTTCCTTTTCTTTTCTCTGAATGCCAATTTATAATTCCTCAGAGCATTCCTCAGCTTCCAGTAAAGTGTGTGTAACACAGTAAGTGCTCAATAAAAGTTGAATGGATTTATGAATTAATGAATGCTGTTGTCACAGCAATTCTCCCTGGAATACTGATTCCCAGGCTCTTTTTGAAAAGCCATTTTTGTGTCCTGCCTTGTTATGAAAAGTAGAAGCTTCTTTGTGAAAGAATCCTGACTGCCTGGGCACAGTCTGGTTTCTACAACACCAACTACCCCATTTTTGTACGCTTTAAGGATGCTTTTTTTTTTTTTTTTTTCTGAAAGGTTCTGGTGAAAAGCTCTTATTAGAGACTACGGAAAGTGTTTTTGCTAACCAATGCAATCCAGTGTAGAAACTGGGCAGAGGCCCTGTAATCATAGAAGCTACATTCCAATTATGGTTCTGAAACTCCTTACCTCTGTGTTTGTAGGCAAGCTACTGAAGCTGAACCTCTACTTGTCCATCTGTAAAAAGTGCACAATAATAATTCCTGTTCTTATAAGGATTATAGGAAGGAATGTATTTAGTGGAGTGCCTCGTTCACAGTGGCTGTTTAAATGATAGCAGCTATCATTCGTGAAAATAGCCACTGCTGGTTGGAAACATTTCTTAATCCTTCAAAGAGAATTAAGCTCCTTGGTGCCCCATATCTTTCAGAAAACGTAAGACCTCTAAGAAAGGTTCTGATTCTAAGCCTGTTTTACCTACACTAAAGTATTCTGAGGGCAGAATTTTTCCTGAAATTACTAGTAACTGACACAGGGAGAAGTAAGTGCTCAATAATCGAAGACTAAAAACATGAAAGAATATAACACAATGCCTTTGTTATAAGAATAAATATGAAAGTTAAGATGAGCTAGTTAGAGGTAAGCACATAGAGCAGTTCCTGGTTTTCAATCTAAGAAATTCTGAATGGAGGGTACCTGGGTGGCTCAGTCGGTTGAGCACCTGCCTTCAGCTCAGGTCATGTTCTCAGGATCATGGGATCGAGCCCCATGACTGGCTTTCTGGTCAGCGGACCAGAAGGATAGTGCTCTCTTACTTTCTTTGTCAGATAAATAAATAAAATCTGTTTTTAAAAAAGAAATTCTGAATTGTATATTCACTGATGGAAGAAGGGAAGAAGAGAGTGTAGGAGGGCTCCCTTGTTCAGGTGTGTAAATGGACATTTCTGCAATCCACTGTGGCCTAGCTGGTCCTGGTTTGTCTCCCACAGAGAGATATATAATTTAGCAGTGGTTGATACCAGTCACTCTTCCGAGCTAAAGTAGAAAGGGTTCACTTACAATAATGCTAAAAGCCAAAAGAAAAACTTGATGAGTGTATACTTCCTTCAGTATCTTTTAAATTGAGTTACCAAAGGTTAACTCCTGGAGTTCCTATTTATGTTTTCATCATTTAATCTCAGTCCTTCATCTGCTGAAACTGTATACAAGAAATTAGATGGGGGGAAGAGGTCACAGAAATTTCATAAAATTTGTCTTCAGGATCTTCACTTTACTATCTTTAATAACTCTAATTGTCTGTATATTAGGAATAATAATAATTCTTACTTGAGAGCAAAGGTCTGCCCTGTCTTCACTGATAGGGACTTAAACTATGTTAAGAGAACAGGAGAAGTTAAACTATGTTGGGAAGCAGAGGAAAGAATTCACCTGCTAAGGAACCATACTAGGCTCTGTGCAAAAATAAACCAGGATTTTTTTTTTTTTTTTTAAAGCCGGTTGAAAGATCAAGATTACAAATGCAGTTCCCTGATGTAGTTGTCATAAATGTGCTTTGGAATGGCATTAACTGATTGCTCCTCTCATATCAACAGCCTAAGTTAAAAGCTCCCAAGGGAATTTCACTTTAAACATAAAGCTTGTTAGAGGAGTGACAAAAAAGCAGCATTCACTGATTAAATTTAAATTTACAACAGGAACATGGCTACAGCCCAAGTTCCACGGGCTTGCGGGAAGAAATACAACGTGGAGAAAATTTCAGTCTGAAAACCAAATAGATATTGGGTCTTTCTAATTCACCACCTCCTTTTGCTCACCGGCCCGCTGCCTTTCCCTTCTCCAACTTGGAATTTTGCAGAGGCAGGAGAGGCTGAAATCGGAGAGGGGAAAAGGGATTCACTTGTAGAACTCCGAAATGTCAAGGCGGTACTGAATGAATGGGGTGCGGAGCCTGCTCACCGCCGCGGCGGCCCTTAAAATAGGTTCCCGGAGCTGGTGGCCTGCAGCAGGCATCAGATTTAGCCGAGGGCTTCTGGGGCCAGATCGGACGCTGCGGGACAGTTACTCCAAAACGCTGGAGTCTGGGAAAGTCACAGGCCGAGGCTCGCTCACCTGCCTGGCTCGGGAGAGGCGCTGGGGCAGTTGTCTGCCTAATTCCACCCATCGAATCACCCACGCTCCTAAAGCCTGTTCCCCAGCGCTCCCCAGCGAGGGCAGAGGGCCCCTGGCCGCGGGTCGAGTCGATGGCATGCAGCCAGCTGCACGCCAAGTATTAATAGAGAGCCTTGGGCTGCAGGAGGCTGGCCCTGGAGCCTCGGGTTGCAAAGTGAGAGGAGCGCCCGGCGTGTGTCCTCGGCTCTCCCTCTGCAGTGGCGCGCGCCCAGCTGCTGCCCGTGCACCTGCGGGGCCCCCAGGGGGGCGCTGCCTCAGCAACTGCAGCCGCCGCCGAGGCCGCCGAGGCCGCGGGAGCCGCGCGGGGGGACAGCCCGGAGCCGCGGAGCAGCGATGAGCGGCCACCCGGACCGCGACGGCCCGCTGGACGGTAACGACTGGCCTCCGCCTCCGCGCAAACGCGGTGCTAGCCCCCGAGGCGCTCCCCACGCGGGCTTTTAGCTCGTGGATGCTGGTTGGCCCGGGGGCCGGGGAGGAGGGCTGTTTGTACGGAGGCTGGGTGGGGAGGGCGTCCGCTTCCTCGTGGAGTTTTTGCAGCCCTTTCTGCAGCTTTGGGGTGTTTTTTTCTTTTTTTTTCTTTTCTTTTTTTTTTTTTTTTTTAGAATTTAAACAAGTTAACTTTCATAAAGCGCGGGGAGCGGCGCTTGCGCGGCCCTGGGCACTGGGCGGGTTTGCTAAATGGAACGAGATGCACGTCGGGGTCTCCCTGCGCGGCGCGGCGCGTGGGCATCCTTAGACCCCGTGGAAGCGTCTTCCCGGGAAGAAAGCTGATTTTGCTTCTACTTTGGGTCCAGCACAGCATCACCGCTCCCACCTCCCAAGAGGCTACCTTGATCTTGCAGAGAGGGCGATGCCCTGGGAGCCTGCGGGTGGGGGACTGCCCTGGACGTTAGTGCCTGAAGGAAAGTGTGGTGCAGCCGAATTCCGCAAACGGATGCTGTAAGGCGGAGGTCATCCGTTCTACCGGGATGTCCTGGTGGCCAGCTTCAGCGAGCCAAGGGGCTTAGATTGCTCTGAACGTGTGATGAAATACTGCGAACCCTTTTGCCTTGGAAGTGCCCCCATGTACAAACGTTTGAATGTTTGCTGAAGATTTCAAGCTGGGCCCCTTACCTGCACCCCCCCCCCCCGGCGACCCCCGCTGGTGAAGAGCCCCTGCTTGGAAAGGTCATTACTGTTGCTACTCAGGCATTTCCACTAACTAGTTAGTTGTTGACCTTTTAGGAGGAGCGTTCCTCCAGGAATAACTCCTCTTTGCATCAATACCCTTTCGGATTGTACTGAACACGACTTAATGAAGCTGTGCTAGGTTGAGGCTCTCTGGGGGTTTGGGCTCAACAGGTACGTCAGGTACCCTGGCTTGCGTTCCCTGCGGATCATTTTGAGGGCGGGGAAGTTTGCATGGTAGTTGGCAAGACCGGAATCCTTGTACTACAAGAAATATTTTTTCGTTTGTTCCTTTTAGTGTCACCCCAAAAGTTCCCAGCATAACTGCCCCGGATCCTATTCAAAATGTTTTTGCAAGTTGCAATGTTATTGTGTTTCATTATCTGGTACCCAAAACTAGCGCTTTAAACTGCTGGAGCTTTTCCTAAAGCTATTACTTTTGCGTTTCTAGGGTCAGCACACTGTAATTTAAGACATCTGGCTATTTGACAACTGATTGAGAAGTATAAAGTAGACTATTGATTTAAAAAAAACAATCCTAATAATATGGCAGGCTTCTTTATGTGAGGCAAGGAGGAGCAGGGTAGTTGATCTGACTATCTGAACCCTGCACTGTGGTGTTTGTTTGTTTTTGTTTGTAATCTTAATTCTTGTTTCAAAGCTATATACCCTTTAGAACTCTGATAGGAACCTAAAAAAAAAAAAAGCATCTATTCTTCCAAAATTAAACATGCATCCCTATAACTGGACATGTCTTGTGATGATTTCAATAGTTGCCATGTTTGAATAGTGAGTGCAAAGTTTAACCTTAAATTTGAATTCCAGGGGATACCAGAAGGCTTAGGCTGTGTGTCTGGCCATCCTTGAGCAGGTGATAAGGCGATAACATGTCTGATAACAACTAATTGTGCCAAATGTTAGCTATGACTCTTAAAAGAGCACAGTGTATCTATCTGTGAGACTTTGTAAATCTCTAAGGATGTATGATCAGATCCTGCAAGGTGACATTTGATGAGTATGTTAAATGATATGCCTGTGTTAAACTCCTGTTGACTATCTGTTACAACCCTATACATTATGGAAGAACATCATAGGGAATCCTGTTGCAGATACAGAATTCTTCATGCTTGAAAACAGTTTATGATCTTGCCATAGTACATCCGAGAGAAGTTCAGGCAATTAATTATATCAGATTGAAATTTTAATGCCATTCAAAATTATGAGTTCGTTGGATTCAAATAATATTTCCCCCTGTGTTTTGAAATAATAACACAAACCTTCCACATAAATCAGCCTCCAAATTCATTCTTTTTACTTTATTTAGCTTAGATTCTTGTTAAAACACTTTTAAAATGGAAGCGAATTTCAAGCTTCAATGGCGGGGGTGGGTATAGATAATTTTTTTCTCTTAAAAAGCTGACCTTAAAATACTGTTATAAGTCTGGTATATTGTAATGAAATCAGAACTATGACATCCAGGAATAAATTTTTTCGGTAATTTGTTTAGTGCTCCCTTTATGACTCAAAGACAATGACAAAAGATACTAATTTTCCAACATGTTGTCATGTTGAATACACTGCTTTGTTGAAAATCATAGTTAAGCTAACTTTTGATCTCCCCTCTGCCCTTGGCTTTCCCTGGTTTGTTATATAAAGATGCTGTGACAGTTCATGAATAACTAATTTGTAAGTGTTCCCTACCTGTTTTGCAAATGTACTTGAGGTGCTTTCAGGTGCTTGGAAGTTGAGCATCTTTTGCTGATATTTTGTTTGTAGAGTTGGCTCTGGAACACAACTGTTGTGAACTTTTGTAAAGTGGGGTAGCCCTCTTCTCCCCACCCCCCACCTCCTCTGCCCTTTTTAAAAATCACCATTCTTTTGAATGGAAGGGTGGATGAGTAATCTTTAATCGGATATATTTACACACTTTGCAGAAATTATCATATTGCTTCAACACCATCCCTGGGAACATCATGATACTGTTCTTTTCAATTTCTCACTGCTTCTTCAGTTTTCTAACTGAGAAGTGGGATCCTGGGCCTCTTTTTCTAGGGTCTACCAACAGCACCACCTTTCTCTTCCAAGTGGAGAACTTGGTTCTGAAGGAGATCCTGATCTCTTTTTCTGAGATGTTCCCTCATAGGCCCCACTCTGGTAACCTCGCTGAGTGTCCCTGCGACCCCATCCCTGCCTTAGTCAGCCCTACCATACTTCTCTAGAAGTCTGAATCTCTGGATTTGAGGGTGGTACCTCTGTTCCATGGCACTGTGGTAGAATGGAGATGGAAATAGGATAATATCTCAAAGAAAACAATATCACAAAAGTAGAATCCCTCCCCATTAAATTTGTTCCTAATACTCATGGATTCTGGCACAGTCTTTGTCTCTTCCCTCCCCACTCTCCTTTCACCTTGAGCTTCTTCTTCTTTTTTTTCTTCTAAGATTTTATTTATTTATTCATGAGAGACACACAGAAAGAGGCAGAGACACAGGCAGAAGAAGAAGCAGGCTCCCCGAGGGGAGCCCAATGAGGTACTTGAACCCAAGATTCTGGGATCATGACCTGAGCCAAAGGCAGACACTCAACCACTGAGCCACCCAGGCATCCCTTACCTTGAGCTTTTGATGATCACTGAGAGACCAGATGGATCTCCATGGTGGTTGGTTCTGTGCTCACTAAACTTCTTTTTGGATTATGAGGGATTGATTATGTAAAACATCTAGCTATTATTTAATACCCTTGCAAGCACCACATATGTGAAGAAATATAATTTTGCTATCATCTTGGGGGCACATATCCTATGCGGCCCCTTCCAACCATAGCCCCTTCCCTCTTCCATAAGTGACCACTACCCTGACTGACTTGGGATAGCAATTACTTTCTTGCATTTTTTTATAGTTTAACCATCTAATTATGCATTCCTAGACATAGCATTTTAGCATTACCCATTAAGAAAAACCTGTGATAGGTCTTTTAATTTATGGATTTATCCTCCTGTCCTTTTCTATTCTTATAATTTATCTGTTAAAGACTCTATGTTATTTGGCCTTTAGAACTCTCCACAATCTGGATTTTTCTGCTTTTGTGCTCACAATTCAATATTTTCCTCAAAGATCATCTTCTTTTGAGCTTGTTTATATCACCCTAGCCCTTCCTCCTACATTCTCATGGTTAAGTTACATTTCTCAGTTTAATCCTTGACTTTTAGAAACAACCATGATTTAATTTTATCTATTAGGCTTTTTATTATTAGGCAATAAAGGATTTTATTGACCTTCTCATATTCTGCCTTCAATTCTTACATTATTTTCATTAAGCATTATAATAAGTTGATTGAAAATTGATGCTCTCATTTACTAATTATTTTAAATACTAGTAATTTGGGAGCACTATGGGAATTTTGTAAACTTTTATATTTTAAGCCCTATTATGATCTATTTTCAGAATTTTTCACCTTTTCTTCTATGCTATTTTTGGTCTCATAATTAATATTCAGGCAATTATTTCTTCTTTCTATCATTAGTAAGACTAAAATGTTAGAGTGCTTTAAATGTAGGAATTAGTTTGAAAAATGCATATGTTGAGTTACTGAAATTGTAGTAGGCTGCAGGATAGTTTGTACAATAAGAGTATGTTTTATTGAAAAATAATAATTCATTTATACATATTGAACTGGAACTGAAAAAATTTACACTTGAGGATTAAAAGTGGTTGTATACTATTGGATGGATAATGGATTTTTTTCTTAGGTTCTTCTGCTTATCTGTATTTTCTGTAGTGTACTTGCAATGCCTTTGACAGAAAAAAAGAAAAAAATTAATTTGTTAAGGAAGAGTTTGGGGATGGGGTTTTTGCTTTGCTTAAATGTTTTTCTCACTTATTTTAGGCTAGGCTTTCATTTAGGTTTTTTTTTTTTTTTTCTTACTTAAGCATGAATGTCATTTCTATTGTTCAAACAAATCCTGGTATTGGAATCTAAATGTGTTCTTATTAATCCCCGATTGCTGAACACTCAAGTTGTTGTTTCAACAGTTTTTTTTTATCACAAATAAGATAGAAGATAAATAATTGGCTAAAAATTAATTTAAAATACAGAAGCAAAAGAAGAGAGAACTCTAGAAATCTAGAAAAGAATTAACAATGTTTTAAGGCATAATATAGAGATGAAAATTAGCATAGGAGTACATTAGGATTGCCAATTCCTGAAAATCCACTGATCAGAAATATGTATTTTTTCGACCAATGGTCATCCTGACCAATTTGCACTTACTCACGGCAGTGACGGGAAAGGACAGAGTTTGAACTTTGTTTTTTTATAGACCAAAGCTCAGTTTCTGACTCATAAAACAGTAAGGCCCCTTTCTAAGCATCAGTTCTGTGAGACTGTATGTAAAATACCTGGCACATTGAAAATTAGTATGTCCTACCTTCTTCCCTCAATAAATATTACCACATTGAATTATATGGATAAATATGCATAGAACTCTATGAGGAATATGCTTTAAAGTAAGATTTAGTTTAAATAGAACCTTCAAAGCAAGTAAACAAATGCATTGTAATAAATGCATTGTAACATGAGGAAGGAGACCTTTGACCTGTATCATGCCTAATAGAGTAATTGAAAATATGACAGTGATTTTTTTTTTGAGAGACAGAGATTTCTACTAGTCTTCCTACTCAGAACTGAAACAGCACAGACAGAGAATACAATAGAATATTATAGCACAGGACACAGGGTTTTTTGTTTTTGTTTTTGTTTTTGCTGCTGATTAAGTTATGATGGTTGAGGTCAACATTTTCTTGGATCTCTGCAAGGACAGTCTTCCTCTGGAGAATGTAGGGAACTGAAGCTGGTTGGCTTCCATTGCCAGCACTATTTTAAGGACCATCCCTTCAATAGATGATGCAGGTTTGAACACAAAATGAATCACAGAGACCTCCAATGTGGGTTTTCACCTGATACTCCTTTCATGAATAATACAGCATAAAATTCTCATGAAATGGAGTTATTATAGAGCAGGGATTTTCCTGACTTAGTGAAGCTTCATTGCAAGTTCCCAGATGTGGTTTAAATACTTAAAGTTGTCTTGTCTGTGGCTTCTGTGGTAGGGCCCCTTTCAGCTAGGGATGAGTCCCAATAAATGTTGGTCCCAGACTTAAGAGGACACCATGGAATGCATCTTTGCTGTTCTTTTCCTGCTTCGTATTGGCGGTGGAATGTCTAACTTTAGACTAAAACAGGAAAGCATGTGGATTTAGAATTGAAGGATTTAGACCAATGGGATGCCAGCTATCTGTTCATAGCTGGCTGTCTTACTGATAATCTCTTTAAAAGGTATACACTTAAATTTTGAATAAAAAACCTTTTAAGAGGGATCCTTGGGTGGCTCAGTGGTTTAGCACCTGCCTTTGGCCCAGGGTGTGATCCTGGAGTCCTGGGATCCAGGCCCACATCGGGCTCCCTGCATGGAGCCTGCTTCTCTCTCTGCCTGTGTCTCTGCCTCTCTCTCTCTCTTTCTGTGTCTTTCATGAATAAATAAATAAAATATTAAAAAAAAACCTTTTAAGATTTATAGTAGCTCAAAAAGAATACCTACAGATAAACCTAACCAGGGAGATGAACATTTTGACACTGAAAACTGCGAACATTACTGAAAGAAATTAAATAAGACACAATTAAATGAAAAGACATCCCATGTTCATTGATTGGAAGACTAAATATGGTTAAGATGGCTATACTACCCAAAGTGAACCACAGATTCAGTATAATCCTTATCAAAATTGCAAGATAATTTTCTGTAGAAATAGAAAAATTAATCCTAAAATTCATATGGAAACTTAAGGGACTCTAGCCAAAACAATTTTGAAAAATAAGAAATTTGAAGGACTCCTACTTCTTGATCTCAAAACATATTGCAAAGCTATGGTAATAGAAACCATGTGGTACTATTGGCATAAAGACAGATAAGTAAACCAAAATGGACTAGAAGAGAGAATCAAGAGATAAACCCTCATATATGTGGTCAAATGATTTACAACACAAGACCACTCAATGGGGAAAGGACAGTCTCTTTAGTGAACAGTGTTGAGAAAACTAGATATCCACATGCAAAAGAATAAAGTTGGACCCTTATTTCACACAATATGCAAAATAACTGAAAAATGGATTAAAGACCTAAACTTAAGACTCCAAACTACAAAATTCCTAGGAGAAAACACAGGGGAAATCTTCATGACATTTGATTTGGCAATGGTTCCTTGGATATGACACAAAAACATAGGAAACAAAACCAAAAATAGACAAGTGAGACTTCATCAATCTAAAAAGCTTTTGTGCATCAAAGGACACAACCAACAATGAAAAAATAACCTATGAAATTGGAGAAAATATTTATGAATCATATACCTGATAAGGAGTTAATATCCAGACTATATAAAGAACTGTTACAACTCAATTACAAAAATTCAAATAACCCAGTTAAAAATTAGGCAAAAGACTTGAACAAATATTTCTTTAAAGATGATATACAAATGACGAGAGAGCATATGAAAAAATGCTCAATATCACTAATCCTCACATTCACTAGGATGACTACTATTGGAAAAAAAAACAGACAAAATAACAGGTTTTGAGGAGGACATGGAGAAATTGAAACTCTTGTAGATGATTGGTGGGATTATGAAGTGATGCAACTGCTATGAAAAACAGTACAGAAGTTCCTCAAAAAATAAAAAAAGAAGGGGTTCCTGGGTGGCCCAGTTGTTTAAATATCTGACTCTTAATCTCAGTTCAGGTCTTGATCTCAGGGTAATGAGTTCAAAGCCCAGGGTGAAGCTTACTTAAAAGAAATTAAAAGTAGACATACCATATTATCCAGAAATCCCACTTCTGGCTAAATGTACAAAAGAATTGAAAACAAGATCTTGAAAAGGTATTTGTACACCCACGTTCACAGTAGCACTATTCACAATAGTCAAGAGGTGGAAGCAACCCAAATGTCCATCAGCGGCCGAGTAGATAAACAAAATGTGGTTTATACATACAATGGAACATTATTCAGTCTTAAAAAGGATAGAAATCTTGTCACATGCTACCACATGGATGAACCTTGAGGACATTGTGTTAAATGAAATAAGCCAGACATAAAATTGTGTGATCAAACAAATATTGTACAATCCCACTTGAATGAAGTAATTAAAGTAATAAAATTCATAGAAGCATAAAGTAGAATGATCATTACCAGGGCATGGGGGAATAAGGGAGAACAGGGAGTATTTAATAGTTATAGAGTTTCAGATTTACAAGATGAAAAGTTCTGGAGATCTATTTCACAACAATGTGAATATACTTCAACGTAGTGAACTGCACACTTAAGAATAGTTAAAATGGTGTATTTTATTTTATTTTTTTATCACATTAAAAGAGGACACCTAATTTAAAAGCAAAACAGGCTTATAAGAATAGAATAATTTGTAAAATAATTTTAAAGCTTATTTGCTTCAGTCAACATGTTTAACTCTTTTTTGTGTATCTTGCTTGCCACTATGAGCACTGAATAATATAACATTTCTAAGATTTGAGATGTATCCAGATGTTTTTTCCTTCATTGAATGACGGGCAGATAACAGTTTTTGAATTCTTGTAGCATTTTTTTATACTGTTTCTGCCTCCTTTATCATGATCTCCCATGAGTGTCAACTATAATTTCTTTCTTCTCATAAATCCTAGTCTCTTTGGTCACCACTTGCCACACTTCCTCTAATTTATTGCTTTTAACAAGCTTGGTTATTGTCTCATGTTCTTGGTTTTTCTAGCCCACAAAAGGCTGGAATTGTACCTGATGGAAGGTAGATTGCTTCTGAATGAAATGTGAATAGGCTTATCTAAGAAGAGTGTACAGGTATCTATCACATCAGTATTGTTCTATTTGTTTATTTTGCATTCTTTTATATTTTTGTGCACATTTTGGATATTTGATGTTGCCTGGAAAGAAGCTTCCATATAAAGTGTATGCCAGTGAAAAAATATTTTTATGTAAACATATGCATGCACAATTACAGTTCATGCTTACGATTTGAAGAAACTGATGACATTTTATTGCTTGAGAGATATACATGTAAACAGATTTGGCAAGTAAGTCCCAGTTTAAAGGAAAATTATAGCTTTCTACTCACTGAACTGTACTGGGAGTATGATTGATCCCTAACCCGTGTGGAAGGGACAATGCCTGCATGTGCTCACCTTGCTTGCTCTGTTTCTATTGCTCTCATCAGCAGTGCCATTAAGAGATCCATAGCACAACCTACCGGAGGCTGAGCAACTGTGCTCACTCTTTTTTATACTGCACATGATTTTTTAAGAGCTTTACTGAGGTATGATTTACATATCATAAAATTCACCTGTTTGAATGTGCAATTCAATTTTTAGCAAATTTACAGAATTGTGCAACTCTCAGCACAATCCAATTTTAGAGCACTTCTATGCATATGATATTTCAAAAAATATTACCATGCTCTTTTTTTTTTTTTTTTTTTGCTGTGTCTGAGTACCTGCTCTTCTCTGCAAATAGCTGTCTGCTTAAGAAAGATTACGATCCTTACAGGTAGAACACAAAGTGAAAGATAATTACTATTTAGATTTCAGTGGTCAAAATAGGAATTTCAACGGAAAACAGTAGTTTCATAAGTCAGGCTATTGCCTTGATATAGGACTCTCTAAATTCTTTTATTTCCCCCCTTTAACATGACATACTAGACGTAGAGGACAAATCTGTGGAGTTTTTCCATAGTATAGAGAAGATAACCTTTATGTACCTTTAAAACTAGGATGTAAAAGGGAATATTTAATGTAAGAAGAGTCAATGAAAAATCTCCATTCCTAACATGAGGTGATAATAGGGAGGGAAAAAGAGATTGAATCAAGGGAGACAAGTGTTGAAAGACATGGTATCTATTTCTCACTACTTGGGTTCAAAGCCCATGGGCTGGTAGAGGCATCAATCATTTATATAGTAGGTTTATAGAAACATTGAAGGCAACAACAGAGATCTTTACCAGCTTCTCTTGGAGGAAGCCACCTTGTAATCTCTTCAAAGCAAAAGGATGGCTCATTGAAGTTGGATGAGGAGAGAGAAGCTGGATTTAGTCTTTTAAGGTGTGGAGGTGGCTCTTTCAGAGGAAGGGGGTTGGATCAAGTACTCTTGATCTTTCCAAGGGTCCCTCTGATGAAGATGAAGGCAGAAATCATGGGATGGATCTCCTCTAAGGGGGAGGTGATGAAGGATGTGGCATAAGCCCAGAGAGTCTATACCATTATCAACAGCCAAGGAAAGGTCACCTCAGTCATGGAGCACCCCAGTATCTGACCAAGGTGAGGGAGAAGAGACCATGAATATGCCTCAGCTGTGATGGCTAGGTGGTAAAAGATGTAGAAAGTGAGACTGTCCAGAGACAAAGGTGCCAGGGGACACTATGCTAGAACCAAGGACCTTACCATTCTTCTACCATCTTGAAATTGAGTAACTTGCTTTTCTACCCATATACCTAGAAGTCATCAAGAAGAGTATCAGGAGAAGGGAAGGGAAAGTGGAAATCTTAGAAATCAAGCATTTTTACACAGTAAAACTGAGCATTGTCTAAAGAGACTGTTTAATTTATTATATTTGACCCAATTTTAACAGGATTGGACTATATAAGGTAAATGTTCTTACCTCTTTCCAACAATGGCGCCTCATGGGAAAGACAAGATATTAGAAATAAGAATAAAAATACTTAAATTTTCTTAGTATACCGTGTGTCATAAAGGTAATGATGCCACAAATAAGCTTGAAACAAATGAAACTGGCTGCTTCAGCCATTACCATTTGACACCGATACTGTCTTTGAGGAGTGCAGTTGACAAAAGTAAATATGCACAAAGCTAGGCCTTAGGTATTCTGATGAAGCTCCCATGGTAAGTGATACTTAGCAGAAAAGTTATTTATTTTTTAAAGAGGGAAAAGCAATGGGTATCAAATGTCAGTCAAGTCACATTGTAATTTGAAGCTAAAGTATTACTTCATTCATTCATGCCTACAAACTTTTAAAGGCAACGTAATATAGAGAGGCTTTTGCCATAAAACAGCTTAGCTGTGTTTGAAATCATCTCCATGGCCCTAACAACCACCTTCTTCATCATTTCCTCCCAGGAACCACCACCATGGCAGTCCAGAAACATTTTAGGAATTCACAGTAGTATAGAGCATTGATGAGGACCTCTTTTAGAATTGTTGGGATATGGGGCGCCTGGGTGGCTCAGTGGTTGAGCATTTGCCTTCAGCTCAGGTAGTGATCCCGGGGTCCTGGGATGGAGTCCCACATAAGGCTCCCTACAAGGGGCCTGCTTTTCCCTCTGCCTATGTCTCTGCCTCTCTCTGTGTGTCTTTCATGAATAAATAAATAAAATCTTAAAAAAAAAAAGAAATGCTGGGATGTGATTTGTGTTCATTACATGAATAGGATTTTAACTGAAAAATGGTTCTAGCCATAGAATCATTGACAGGTGGAGTGGCAAGACATCTTGTGGAGCATCATTTAACCAGAGTAAAGTTCTACCAGCAGTCACAGAATTATGTAGGGCTAGAACTCCCCCATCCCAAATTTCAAAAGGTTCTTTCTGCGCATATTGTCAGAGAAGATCATTAAAATTAAGAAATCAACACTGTAAAATACTGTCAAATCAGAGTTAAATTTTACGTTTGTTTCCACCAGCATCTGAGGTGTAGTGCTAAGAATTTCAGTATTTGGGAGTTTCTTAATGGGAAATATTACAGAGCAACTATCTAAATTACTGGATGTCAGCAGGCCATTGTTAAATATTAAAATCTGGTTTGGTGATTTCGCTGCAGCACTGACAAATTTTGAATTTCCACACTCCAATTTTTGCCTATTAAATATATTGCTAAGTCCTCCTTTTGTTTGAGTTTCTTGCTGATAAGACTATTCCCAATTCAGCACCTCTGGATGTTGTGTTGTTTGATCTCCTAATGCTCTGCATCGACTTTCAAAATCAATAGAGACTTAATTGGTATTTTATGACATATCTTATCTGTTCTTTCAAATGCTATGCAGGCCAAAAAATACATCCAGGGAACATATTTTCTTCATATGCATTTTCATCATGGTATATTCTGTTATGCCATCAGCTCAGTTTTATTTCAGTACCTAATTTGTGTGAAGCACTGATAGAGGAGAAAGAAAATCTATGAAAAATTGAATTTCCTAATATTTGTCGGTGGCCTTATTTTTCAAGTTGATGGCACAACAAAAGAGAATTTCAGAAAGTAAGTGTGGAACATACATATGATGACAGTTTTGCCCAGAAGTGTTCAATACAATATGTCAGTTTAGCAGTTAATTGTTCTCTTATTGTTTCACGTGTGTTCGTCCAGTCTCCCTGGTGAGAGAGGCCGCATGGTTTAGTGAAAAAAGAAGAGACATTGCAATCAATCATAGTTTGAATATCAGCACTGCTATTTATTATACCAGCTATGTGACCTCCACAAAGTTAATTAACTTCTCTGATCCTCATTTTCATATTTATGGAAATGGGAATGATACTCATTGCATGAGGTGTCATAAAAAGTTGTGTAAAAACATGTAAGTGTCTAATACAGTGTCTGTCTGGGCCACAGGCATTCAAAAATGGTAAATATTTGTCTTGATTTGGGTTTTCCAGAAGCAGACCATAAGTCAAGGATTAGAGCATAATTAGTTATTTTGGAAGGTGGTTTCAGAGATAGCTAATGTAGAATATATTATAAAGCAAGGTATCACTATGGGTAATTGAAGCTTAATTCTGCTGGAGAACTCAGGTTATTAGTGAAGAATAGACACCTCAGAGTTATCCCATATAAAAGACAAAAGAGCAGAATATTTATACATTAATTTCTATCAGTGATTGGTTGAGGGATGCTGAGAGGCAACTATTAATTTTTTGGAGCTTCACGCTTGCCACATAAATGGACAGAGCAGGTTTTGCCAAAATAGAAAGGCTTCAGGGAGAGAAATGCAAATGATTGACTTGGGAATCAGATGGCTTGAGTACAGATAAACACGTGAAAAACTGCTCTACTCCATTTTTGTTAACTATTATTACATTTTCTTACTGAAGGACTTTTGTTTCCCTAGCTCCCTACCCTGGGGTGTACCAAAACCACTTCATACCAGCTCATGAGAGTGTTACATATTCAGAAATGTTGTAAGTCAATTATTAAACTGTTAGTATCTTGAAATTAGGCCATTAGGAACTTTTACACCATAAAAATCAACAAGTGCTACCAATAAGAAACCAGCTTACTAGTGCACTACTGTCCTCATCCCTCTTCTCCCAGTAGATGGAGAATAGGAGTTGCATGCATAGTCTCAGGAATCAGATAGACCTGAGTTCAAATTTGAGCTCTGACACCTTTTGGCTATGTAGCTATGGGCAAGTTACCTAACTTATGTGGGCCTCAGTGCTCTCATCTGTAAAATGGATGTGTTTATAACCTGTACAGTTGTGGTAAAGATGAAATGCAATAACATATTATAATGTAAGGAGTATTCTGGAAGAAGGTATTTATCATACAAATTAAGCCTTATATAATTATGGGAGAGGCTGAGGAAGGAAACTTCCATAAAGAGGAATTGGAAATCAGAGAAAAGTCACTAACTAGTCTTCTGAAGTACCGGCAAGAATGGGACATTTGGAGCTTATAGAGGAATCTGGGAATGCAGGCAGGTACAGTTGCCAAAGTGTGACCAAGAGCAGAGCTGGAGAAAGAAACCTCTTTCTCTGATTAGCTTTCATCTTTGAGAATCAAGAACCACAAATTCAGTTGAGAGAAGAGACAAGGACAAGCCGATATGTGCTGGCATGTCTGCAAGTACTCATCACCGTATCTGACATCAAAGACGGTCAGAGAGGCTGGGTCACTGCTTCACTTCTGAATGTAGACCCAAGAGTCACAAAGAAAAATGGATTAGGAACCATCCAGAGGGCAGAAGCAGACCCTATTTAATATGTTCAATGTGTCCTTGGCTAGATTTCAGAACTGCTGTGGACCAGTGACCGGCCCTGTGTCTTCCATTCTTTCCTGGGAATGTCTATGGCAGTAATCCTGTCCTCACTATTTTATGTTGAGTGTGGTGTCTGATACTTTGTGTTTTTAGTTTTTATGGGTCCCTGAACCAAAAGCAGCTGCAACTGAACTGCCTTATATGCTTGTAGACCTGATACAAATCATGAGATCCTGGACTACAAGTCTGTTTCTGTAACAGGATGAGATTTGGGAAAATTTGGAGATGGGAATAAGAATATCTTGTAGGTGGAAGAAATATGAATAATTTTTAGTAAGAGGGTGAACCCTAGTAGATTAGGGAAAAAATGGCTTCAAATTCCTTTATTCCTTCCTAGTATGCATACCACTTTGCAACATGACAATGTTTTCTGTCCTTAAGAGGTGGGCTTTTTTTTCTTTCTTTGAATCCAACGGTTTTTGTGACTTGCTTTAATCAACAGAGTATGGCAGAGGTGATGTTATGTGGCATACAGTCCAAGGCCTCAAGAGACTTTGCAGCTTTTGCCTTCACTGTCTTCAAACCTGCTGTCACCTTGAGAGGAAGATCAGTCTAATCTCTTTCGAAATGAAAGCCTTTGTGGAGAGAAAGGTCCAGCTTTCCCAATATTTCCAGATGAGTTCAGCTCCCAGCCAATGCACAAGCTAATGCAGTTGTGTGAGTGAGCCCAGGCAAGACCAGCAGAGTCACTCAGCCAAGCCACAGAATCATGAGAAACGATGTATCATTGTTGTTTTAAACTACTCTGTTTTGGGGTCATTTGTTACATAACTATAGCTAACTGATACCATCCTCCCAATAAATCATTTTTAGATTTAACTTAACCAGAGTGAGTTTTAGTTGTTTGTATCTTCACAGGATTGCTGTGTGGGATAAATATGCTACTATTTGTAAAGGACTCACCAAAAACCTGGCATGTAGTAAGTCCTAAATAAATCCTAGCTACTATTATATGAAATAAGTTCCAGATGCTTATGAAAGGTGATGTATGGACAGCTCTTAGAGGCTCTTTAGAAGAGAGCACATGACCATCAAACAATCTGTGTGCCACAAACATCTCATTTTTCTTAAATTCAAAATTAGGACATTTGCTAAGTTATCTGTAAGAGACTGTCAAGCTCCAAGATCCCATGTTCCTACACAAAACTGGCAGCAAACCAACCTTGGCCCATATTCTAGATGGATAGAAACTCATGCCTCAGTGGGTCTCAGCTATAGATTAACCCATACCAATGCCTTTATGTTCTCTTATGCTGTGTTCTGTACTTCATTTATCAACATCAGAGTAGCAATGAGATGTATGTGCATCCCCGAGATCAACCACATTTGGCACTTCATGGGTACCATCTATAGTAGCTTATGTGACTGTGTTGGCTCTTAGATAGGTTAAAATTTTTATAATATTTGCTCTAATTTTATATGGGGGCAAGACTGATTCTGTGTAGCATAAAGGATGAGAAGGAAGATGCTGGTGGCAGACTCACCTTCTTTCATATTTCACTGAATAGTTCATCTCTGTCCCTAAATTTGCATACTTCACTCAGCAATGCATTTGTCCTGCAGATGACAGAGTCTTTCCTCATAGAAGGCAGTTTAGACCATCTATTTTTACCTTAAGATGCTCCTTGAAAGGGTCTTACTGCCATTCTAAGCAGCTTCTCAGTATATTCCTCACAATCACATGGAATAGACTCAATAAAAGAGTTTTGGTAAGTGTAGTTTTCTGCATTTGAGGTTGGCCTCGTGTGAGTGTCACAACATGTGTGTTGAGGTGCTAAAGAGATGAGAATAGCTGTCCTCTACTCATCTAGAAGGTGATCTGCCAAAGGCCTGGGCTAGGAGGCAGAACTCTGGGCACAGATGAGCTTCATATCAGAGTTAATCAACAGATCATGCAAATGAGGCACCCATTTATAGCATTTATTTAAATTTTCATTTAAATTGCTGGTTAAATGGAATACATTTAAAATTCTGAAGTCAACACTTGAGCAAATTGGTTTTAAAACTATATATTAAATTGCAGCACATTGCAATTTAATGCATAGTTCCAAGATAATTGCTTATTGCTTTAGGAGTACAAAATATATGTCCAAATAGTTTAGTATGGTTGATGAGACACAGAAGCAGTATCTTCTTGTTTGCCTTTTTCTGAAAAAAGTTACAATGTGGTAATTAGCAACATGATGTCTGAACTCAGGGTGTCGGGCTTTGAATTCTGCCTCTACCACTTACTAGCTCTCTAATTTAGGCAGTTTTCTTAATTTCTCTGTCCTCAGTTACTCTATCTGTAAAATGGAGTTAATAAAGATATTTTCCTCAGAGGGTTATTATGAGGATTAAATGAAGTAATTTGTGCAAGGTGCCTAGCTCAGTACCTGATCTATTATAAATATCCAATTAATGTTAACTCCTGTTATTATTTTATAAGTCTGTTGTGGCATCTGCTACTAGAAAAGATAAAATCACACAAGTAGCTTCATCAGTGGCTTGCAATATATATCGTTTTGGCAGTTTTGTACTAAACTCTTTTTGCTAAGACAGTACTCTACCCATTGACCTCAACCATCCCGATTTGTACTTAAGAATAATATTTTTTCAAAGAGAAAAAAACACCATATTTATTTTCTGACAGTAATTGGGTGATCTCCAAGTTTCAGAGAACAATACAAATAGATGGGGGATTCTGAAGGTCCAGAGAGTATACTGAGTATGGTCTGTCTGGTTGGTTTTAACTTTCCTTACTTGGAATTGGCTATAGAAGCTAAGTTATTCAGAGTATGAGTTATGGCTCTCTGGTTGCACAGAAGATTGAATGACTCTTGCTCATTTTTAGGGGGAGTTTATTGAAAGGATCTGGGAACTCACAGAATTGGAGAGAGAGATAAATAATTAGGCCTTTGAAAAGACAGGAGCCAAGGCAACTCTGGAAATCTGAAATACTTGGTACTTAGAGATAGCCAGAAAAGAGCATAACTTTAATTGACAATCATCACAAGACTGTCTGGTGGGGGAAGGCTGGTTCCATTTGGGATGTTGGTTAGCCCCAAAATGCTCTAAGCAAACAAACTAACTAAAAATGGGTATTCTCCCTAATTCAGCCTTATCTCAAAAAACACAGAAGTCATTGATGCAGCAATGAGTTAAATCTGATGTTTCACAAATAAATGTGTACAAGAAGTAAGATGAAGAGTCAGGACAAGGAGCCAAGATGGCACAGGAAAAAAATAATAACAAAAACTGTGATGACTAGCATGGAAATGACTAATGAAGGGACACACAGTGAGTACAGTTCCTGGGGAATACATTGTGCCTTGGTGCAGTAGCACCTGCTGAGCCAAATGAAAGTGAATCTTCCATAGCCAAGTTCTCCAGCCTGGGACTGAACCATGGGGCTGAAATTTACTATGTGGGTAAGACAAATTCAGTTTTCTTATAGAGCCTGACTACATTCAGGTCCTTGCAATGTGAAGTTGTACCCATATGAAAAGTTCATAATATTTAGAAGTGGGATGGTGGGTGGGTGGGGTTTCAAGAGCTGCTTATCAATATGACAAGCTAAGCATACAATAGCAGCTTATCACATAATAGTTACTCAGGCAATAGAAATAAATGACTCTAGAAAACCTACTCTCTTGAAAATATCGCAACGTTACCGTATTCCTGGCCTAGTGTCCAGTGAAAGGAAAACATTTTTGAAATTAAAAAAATATCAATATCCATTATCAGATATCTAATATCAAGTGTGTATAAAGGTCATATACCTCAACATCACAAAAGCCATAAATGACAAGCCCATAGTTAATATCATCTTTAGTGGTAGAAAGCCTTTCTTCTAAGATCAAGAACCAGACAAAGAGGCCCCCTCTCATTGCTTTTATTAAACAGTATTAGAATTCATACCCAGAGCAATTAGACAGGAAAAAGAAATTAAAGACATCCAAATTGAAAAAGAAGTAAAACTGTCACTATTTACAGATGATATAATATTATAAATATAAAACCCTAAGGACTCCATCAAAAAGTTGTTAGAACTAATAACGAATTTGGTAAAGTTGCAGGATACAAAATCATATGCAAAAATTTGTTGTATTTCTGTACACTAATGAACTATCAGAAGGAGAAATAAAATAATTCCATTTAGAATTTCATCAAAAAAGAATAGAATACCTAGGGATAAATTTAACCAAGCAAGCGAAAAACATGTATATTGAAGACTATAAGACATTATGGAAAAAAAATGGAAGAAAACACAAATAAATGGAAAGATATTCCATGTTCATGGATTGGAAGAATTAATATCATTAAAATGTCCATACTACCCAAAACAATGTACAGATTTGATGAAATCACCATCAAAATTTCAATGGCAGATTTCCAAATAGAACAAATAGTCCCAAAATTTGTATGGAACCACAAGTGTGTGCACACACACATGCACACACAAAGTCCAAAAAGTGAAAGCAATTTTGAGAAAAAGGAGCAAAGCTGGAGGCATCATGCTCCATAATTTCAAGCTATAATACAAAACTATAATAATCAAAACAATATGCTATTGGCATTAAAACAGACATATAAATCAATGGAACAGAATACAGCCCAGGAAAAAAAAACACACTTATATGGTCAATTAGTTTATGACAAAGGAGCCAAGAATATGCAATGAGGGAAAAGATAGTCTCTTTAATAAATGGTGTTGAGAAAACTAAAACTAAATAATCACATGCAAAAGAATGAAACTCAACTATCTTATACCATACATAGAAATTAACTCACAATGTATTAAAAATTTGAACATAAGGCTGAAACCATAAAACTCCTAGAAGAAAACAAAGGCAGTAAGTTCCTAGACATAAGTCTTGGAGATGATTTTTTAAATGATCTGAAACCAAAAATCAAGAGCAACAAAACCAAATATAAATCGGTGGGACTGGATCATACTGAAAAGCTGCACAGCAAAGGAAACCATCAACAAAATGAAAGGGTAACGCAATGAATAAGAGAAAGTATTTGTAAATTGTATCATTTGACTAGCATCCTGGATTCTGAGACACGGGATCTCATAAAACAAAATCCTGGGTGATAGGAGTATGTCACCTCCAAGAAATGTTATATGTTCCGCAATGCTGTGCAGTTAGGAGATGATGCATGGATGCACAAATGATTTTTTTCCTGTCTTATTCTGTCACCTTTTCATCCAAAGATCATTAGAACATAGACTTGCTGGAGAATGGGGAACTATCCTATCTTTGGACAGCTCTAGAGCTCATTAGAAAGACATGGAATTCCTGACTTCAAGTTTGCAGCAAAACACTTGTAGAGGAGATATTAAATAAATATAAAGCTACCATCCTGTTCACTATCTAGTTCATGTCCTCCCTCTCCCTAACCCGGATTACTGCCATCATATCTCCCCACCTCTAACTTTTGATCTCCCATCTGACCTCTACATCTATACCCCCTAAATCTTTCTAAAGTTCTCTTCTTATGCCATTTGACATTCACAATGCTTTTCTGAGCAGCAGAGTAGCCTGGGCTGATACAGTTGTGCCCTCCTAACACTCACTTCTCCCCTCTACACACCGTGCCACTTGAACAAACAAATTCTCAAGAATTCCTGGGCACCAACATACACCTTCATTTCTTTGCCTAGTTCATGCTGCTTTTTTTATGAATGTTTTGACCATGACCTTTGTTTCTACCCCATGATAACCAATTCCTACTAATCAGTCAGAAGTCTTGATTATCCACAGTCACCCCACCATACTCTTGCTTAACCTGTGGTTTTTCCAGTGGTCCCCATATCATGGTAGGTTTCCACCATTTACCTGGTGGCTAGATGCCAAACCCAAGACTCACCCTAGATTCTTTGTTTTCTTGACCCCTTACATCCAATCCACTAGCAAGTTCTCTTGGCTTTACCACCAAAATGTCTCCCATATTGCACAACATTGCTACATCACCATTGTTACCTCCACATCAAAGCCATCATATCTGTTGCCTGGACTTCCAAGGAGCTTCCTCCTTAATCTCTCTATTTCCATATGTGCCTCTGCATAGAACGAAAGTAATCATTTATAAATGTAAATTAGATCATGTTGCTCCTCTGTTTATAATTTTTAAAAATATTTTATTTATTTTTGAGAGAGAGAGAGAGAAAGAGAGAGAGAGAAGGAGCACAAGCTGGGGGGAGGGGGCAGAGGGAAAAACAGACTCCCAGTCGATCAGGGAGCACAATGCAGAACTATCCCAGGATCCTGGGATCAAGACCTGAGCTAAAGGCAAATACTTAATTGACTGAGTCACCCAGGGCCCTGATCCTCTGTTTAAAACCTTTAAATGGATTCCGATTGCTTTTAGAATAAAATCCCTTACCTGGTCTGCCTCCTATCAGTCTTTCCAAAGCTCAGTTTATTCCTTCCTTTTTCCTCACACTTAGGCTGTAGGATCTTTTTCTATTTCTTTCAGAGGCCGATTTATAGATTATTTGCATTTTCTGTTCCTTCCTTCTAGGCTATTCTCTTTACACCTCTTTTTGCATCTGGCTCCTTTTCCTTTTTCACATGTCAATACAAACATCTCTTCCTCAGAAATAGTTCCCCATGACCGGATCTAAAATAGCTCCTTCTTATTCTATTGAGTTATTCAGTTAATTTCCTTTAGAGCATTTATTAAGGTCTGTAATTATTTTAATAGCTATCCATTTGCCTTTTTATTCACTATATCTTCCATCTACCCCAAGTAAATGTAAATTTGTGTCTTCTTGTTCATCCAGAACATGACAGGCACTAAATTTATATTTACCGAATAGTTGAATGAAAGGCCATCTTAACTACCATCAGGTCCATTTTTAAAAAGGACTTCCTGCTTCTCACATGCAGAAGCTCTTCTCTGGAGTTTCAGTGTGTTTTCTCTGCCCACAAGCATCATGTTTTATAGAACACGGGATGGGTGGGATTCCAGGTATTCATAAACATCTATAATTTTCCTTATTAGATTTTGAGGTCACCAGCTATGTGTCTGATTCATCTTTGAGTCTCCACAGTGCCCATCCCAATGTTTTGCACACCGTATTCAATAAATATTTCAGAAAGTATAAATAGAAGAAGTAGCAACTCACTGTGGATTTCAACTAAGGAGAACTTATTCCTCAAATATGACTTAACCAATGATATAAATGTTCTTTTCCTTTTTTTCCTTTCTTCCTTTCTATTTCTTTCTCCCTCTCTTCCTTTCTTTCCCTCTTCCTTTCCTTTCCTTTCCTTCCTTCCTTCCTTCCTTCCTTCCTTCCTTCCTTCCTTCCTTCCCTCCCTCCCTCCCTCCTTCCTTCCTTCCTTCCTTCCTTCCTTCCTTCCTTCCTTCCTTCCTTCCTTTCTTCATTTTCCTTTTGCCAATGGATAGCCATCTTTAGCTGACTAAAATTGAAGCATAGATTTGCCTTTTACTCCTACAAGTGGGTTGCACCATGGGAATTATTCAATCTCTAAGTAACCTTTTTGATTCTACAGAATCACAGAGGTAGATTCAGAATCTAAATCCCTGCATTTGTTACTATTATTCAAATCTTCAGAGGTTTTTCTGCCACTGCTATGTATTGTTATTATTTCTTACTCTTTGTTTATTTCTTATAGTCTTCTTCCTTGTAGGTTGTCCTATAGACAACAAAGGGTAACAAAGTTACCCTCTCATTGATATGTTGTTTTGAGTAGCAAAATGGCTTAAAAATGGTATGAAATTTGAAAGGGATGCAAACAATTTAAGAGCCTGGAGTACTAGCTAGGTATATAATCTAAATTAGGTATACACTCTTTTGAGGTTAGATGAGACATCTGACATAGAAAACTTGAGAACAGAGGAGTGTCTCCTCAACTTTCAATTGTATTTTCTTTCACTCTATTTCCCTAATTATTCTCTTTCTGGATGTTTAGCAAATTGAGAACAGAGACTCTGTGTTGTTTATGTCTATATCCCCAGGCATCAGGTTGGGTGATTGGCACATAGTAGTCCTTTTTTTAATTTATTAATTAATGCTATCCTCTTTTTCAGGCTTTGATTCTCATGCCTATCTTGGACTGACTTGCTGGGCTTACCAGGTCCTGACCCTCAGAACTCCCTTGGTCCTCAATGTCCTTTGACAAGTTTTCTGAAGAGTTCCTTGGTTCCCACCTAGATGCCTGGATTCATTTTTTTTTTTTTTATTGTTCCTCCTTCCTATCGTTTGCAGCAAGGATTATTTTCCTATGGCTAATTTTTTTCTTAACAATTAAAGTCTTGGATGGGACACGTGCCTCTACCTGGCAAACTTTCTGACAAAGACCTAACGCTATTAATTCTAGCCTTTACGTGAGCCAACAATGTAATGTGGGTGCCAAAAGAGAGTTCATGTAGACTCAGTCACATTAATAGTTACTACTTATTGTTCACTTTACTCCCTTCCTGGCACTTTGCTCAGCAGCTTGCATGCTTTGCCACATTTAACCCTTCCAATGACTCAATAAAATGGACATGGCTATTTTCCCCCTTTGTCAGGTAAGAAATCCAAATCAAATGGAAATTAAATAACATGGATGAAGTCACAGAAGCACAATTAGAATTTGGGCCAGGATCTACCTGATTTCAAAGCTTAAGCTTTGTGACAAACTGGGGTGCTAATGGAAACCTTGTTAACGGAATCATGGTGACCAGAGCATGGGAGATATGAATTCATTCTATTTAGTGCTAGGGATACCACACTTGGAGTTTTGTACTAGGCCTCATTTTATAAGATAGAAATAAACTGACCCAGACTAGTGACCATGGGTTACTCAGACACAAATGAACAAACTGGAGCAGTTAACTAGCAGAGAGAGAGAGAGAGAGAGAGAGAGAGAGAGAGAGAGAGACAGGAGAGTGATAGAAGTCATTCTATATTTGGCTTAGAGTTCTATGGAAGATAAATGAGACTCTGTCTACCTACTCACTGCAAAAGCCTGTGGAAATGACACGGGATGCATATTTGAAGTCACTATAAGAAAAATGTTTGTGACCATTCCAGCTGTCAGTGGACTGGTACTTTAAGTGACAAAGTTTTAAAATTATTATTAATTACTGCAGATATTCAAAGAGAAGACAAATCCTCTAGTTGAAAAGTTTCCTCTTATACCTTAATTTCTCCTATAACCCTAAACCTTAACCTCAAATGTTTGCACTGTTTATGTTCAAAACAAAACTTCTCTTTAAAAAAACAAACAAACAAACAACAAAAAAAACTTCTCTTTAGTGTCCTTCTCATAGCACTTGGCACCTACTATCTTGTAGTGTGTGGTTATTCAGTACTCTGAGGCTGTCCATTACAAGGACAGGAACTGACTCTGCTTCATCTTGCTTTCATTATTACCTCCCTAATATAGCCTTACAAACTGTAGATGCTTGCAAAGCAGCATCTTACTGCTCTTTCATAGAACTTCAATGTTATTTACTCTGGTTTCACTACCTACTAGCTTCGTGACATTGGGCAAGCCAGTTCAACCCTGTCTGTCTTAGTTTCCTCAGCTATAACACTGAGTCACTGGAGTTTTTGTGACAAACAAATTTGTTAAATCTATAAAACTTCAAGAACAGAGCCTGCCACATGGCGTGTATGTGTCTTGTGTTGATGTAAATGTTGAGCTCTGGAAAGCTGCCCATGCAGTAGGGGCTGACTATTGACTGCCATCTTGGGGCAGGAACATCATGGCGGGAAGTTCTGCTCTCATCACAGAGGCAATCCCCTACACTGTGGCCCCTCTTTCTACTCTTCCACAAGGGGTAACTCACTGGCCCCTTGTCTAGAGTTCATTATCTTGGCCATTTGACCACTTTCTACTCTGGTAGCTTACTTTCACATGGAGATTCACTTATGTTCTATGCACTTATGCATTTTTAAAAATATTTATTATTTATTCATGAGAGACACAGAGAGGCAGAGACATAAGCAGAGACAGAAGCAAGCTCCCTGCAGGGAGCCTGATGCAGGGCTTGATCCTAGGACTCTGGGATCACGCCCTGAGCTGAAGGGAGATCCTCAGTCACTGAACCATCCAGGCATTCCACACTTGTGTATTCAATAAGTGTTACTGATTGCCTATTACTGGCAACTAAAATTTATTGAGTTGGCTAATATTAATGACATTTATTGAGTGCTCACTATGTAGCAGGCACTGCTGTCTTTGTCTCTGTTAATTCACTTAATCCTGTGTCAAAGGAAGGGCCCCTGTTCAATATCCAAAACACTATTTGAAGTTGAATTTATTGTTTGTTCAAAAGGGAAATCTGTACATCTCTTTAAACAAAGCAAAAGTTGATCTTATATAGAGCATCAGAAGGCCTGGGATTGAGGAGCTGGTGGAAATCCAGAAGTTAGAGAGTTTAGAGGTTGACTGCTTTTCACGTTTAGAAGCATGGTTCATAGGGTGAGACTTGATGGACTGACTTTCAGAAGTCAAAATCCTACAAGAAAGAGGACAGAGCATGGAAAGAGAGTGGCTGCAGCACAAAGTATGGAGAAAAGAGAACAGGGGAGGTCTCTATTAGTGGTATCCTTTCACAGTCCATAGATCACAACTCAGTTTTGCCTGTTGACCCTGCTCCCTGGTTCTTCTTCTGGTCCCTACTGTGTCTTCTCTAGGCCAGGAGTTGTATAAAGTGTATTCTACATCTACCCCATCCCTAGCCAAAGGTGTCTCTTGCTAGGTTAGGTCAGGCAACAGGCAATGACATATCAGAGAAGGAGGACATTATTACTAGTTGGTTGAAGGACTAGGCAGGACTACTTGTATTTGGTGGTCAGCAAATGTTTATCAAGCTCCTATAAACTGCCAGGCACTTTCTGGGTGCTACAGAAACAAAAGTGGAACCAACGGATGCAAGCTTACACTCTTAGAGAGCCAAGCCTCTATTGGAGATATAGATACTTAGACAAGTAAATGAATGAGTATATGTTATCTGTCACCTGGTGGTCACTGATTTTGAGTCAAATAAAGCAGAGAAAGAAGATGGGGTGAGAAGGTGCTACAGTTTGTAATATGGTTATCAAGGAAGGCCTCTTTGAGAAGCTCACTTTTAAGGAAAGAGTGAAGAATAGTGAAGAGGCCAAATCTGGTGGAATTCGGTGAGCTTGGAGCACAATAAGAAGAGGTGAGGTTTGAAGTCCAATAGATGATGGAGACAGGAGATCATTTAGTCTTAGAGCTCATTATGACTTTGACTTTTTGTTTGATGAGATAAAGATCCATTGGAAGGTTTAAGTCATCTTGTGAACTGACTTTTCTCTTCAAAGGTACGTAGGAGCTACTATGTTGAGCATAGCCCACACACCCTGCAGAACAAGGGTGAGAGTCATTTGGGGGAAGGGGGGGATGTTAATTGGGAGGCCACTGCACTGATCCAAGCATTTATGGTGGTTTACGCTAAGGTGGCAGGAGAGGGGGTAATGAAAAACAGTCAGATTCTGGATATATCCTTCATAAAAGATTCTTCCCATTGAAAGACTTCATTATTAACTACCATATATACTCTGTGAGTTAGGTTGGAAGTTCTGAGTATGCATCTCAAAAGATCAGTTTGACCTCCTATACAAACTCCAGGGGTCTTTTCCAACCTGGGAAAAGGCAGGTGGAGGAAGAGGCATATTTTCGCCTCTGGCAATAGAAATAGAATGTATCTATCAAGATAAAAGGCATAATCTATATCCAATTCTTTATAGTTTTTAAATTGTATTTTCTCATAGATAATTGCATGAAATATAGGATTTCTTAAATTGATTGCTGTGGGGACAAAGATGACTTAAATTTCAATTTCACTGCTTTTCTGGTTGCAAGTGGGTGTTTGACATTTTTTAGTGTGTGTGTGTGTGTGTGTGTGTGTGTGTGTGTGTGTGAGAGAGAGAGAGAGAGAGAGAGAGATTCTGAGAGAGCTATAGAGTGGCTGCAATTCCCTGAACAATAAAAACCTGAAATCCTACTAATGAGGTTAAAAAAACCTAACTTTTTCTGTGTGCCTAATAATAGCACTGCCTACTGACATAACCAGGGTTCCCTGAATAATCGCCCTCTTTTCCAGTTTATTTTTAGGACCTAAAATTTGGGGGAGGAATGTGCCTTTAGGTGTACAGCTCAATTCCAGGGCTTCACCATTTGTCCCTAAAGCATGTTGAATACATCCTTTCAAGTGAAAAATAAGTAAAAGTGAAAGCTGGAACTAAAATTCATCATTGGAGCACTGGATGGTTCAGCCTTCAGGGTGAGGATAAAAGATTGATCCTTCACTGCAGACCCCATCTTTCCCAAATTGGGGAATCTGTGCCATTTTTATCTGCCTCCATGGACACCATTTGAGTTTGCCAGTAATAGAAGTAAAGGGTTTATAAAGGCACAGAATTTTATCAAAACATAGTACTTTGAGGAAAAGGAGGACTTTAGGGCATAATAAATGTCTATAGTGTTGGAGCCCTGGGTAAGTATAAAAATATTTGAAATGTATATTTACCATCAACATATTTAAGGTAGATTTAAAAGTATAAATAAAGCATTGTGCTGGGTGTGGTGCTGAAGGATTGTTTTTAAAAACTGTTTCTGTAAATTTCCACAACTCAGTGAACATGCGCCTCACAGGGAGGAGAGAGAGAGACTGATTAGAGAAAGAATAAAATCCAATCAAAGCTTGTGGCAGATATTGGTGGAATATTTCGATTAAGTTGCCAGAATTATTTTTGGGGTGGGCTATTTTGGGTAGGCAGTAACCTTTATTCTCAGATATAGATTTCCATGTTGACTTTTAACCTTTAGTCATTGCCTGGCAATTGTACAGTCCTGAAAATGTTCTATTCCATCTTTCTGTCTGTGCCCAAACTGCAAGTTTGAAAAGTTTAAGGGCATCAAGTGTGGATTTACACCAACCATTATGCGACTCACTTTCTTATATTCTCCCTTTATAAGGAAGTGGCTGAGTACGTGGAAGGAGGGGCTCTCAGGGACAAAGCAGTGTCTTTAATATAGAGGGTTATTTAAACATGGGCTTCAAATGCAAAATTAGGAGAGGTGATATGTCAATAATATTTTCTTCCTTAGGAATGACTTATTCCCACAAAGAGGATACATGGCAATCCTTAACAAATTACGAAAGAGCGTGTGTGCACAAAATAGACATGGGTTTGTGTCTACAGCAATCTTTATGTACATGTGTTTCAAAGGTGTTTGCAAGAGTGAACAAAATGAGTTGAGTTTACTTTTCTTGAGCTTCTCCACACTCCCTGATGCTGAACAAGATGCTGTAGGAATGGAGAATAGAATTTCTGTCCTTAACTCTATTATGCCATTGGAAACCATAAAAAAAAAACCTGTCAGCTTCAACGCCCCAAAGAAGTATTAATAGAAGATATGCCATTTGAAGCTGTGATAGTGATCCATTTTTTCCCCTTGTGTTTTGTCGTGATCTAATTAGATTATATCTCAAACATGATTTGTTTGTGTGCTTCCAGGAGATACTCATCAACGCGAGATGGTTCCAAGTAAGAGGAGTGCTGTTCTTGTGGATGGGGTTATACTGAATGGCCCCACAACAGATGCAAGAGCAGGAGAAAAATTTGTTGAAGATGCCTGTAGGCTAATAATGGAAGAGGTGGTTTTGAAGGCTACAGATGTCAGTGAGAAGGTAAAAAAAAAAAAAAAAGATATCTATTAGAAATCCTTGGAATGGAAAAGATAAATTCTTTCCAATCTGATGGTTAGATGTAAGGGAGATAGGAAGCTCATGTTATTATTGCCTCTATACCTTTGTTTCAAGGGGATCCCAGCTACCAAAGTGTATGCCCCCCTACCCCTCACCCAGTATCTGCTTTCCTAGAAGGTTTGGCTTATAACCTCACAAGCCATCATTTGATGGGAAACTGGCTGAGACCCCAGGCCTTCTGGACATGAAGCACAGTGATGAAACCTTCTGCCCTATAACAGTGTAGGTGATCAATAATCTGATGATCTAATATATACACTCTCTAAAACATACTCTGCTTTCCATTTTCTTGGGCACATTCTTTCTATCACTAGTAAAACAACTAGCAGAATGTGGAAAAGACCATGAAAAGTTTTCAAATTTATCTGAGGGTCCTTCCCAGGAGCTGGTTTGAGTTTAGACTGGAAATCTTGGATTGTAAAGTCTGACTTCTGACTGGCACCAATTATTGCTTCTAGGTTTCAAATTCAGGCTCAAGTTCAGATTCAAACTGATATTGCAATTATTACTAATGACTTCTACTCCTAAAAGTACTCTCTATGTGCCAGGTGATGTTCTCAGGACTACTCCCTATGAATTCATGTATTTAATTCTTACAAAACCAAGGGCTATATGTTTACTCGATTTTAGAGAGGAGGAAAGAAGTGAGGCACAAAACCAAGGGTTATATGTTTACTTGATTTTAGGGAGGAGGAAAGAAGTGAGGCACAAGCAGTTCAAGTACTTTACCCAATATCCCATGTTAGTAAATATCAGAGCTGGCACTAAAATCCAAGCAGTCTGGCTTCAGTCTGGGCCTTTTACTTCTCCTCTGTATATCTCTTTATCCTTTATCAGATTGATTATCTTTCATATTGAAATTGAACGATCAACAAGTAGATGTATAGGAGGGATTTTGATTCCAATTCTGTTGGTCAAAAATAAATGTCATTTAACAAAAAGATTTTGAATCTGAAGTGGTATTTATTCTGAATTTTTGATCGCATGCATTTGGGAAAACCTATTAGAAAACAGATCGAAGTGTTCTGTGAACTTAGCATAGCCGTATTCAAGGCAAAAATCACTGATGGTATTTCTTGATCATATATTTATAATTGCATATTTTCTGGTCTTATCTGTACTTGTGAAATATTTTGGACCTGCTTTACTTTGGAGCACACTGCTTTTCTGGTAAGCTTTTTTTCTTTTGTAATTGGCCTTTATTCAGTCATTAAATATTAACTGAGTGTTAGCTATGGGTAAACAACTATATTTGGCCCTGGGGGATATAAAGACAAGTAAGATAAAGGCTCAGCTTTGAACAGAATTTATAGTCTAATTGGAAGGATAAGTTTTCATTGGAAAAGAGATGGGGGGTCCCCAGGCATGTGATAAATGTGTGTGATTGGGGCAGATTTGGGGGATTTCATAGAGGAATGGGCTCTCTGAGCTTTGATGTGGGATGTGAAGGTCAAGTAAGATTTTGATGGGCAGTGAGAAGTCAACCCATGTATGTTGAAGAAAGCAGGAAGGTAAGGAATAGAAAGATCATTGCAGAAGAGAACTTTCTCCCTCAAAAAAAGGGGTTATATAGGTGACTAATGGAAGGTAAGACAAGAAGGGGAAGCTTAGGATCCTAAGTTATCAATTAAAGAAGCACATGTTGATTGCAATGGTATAGCCATGCAGGCTCTCCAAGTGAAGGTGGGTTGAAAACTCTGTTAGGGTTGGGGGAAGGAGGTGGGAGTTTTTATGTCACTTAGTCTGACTTTGTTAGAGATCCAACAGGGCACCTTTCAAAGGTGACCTTCAGATAGATCCATTCCCACACTTTGTGAGTTGATTTCTTCTAGTTCCTTCTCTTGTAGACATTCTTTCTCAGCCACCTTTTTTCAAAAACCTGAGTTATAATTTGCATTTAGTAAAATTTGTTCCCTTTTTTGGCATGTAGTTATACGAGTTTGATAAGTCATGTAACAACTCCACCACAATCAAGATATAGAGCAGTTCCATCACCCCTCAGATGTCCCTCTGTCCCTCTATAGTCAACCCTGCCCCTTGCCTTAGCCCCTGACAGCCACTGATCTGTCTTCTGTGCCTGTATTTTTTGCCTTTTCCAGAATGCCAGACAGGTGGAATTCTATCACAATTGTCTTTTTGAGTCTTGCAGTTTTCTCTCAGCAAAATGCATCTGAGATTTGATTATGTCATTGTGTAGATAGGGATTTTTTTTTTAATTGCATTTTACTTCATCACACTTTGCAAATATTATGTTTTTTACAATTTGGAGGTTTGTATACCCCCTGCATCCAGCAAGTTTATCAGTTCCTTTTTTTCAATAGCATTTGGTCACTTCATGTTTCTGTGTCACATATGGTTAATTCTCACAATATTTCAAACTTTTTCATTATTACTGTACTTGTTCTATAACATATTATATAACATAGTATATATATTATAACATCATATTATAAAACATAACAATATTTTATGGCTTGTTATAATCAGGGATCTCTGATGTTACTATTGTAATTGTTCTGAGGGACCACGAACCACATTCATAGAAGACAGTGAACTTACTGATAATGTTGTTTATGTCCTGACTATTTCTATCCACTGGCAGTTCTCCTATCTCTCCCCCTCTCCTCGGGTCTCTCTATTTAGAGACATGACAACGTTGAAATAAGGCCAGGGAAGAACCTTGAAATGCCCTCTAAGTGTTCATCTGAAAGGATTAATTTCAACTTAAATCGAAAGCTAGGAGTGAGGAAGACATTTTGAAAGCCAAGAGAGGCCAAAAGGTAGGCCTTTTGTCCCAAAGAGTCAGCCATATTTTGACTACAAAAAGAAAAGTTCTGGAAGGAAATTAAAAGTGCTACTCCAGTCAACACATGAATGATGAGAAAGTCAAACAGCCTTATTGCTGATCTGGAGAGAGGTTTATTGGTCTGGATAGAAAGTCAAACCAGCCACAACATTCCCTTAAGCCAGAGCCTCATCCAGAGCTAGGCCCTCCTCTCTTTCCTCTACTCTAGGAAGGCTGAGAGAGGTGAGGAAGCTACAGAAGAAAAGTTTGAATCTAGCAAAGGTGGGTTCATGAGGTGTAGGGAAAAAACTATCTCTATAACATAAAAGTTCAGGGTGAAACAGCAAGAGCTGATGTGGAAGTTCCAGCAAGTTATCCAGAAGACCTGCTCTAAACAATGGATGTCTCAATGTAGGTGGAATATCCTTCTATTGGAAGAAGATGCTACCTAGGACTTTTAAAACTAGAGAGGTGAGGCCAATGCCTGGCTTCAAAGCTTTGACAGGCTGACTCTCTTGTTAGGGGCTAATGCAGCTGCTAACCTGAAGCTGAGGCCAGTGCTCAGACCACTCCAAAAACCCAAAGGCCCTTAAGTATGATGCTAAATCTACTCTACCTATGCTCTGTAGATGGAAAAATAAATCCTGGATGACAGAACATCTGTTTAAAACATGGTTTACTGAATATTTTAAGCCCACAGTTGAGACCTACTACTCAGAAAAAAAGATTCTTTGCAAAATATTACTGCTTATTGACAATGCACATTGTCACTCAAGAGCTCTCTCTGTAGAGATGCACAAGATTAAGGATTCCATGGCTGCTAACAGCATCTATTCTGCAGCCCATGGATCAAGGAGTAATTTCAACTCTCAGGTCTTATCATTTAAGAAATATATTTTGTAAGGTTATAGCTGCCATAGATAGTCATTTTTCTGATGGATCTAGGCAAAGTAAATTGAAACCATTTTGGAAAGGATTTGCCATTCTAGATGCCATAAATAACATTTGTGATACATAGGAAGAAGTCAAAATATCAACATTAATAGGAGTCTGGAAGAAGTTGATTCCAACTATTATGGATGACTTTGAGGGTTCAAGATTTTGGTGGATGAAGTCACTGTGGATGTGGTGGAAATAGCAAGAAAACTAGACTTAGAAGTGGGGCCTGAAGATGGGAGTACATTTCTGCAATTTCATGATATAACTTGAATGGATGAGGAGTTGCTTCTGATGGATAAGCAAAGAAAGAGGTTTCTTGAGATGGAATCTACTCCTGATACAGATACCCTTAAGACTGTTGAAATGACAGCAGAGGATTTAGAATAGCACATAAACTTAGTTGGCAAAAAGGCAGCAGGGTTTGAGAAGATTGACTGATTTTGAAAGAAGTCCTACTGTGGGTGAAATGCTATCAAATAGCTTCACATGTTACAGAGAAATTGCTCATGAAAGGAAGAGTCGATTAAAGCAGCCAACTTTATTTATTTTAAGAAATTGTCCCAGCCAACCCAGCCTTCAGCAACCACCACATTGTCTATCAGTCCACAGCCATCAACATGGAGGCAAGACCCTCCACCAGCAAAAATATTACAACTCACTGAAATCTCAGATGATGGTTTGCTTTTTTTATTTTTTAATTTTTAATTTTTTTAAAGCAATAACTTAGTGTAGGTTCATAATCTCCTCAGGAGTTTCCTGGGTGAAATCTGAAACTGGCTCCTGGCAGAGAGCAGAGAGAGACCAAAGAAATAAATAGGCTGCTCCAGGTTGGCAGGTGGCAGTTTTAATAAGCAAAGGGAACATACAAAGGAGACATGTGTTGGATGGCAGCAAGATGAGTGGACCCTTACACCTGCCTGCCAAACCTTAAAAGTTTTGATAGATAAATAGATAGGTAGTTAGATGGATGGATAGTTAGATATAGATAGAGGCCTTAACTGAGCTTAATCAAATATACTATACAACAGTTTTGAATACCACCTCATTAAGTCAAGGCCGAGTCCTTGGAGACACCTCTAGCAGCAGGAAAGGCAATCAGAACCCACATTCCAAAGACTGGGGAAGGGGTGAGGAGCCTCCAAGTACTCGGGTCCAGCTCGTGGGTCATCTGGTGGTCACCTCTTCTCGATGACCTCCCTCAACAAGTATTTTTTAATTCAGGTGTGTACATTTCTTAGACCTAACGCTATTGCACACTTACTAGACTATATGGTACAGTGTCAACGTAACTTTTATATGCACTGGGAAACCAAAATCTTGGTTTGACCCACTTGATTTCAATGTTTGCTCTATTGAGATGGTCTGAACCACACTTGCAGTATCTCTGAGATATGCTTGCATCAGGAGCCATTCTTTTCAATGGTCTCAGTCACTTTTGATTCCCCTCTGCCTATTATGGTTCCCACTTCAGAGTTTAATTTCATCTCTCTTGTACAACTCAGTATTTCTTCCTGCTTTCCCCAACCTCCCACCTCCTTAGTCTCCTGACTTCCTGGCTACTCCCCTGTCTCTCTCCTCCCCTCCACAGTCGAACTTTTTAAAGATTGTCTATGCTCCCTCCCTCCCTCTCTTTCCTCACCTCCCACACCCTCACTCCGTGGCAATCTGGCCTCCACTCCCACCTCTCTAAGTCAAATTGCTCTTGCCAAGAACACCTCCTTGTTGATAAATCTCATGAGCACTTCTCAGTCTTTATCCAACTTGGCTTCTCAGTAGGATTTGAGAGTGATGACCATCTTCTCCTTAAAACCTTCTTTCTCCCTTGTTTTGGTTGCACTGAACTCTTCACAGATTGTCCATCCTTCTCCGGCATGTCCTCTACCTCACAAGTGAGCTCCTCTCCCCTTTCCTATATCTTTCTTAAGTGTTGATGGTACCCAGGTGAGATCCTGTGCCTTTTATGTTAGGGAGTAGATTCTCTCTATGTCACTCAAATTGTATTATCATGGTGTGTGTCTGGAACTCTGTTCTTGGTTTTTCACAAGAGCTTCCTACCAACATCTGAACCCCTTTTTGATGTCCTGAGAGGCCTCAGACTATTTTTGCCCCAAACTCATCATCCCTGCCCCACCCCAACAAGATTCGTTTCCTCATTGCCACCATCAGCCTACATGTGTAAGCTACAGACCTCAGAGTTGTCCTTGGCTCGTACCTCTCCCTCATCTTTACTGTGTAATTGATTTTTGATTTGTGCATTTGAAATATCTCTGGAAGTACTTCATTCCAATTGTATCTACCTTATCCAGAATACTACCCTCTGCTTGGTTTATTAGTCACCTCTTATTCTCAGTTTTACTTGGAATCTCCATATAGCAACTAAAGCTATTGTCCAAAGCACAAAGATGTTCATATCACTCCCCTGTCCAAAACATTTCAATGGCTGCCTTAGAGCCAAGTTCAAATTCTGTAACATGCCACGGAAAATTCGTCATGATCCAGGTCTCATTTATCTCAATCATTCATTCATCCTTTCATTCATCACATCTTTGTGGAGCACCTCTTGTGTGGTAGGCACTGTGTTAGTTACTTGGGAGCAGTGAGCAAACAGATGGACAGCTCTGCTCTCATGGAGACTATGTGGGACACAGTAAATGAGTTACATGGTATGTTGAAAGATGATAAGTGCTATGGAAAAAGAGAGAGCAGGAAAAGTTAAGGGAGCTGATAAGGGTGGGGTAATGTGAAGCTTGTGATTTTAAGTAAGGGAATCAGATTGCTGTCATTGAGAACGTGATTTTTGAGCAAAGCTTTGAAAAAACTGAGGAGATTAGCCATGAGGACATTTGGGGTAGGAGCATCCAGGCAGAAGGCACAGCCAGTTTGAAGACTCTAAAGGAGAGTGTACCTGATGTGTTTAAGGAACAACAAAGAGGTCAGGGTGGCGGGGCAGAGTCAGCCAGGAGGAAAGCAGTGCTAGACTCAGGAGGAAACACCATGAAGGGAAGCAAATTATACAGAATCATCTGAAGTCATTGTGAGGACTTTGGCTTTACTTTGAAGGAAATGAGCCACTGAAATATCTTAGCAGAGGTACAGCCATGGCTTAGGGTATCATTCTGGATTCTGGGTGCCAGGTTGACAGACTGTATGGGACAAGGGTAAAGGTATAAGCAGAGAGACTAGCTAGAAAGTTATTTTGGCATTCCAGCTTCCCTTCTTGCCTCTCCTTCCACCAATCCCATGTTCTAACTACACCAAACTAAATCCATTCTTCAGATGTGCCCTTATATTTCAGCCTTTACGACTTCTATTAATTCCACCTAGAGTGCCCCTTACCTTCCTCCATCCCCTAATCTTGCCTTGGTTAGAAATCAGTTTCTCCAGGAAATCTTTGACCTTCCAAATTGAAGATGGGGCCCCTCATTTGTTCTAATGACATCTGGGTCACCATCACAGCTTTTTCACACTGGACTATGGTTGTATATTTAAATCTCGGTCTCTCCCACTTCTCTGGAAGCTTCATGAGGGTAGGGTCCGTGATGCTAACATCCTCTTGATGCCTGGCTCCAGTGGGAGCTCAATTAACTACCATTGCTGAATGTCCAGGTTTGTGAGTGGCGGCCCCCTGAACAGCTGAAACAACTTCTTGATTTGGAGATGAGGGACACAGGAGAGCCACACCACAGGCTGTTGGAGCTCTGCCAGGATGTCATACGCTACAGCGTCAAAACTAGTAAGACCTTTCATTTGCCTCCTTGATCTGTGCCCCTAACAAGTTCTTATATTTTCTTAAGCACGTATTTACCTCATAGTAAAGCTTAGTATGGCAGTGTTTCTGGGATAAGAAAGTGGATCCCAGTGTTCTGGAATAAAAAAATAGTGGTTCTGATATTTTTACAATGGGCTACTTAATCCTTAATACAGATTTTTGTCAAGGCCAAAGATAAATGGATAGAAAAACTGTTGGTATTAGTCATCATACAGAAATATTATCTACTCCTTGGCAATCCTCTATCCTCCATTTATAATCAAGACCATATAATATGGCTGCTACTTATCTTTGCTTATGTTGGTGCACACTGGCAAAGGATAGTTTGATTATAGAATTTGTTAAGGGACTTTAAATTTTGATGGCTCAGAACATGCAAAATATGTGCTGGAGGGTGTCTTTACTATAAACAGGAATAGATGGGAAAGATACTAATGAAGTCTTGGCAGTTGGTAATTGCTGAATTATTTGATCAAATCTAGCAGGATCAGAAATGAAAAACTAGGAAAGTGTAAAAAAAATGAACACATAGGGAGTTTTTGCTGTGATAGCTTCACAATACTGCTTAACCACTATGATCATTTGTAAATGCAGTAGCATGGTAGCGTGGTATTAGTCTTGTGCTGACATACTATTCCAACCATTAATATCTATGCACCCAGTGAACAAGTTCCAGAACTAAGGAAGTAACTTTCCAAAATATGCATTTCACAGTGTGCTGTAAAGGTAATCTAGTGCTTAAGACCATGCAGGCATTATGCTTTGTGAATTCTGACACTGAACTAAATTTAGTGGAAAAAGCATAATAAAATCCTGGCTAAAAATAATTGGTTTATATTCCCTTGGGAAAGTCTGGTGTATGTATCAAAAACCCAGTTAGCATTTCAAAAGCAGAGATACATATCTTATTATTATGGTGCATGTCAGAAGTGTAGAATGACATTTAATGCAGTAGATTTTTCAGTTTACTGGATATTTTCCATAATGTTACCATGGAAATCAATCATAAATTAACACGGAACTAAAAAAAAAATCTTATTAAAATTACTTGTAGCAATGTCTGGTTTCCTTTGCCAGATTAGGGGAAGTTTTCCATATTTCATTTAAAAAAACATTCTCTTGGATTTCTGTTTTTTTATGGGACCTCTAGTTTAAAGAGAAAAAAACGCTAAAACCAAATGTTGTACGTTGCAATGAGAAGTCACTAACTAAAAAGGTTCTCAAATACTCAAATTTAGAAACAGACCTCCTGCCTCTTTGTTCTTTGTCATGCTGGGCCTCCTATGATTGAGAATGTCAAGTCAGTTAGCCTGGTGTTTGGTGTGAATATTCACACTGTGTAAAGCCAAGAACCTTTATGAGACCTTTTATAGGAGGGGGAAAAAAATAGAAAGTTGGAACTGAAGTTGAGTCTTAAAGGCTACTGCCTTTGAAGTAAGTTGAATTAGAAAGTTTATGTAAGCTGCATGATGAGTCACATCTTACTCCATCTACATAATGCCAGTTGCACTATGAAAAATGGTCCAATCTGAAAAATGAAAAGGCCACTCACTGCTGGTAGCCCGAAGTGAACCTTGTTGGTGGGTGAAATGCATTTAAAGATAGGGAAATTGATATTGATAGCTTCTGAAGAGAAAGGTAGCAGGCTTTGATACCAGACAAGTAGTTTGAATAATCCAGTTCTCAAGGGTTCTGATTTGGATCTGGGTTGTAGAAAAAAGGGAACAGATAAACCAGAGTTCTTAAGAGAATGCCCAAGTGTTACTTAGAAGCAAGCTATTGTTTAGTAGAAAAGGTTATGAGGTGGGTCTTCAACATTTATTTCCCTTGTGCATGATTAGATTTTAAATTCTTTTTAAGATAGAGGCATAATTTGCATTCAGTAAAGTGGACAAATCTTCACTGCTCAGCTCAATGAATGTATACATATCCATGAGTGAGTAACCATCACCCATATCAAGATATAGACCCTTCCCAGCACTCCAGAGCCTTCCTCAAGCCTCATCCTAGTGAATATCACCTTCCCAATTCTAACCTCAGTTTCCATAGATCAGCTTTGCCTGATATTGAATGTCATATAAGTGAACTCATACAGTATATCCTCCTTTGTATCTGGCTGCAGTCACTGTCTGAAAGATTGATTTATGTTACTGTTGTATAGAGAGTCTTTTTTTTTTTATTGCTGTGTAGATGAATGCTCTGCTTAAATTTACAGACCATCCAAGATTTTTCAACCAGTTGTATGCTGGACTTGATTATTACTCCTTGGTGGCCCGATTTATGACAGAAGCATTAAACCCAAGTGTGTAAGTATCACTTTACTGGACTCTTACACAGAGCATGCATTAGGGATCTCTTAGGTGAAATTTTATTCCATAAATTTCTATTGCATGGTTTCATTTGTCTAGTGTCATCATAAATAATGGAATGACACTTAGCAGTATTTTAAAGAGATGTTTGATTTGATAGTGGTATTGTGAGATGGTTAATGCACGCATGGTTATCTCCACTTAACAGATGAGAAAATTGGTTAAGCGGCTTGTCATTCATTCCCACATGAAAAGCCATGTCTCTGCTAAGTGCTGGAGAGACACTCTGAATAAAAACAAACCTTGACTTGGCCCCCATGAGGCAAAACGTCTCATGAGATAGAGATGCTCCATGCAAATTAATCAAAATTCTCCACACAAATTAATGTAAAATTTTAATTTGCATATGAAGAAGTGCATGATGCTATAAATATAAATGGGACAATTTTTCCTGGCTGGGAGCTCAAGAAAGTCTTCTCTGAGGGAGTAATAACTAATAGCTGAAGAATGAGTAAAAGCTAAGTAGGCAAAAAGAGGAGAGATGAGTTTCAAACAGAGGGAGCTGTATGCACAAAGGCCCTGTGGCAGAAGACAGCATAGTGTATCTTATGAACTGAAAGGTCAGTGAAGGTATAGCTGAGAAAGCTATAGGAATCTAAAAGAGGATGTGGTTTGAGAAATGGATAAGAACCAGATGTGCAAGACCCAGTGAGCCACGTTTGTGAGTTATTCTAAGTACAAAGGAAAACCTTTAAAGGTTTCTAACTCATTATATGCCATTAGCTTGTTGAAAAGATCCCTCAAAATATGGAGAGTGGATTTGAAGGGGACTGATCAAGAGGGCATTATCTTAGGTGAGAGATGGAAGTAGCTTGAACTTAGACAGAAATGGTAGGAAGAGAGAGAAAGAAAAGTGTGTTTAGAAGATAAAACAGAAAGATCTGGATGATATATTAGACCATGGGAATGAGGACAAAAAAGGTGGTTTATACAATGATGCCTCAGTTTCTGACTTTTGTAGCTGGGTTGATGGTCACGTCATTTATTGACATAAGAAGCATTGGAAGAGGGGACTAGTTTTCAGGGATTTGGTGAAAAAGGCAAGAGCAAGAATTTAATTTTCAGTTGTGAGCATCTGGGTTTGCAGTGACTTTGGGCTACTCAAGAGCATGTATCAGCCAAACTGAAGGATACCTGGGCCTGGAATTCTGATATCTCTATGAAAGGTATCAATTTAGGACTTATAGGGGAATGATAGTCATTGAAATGGTGGGCATGGATGGGATGCCTTAAGTCAGTGAAGCTCAACTATTCCTGTCCATTAGAACCAACCTGGGACATTTCCAAAAAATTATGTTGAGGCCTGGGTCCTAACCCAGACCAATTAACTCTAAATTCCTATGGCTGTGTTCCAAACACTGATACATTTTCAAAGCTAAACATATGATTTTGATGAGCAGGATGAAAACACTTTGAATAAAAACAAACCAAGAGATGGAGAAGCAGGGTCTGCAGGGAAGAATATAGAGTGAGGACCAAAACATAGGATGAGCCTTGAGGACATCTAATACCTCAAGGTTAGGAGGAGCAAGACCAGCCTACAACGAAGAGAGAGAAAAGAGGGAGAAAATCAAGCAGGAAGGCATGGAAGCGGTGGGGGAGAGTGTGTCTAGAAGCATATATGTTGAGTATTTAACTAAGTCAGAGACTAAAAATTTCCCCTTGAATTGGCAACACAGATATCACTGGTCACTTCAGTTAGAGTCACCCCAAGTCACCCCTAGTTTTGGTGGGGTAATATGAAATGATATTAGTTTACACTGAGTAGAAGGGTTACATGGTAGGTGGGACAGAAGAAACCGTAAAATTACCCAACTCTATGAACCTTTCCTTCTATGCCCTGGGTTTTCTAACTTCCTGTTTGGGTTCTTTTAGTTAAAACATGCAGTGGTTTGCAAAGTATTAAATTGTTGCTAAGCTGAACAATCTGCTGAAAATGTGAGCAAGCCGCGAGAGCATTCCATATTGTCCCCTTCTCCACCTCCATGGCTATCCCCAGGTTTACAGTTGAGCCTACAGTTTTTAAGGCAGGCTTAATATTAATTTTTTTAAAAGGTGAATGATTATTTCATTTATAGTTGCAGGTGCACATAAACATATATACTTTTCCCCCCCACTTTTGATATGTGTGAACTGGCTTCCTAGCCTGGTTGAAAATAGAACCTGGATTGTTTGCAAAATGACATGATGTCTGTAGAGTGCTTGACATGTAGGGAAGGAGGGAGGTGACACATAGTAGGTGTTCTGTTGTTTTGTTTTATATAATTTTGTGCTTATGTTTCCCCTTGTTTCCAAAGTTTTCCCTTCAGGGTGTTAAAATATTTGCATTAAATTCTGTGACTGTAAATTTAAGTGTATCTGGATAGCTTACATATTTGGAATACACATTTGTTTAGATATACTTTAATGTAATGGCCTAATTGTTAGAGAAGGAAATTATAGATAATTTAGTCACCCTCAAGTTATCTGGAGAAAGAAGAGGCTCAAATATTATGAAACAAGGCATGGTAACCCTCCCAGGTGGGGTTCCCTGGGAATCTTCTCTAAATGGAGTTTAGTGAGCAGGGTGTTTATTAAGAATGCCCTTGGGATCAGCATGAGTGATGGGGGGAAGGCAGCAGGAGTGGGCAGAGACAGACAGATTGGCTGACTTCATGGTGGTCTCTGGAGTTACAGTGGCCCTTAAGAGCAGTCTGGAGTTGGGGCTATATGGCCAGGCCTTTATACCTCCAGCTAGACCAATTATAAGAGGAAAGGTTGTGACCTTGGGAAAGATGGCTCCATGCCCCTGAGGCAATTCCCAAAAGGGCTAAATTAGTGTTCTCTGACAACAGCAGTCCAGCCTGGAGAAACAAAGCCTTCAGTGACAGGGGATTTGGGTAGTCCTTTGCAATAAAATCATCACATGATAAGAGAAATCCCACAGAGCACTTCCCATTTGTGGAAACACAGTCATGTAGTGGAGAAAACCCTAGCTCAGGATGAGTAGTTTCCCTGTAGAATAACTAGAGCTGATTGCTAGAGTACTCATGGTAGTAACCTAAGAAAACCTAGTTACCATGACAATAGTTTTTTTAAAATTATTTATTTATTTATTTATTTATTTATTTGACAGAGAGAGAGAGAGAGAGAGAGCACAAGCTGGGGAGAGGGGTAGAGGGAGAGAGAAAGAAGCAGACTCCCCACTGAGCAGGGAGCCTGACACAGGGCTCAATCTCAGGATCCCGAGATCATGACCTGAGCCAAAGGCAGACACTTAACTAGCTGAGACACCGAGACACCCAATAATGGTTTTTCTTTAATAGCATCCAAAGCAGTATCCAAAGAATGAAATGGTCACTGCTCATGACTAATATTAAGAAATCTAGATGCACTGCTTTTATCTCTCTCAGGGGAACTGAAGGGTTCCTGTAAATTATGATTGCTGAAGTAGCTTGCGTATCCCTAAGGCCACCAGCCAGCTATTGGCCATCATGCTAGCTAATTGCATTTATCAAACCATGACCAGCACCATCACTGACTGCACATTTCTCTATTTCCAATTGGATAAATTTCCAAAAACTCTACCTGTACTTCCATAGCCACTTGGTTGAATAAAACTCTATGTACATTTCTTGGGACCCCAAAGGGATGGTTTGACTCTAGTCATAGAAGTGAAGTGTTTTTTATATCTATCTAGTTATACGTATGAGGTGTCCCCAGTGTTTCTGTTAGTGGAAGAAGCGGTTCTGAAGAAAATGATTGAATTTATTGGCTGGAAAGAAGGGGATGGAATATTTAACCCAGGTAAGTACAGCTAGTTATTGCCATCTCCCTTCCACTGCAAACACCTAAACATTTATTCATGTGTTATATGAGGAACAACTCCTTGAAGATTTGCACATTCCAAAAAAGTCAGATAAAAATAATGCTATTTGTTGAAAATCTAGCTTGTTCCTTTCTCTGGAGAGACAACATTTTGCATACATGCTCAACAACCGACATAAATGTTAAGCCAATGAGATGTCTACAATTTAGGACTTATACCTAACAAATGAAATTATCTATTGCTGGAAATTGGGAAGGGCTACAAGGTTTTTAATCAATTTTACTTGAGAAGGTTTCTGAATCACATGTTGTTCATCCTACAGTCCTTTCTTGGGACAGAGATGAGCATGTATTGTCATTTTATTGGTCAGGGGACAGACATTGTTAACTATGAAGACTTGGGTACTGGCCCTTGCCCATAGATTGAAACTTTTAGTTTGGAAAAGCTCTGGAATGAGAGAATAGACCCAAACTTCGGTCTTCACTGAGATTGGAAATTGCTGCAGTTGAGGATCAGGAAGTGTGCAAGAGTCATGGGTGGGGCATGGTGCTCAGATGGCTCCTGGGGGGGATATGTCATTAGACTAGAGCAGCTGTAGCCTTTCATGTCTTCCCCCGTGGTCAGCCTTTAGGGAGCTATAATTTCACACTCTAAATATGTCATTTCAATTTTGTTTTTTGCAGGTGGTTCGGTGTCCAATATGTATGCAATGAATTTAGCTAGATACAAATATTGTCCTGATATTAAGGAAAAGGGGCTGTCTGGGTTGCCAAGATTAATCCTTTTCACATCCGCAGAGGTAAAAAATTATTTTTGATATCAGATCTAGATAATGCATTATTTAAGGGGGTTTGTGTGTGTGTGTGTGTGTGGGGGGCCTTCTGATACACTTTGGTCCTATCCATGTGTGACTAATATGCCTGAGTATAACACCATATTTCATTTCCAAGGAAATTCTGATGGGTTTGATACTGTAACCTCTGGCCACTCAATTTTGTACATCACCTTTATTTAAAATTTAGAGTCTATGACATTTTTCTTTGAGAAAAGAGAACATTCAATTTGAAAGCGTTATCTCTTTCTGTGAATCTCTTCTCTGAGTGTCTTATTTATTAGAACATAGATGATCACTCAGCGCTGTCAGAAGACTCACATTGCCTTGTATAACTGATTACTTTGAATTGCTAACACAAAGGCTTTTCAAGAGGAAAGGGAGATATTCAGAAACAGTGAATATTACCCCTCCCCCCACCCACACATGGTTCCATGCCACAATGCCTTACGTCCTTTTACCCTCCACCAAAGTAGGCGGTCTGATTGTGGCTTCGAGCTAGGCTGCTTGCCTTCAATTCTTGTCTCCACTACTACTCCACTACTATCTGAGTGACCTTGGGTAAGTTGATGATATCCTCTGTGCCTCCATTTCCTAATTTGTTAAAATAATCATCAGTTAACTGGTGTATCTAACGAATTGTCCCAAAGCCCGGTGGTGTAGAACTATAGCTAGATATCATTGCTTACGAGTCTTGGGACAGCCAGGACCCTTCTGTAGCTCTTGGCTGGGCTCCATTATGTATCTGGGGATTGCCATCCGCTGGCTGATCTGGGACTAGGTTTTCAGAGATGATTTCTGGGAGTTCTCTCTGCTCCGTGTGTGTCTCATCCACCAACAGGCCAGTCCAGGTATGTAGTGATGACAGGGATCCAGGGGACAAACAGCATGGAAACCTACCAGGCCTCTTGAGTCTAGGCTTAGAACTGGCTCATTGTCATTTCTACCTCATTTTCTTAGTGAAGTAAGTAATGTCAAGGAGCCCAGATCTAAGAAGTTGGAAACAGACTTTATCTCTCTCTCTCTCTCTCTCTCTCTCTCTCTCTCTTTTTAAGATTTTATTTATTTATTCACGAAGGACACACAGAGAAAGAGAGAATGGCAGAGACACAGGCAGAGGGAGAAGCAGGCTCCATACAGGGAACCCGATGTGGGACTCGATCCCGGGTCTCCAGGATCACGCCCTGGGCCGAAGACAGGCGCTCAACCACTGAGCCACCCAGGGATCCCCCCAGACTCTATCTCTTGAGGAGACTTGCTGCAAAGTCACCTTGCAAAGGGCATGGATACAGGGAGAAGTGAACAATTTGGGGCCATCATAGCAACCCAGCAGCCACATGCTTAGTAGTCACGGCTAAGTGGGTTGTTGCAGAGACTGAATGAGTTAATGCATGTAAAGCAGCATCTGGCACATTATAGATACAGAAAAATGTTAGCTAGTTTTACTACTAGGAGGAGAATTACCTAGCTATAGTAATATGGGTAGAATAGATGAGCACAGCTGAAGGGCAGTCTTAACTAAAAGAGATTTTTTTTTTTTTTTCCTTTTCTCTTCTTGTGCGATTCCAGTGGGTGGCTCTGTCCAAGCCACCATTGCTTCTTCCTGGCCTCCTGGCAGTAAGAGTTGAGCTTCTGTACCTTCTGTGATAATCCAGGAACTCCTGTGAAACACAGGCAGCATCTAAAAGTTCTCTGTTATTTCCAGTTGGGCCTTTCTGTATCTGTTATTTCCCTAGAAGAGCAGGAGTTACTTTGTTATTGCAGAAACCTATATTGTGGAGTAAGTGGTAGGCAGTGGGAGAAAACCTGGCCACCTCCCATGTCTTCTACCTGCCCTGGCTTCCCTTTGCCCTGGTTAGTTCAGTGCCAAGTGCAAAGTGGGCGCTGGCTGTGGGAGGCGTCTAGAAGGAATCATCTAATCTGAGATTCTTAACTCAGCCACTCAAGGCCCTTCTTCATGAAAGCTTCTTCTGTAGCAAGCAGAATGTTTGGTAATGTAGACATCTAGGGAAAAACACTTGGTTCTTTGAAATTATTATAGAGTTGAGTTTCCTTCCCTGGGTTCCAAACTTGAGCATTCCCATTGGTGGAAGCCAGCATATCAGAAATGCAAAGTTCCTTCTTTTGAATTGCTATTTCCATGCCTGTGAAAGCTGATTTGGTAAGGCCTCTGCTATCAGCTCAGTGCTTTCACTTTTGCCTTCTTCATTCTCTGGTTTAAAACATACTAGAGCTCTTTTCTGGAACACTTGCTCCAGAAAAGGGGAAGGAATTCTATGGAAGCCTAGAATAAAGATTATGCATGGGACAGATCAGTGACACAGGTGTAGCTGGCCAGATTGGGAGTGAAAAGAAATTGAAACCTCATGCAGTTGGAAAACAGAACTATTGTTTTTTTTAAAATCTCCAGTGGAGATATTTTAGCAAAAAGAGGTAAAATGTGCTGTGGCTAACATGCCAGCTGAAGATGAAGCCAGAAAAACCAAGAACTAGATAGACATCTTAGTTTATTCAGGCTGCTATAACAAAATATCATAGACCAGCTGGCATAAACAAACAACATTTATTCCTCACAGTTCTGGAGGCTGGGAAGTCCAAGGTCAAGGTGATGGTAGATGTGGTGTCTGGTGAGAGCCCGCTTCCTGGTTTGTGGACCACCGTGTGCTCATGTGATCTTTCCTTGGCTTGTGCTGGTGGACAGAAGGAGAGGTCCCTGCCTTCTCTCCCTATAAGGCCAAGAATCATGAGAGTCTTGCCCTCATGACCTTATCCCAACCTAATCCAATTGTATTGGGGGTTAGGGAGTAAACACAGGAATTTTGAAGGTAATTTTTTTTTGTTAAGCACTGGGCTCATAACAATGCGAATTCCACAGTAAAACTCCATAGCTCTGAACACACTATAGTTCCAAATACAGATTTTCACCCCATTCATCCAGACTCTACCTTGTTGCTCCTTCCTTTCCCTACTCTGCCAAAGAGACTAAAGTCATAGCATTTGCATCATTTTAGCTCCTATTTTGGTGATCACCTTCACCACTTATTACAACAAACCATTTCATCAGTTAAAAAAAAAAGTATTAAAGAAGGTTGTGTTTCCTCAAAGGGTTTAAACCCTATGTCACTCTTTTTGCTCTACCTCCCTTGTTTGCTTTTAGGCGTGAGGGTAACCATTCCATCCCTGTCTTGTATCATCGAATGCAGGGTATATGCACTTACCACTGGAGGTATATTTGCATATTTGAGGTTTTGATTGTAAGTTCACTCTTGGCCAAGACCTGGAACATCATGATAGAACCCCTGCTCTGTCAAGTGTACCCACAGTAGATGCCCCCAGACTGAGTAGGAACCAAAGTGAAGGGACTTTTGGAGAAAAGCAATAAAAGTAATAAATCTGTGGCTTGATTAGCAGTTAGATATGACTTCCTTGAATTTATGGAAATCATAGGTTTATAATTCAAGTCATTCGAGGAATTGGCATAAGTAATGATTGCCTGTTACTAACAAGTGAGGGGAGAAGAGAAACCCTTACCTCCCAGCCAGCCAGCAATCAGCCTACTTCCTGTCTAGCAGGATGGAGGCTTGGGTGAGGTGAGAGAGACCAGGGTACACTTCTCCTGGTCATGGTTCCTCACGTACCTCATTCACTCACTCTATTCTGTCTAGGTGAGTCTGACAGGAGTTTGGATGCTATTGCAAGCATTCTCCACAGGCCAGCAGGTGCTTCTTAGGAGGTCGGGCTGAGCATAAGGGAAGCCCATCTGAATTGCGACTCTGCTTTAGGAATTGAACCAGCTATGTGCTCTTGGAGAGGTCCCTATACTGCATTGCTTTTCTCCATTCCCCAATATATGACATTCACAGACCCCCGGTTTCCCCACCACCTGGAGCTCATTTGACCACCAGACTAGTCAGCACTAGAAGGATCCTGAGTGTCCAGCATACAACCTGTGGAAGGGAAAGCAGCAGTTCCTTGAGAAACCCAAGGTCAGAGAAAAAAAAATGCTTGTTGGAATCAGAAAGGCAAATGCCAGGGCACTTCTGTCTTTCAGAGAGCACTTGCTGTTGTATCATTATAGAAATAAATGCCCACTGGGATTTTTGTGTCTTCTGTAGATGAATGAAACCTGGGTGGGGCTTCGGGGGGGAGGGAGATGGGATATTAGAACGAATGACTGACTTACCTTTCACCAGAGATGGGAGCAAATATTTTTGTTTTTAAAGGCAGTGGTTACTTCTGAACTCTGGCCTTCTAGGGTTTTCCCTTCTTTGAAAGTACTCAGCATGTCTGAAGCATTGCCTCCGTTGTCGTTTTCTTCTTCTTCTTCTTCTTCTTCTTCTTCTTCTTCTTCTTCTTCTTCTTCTTCTTCTTCTTCTTTTGCACTTCCAGGGCTCTTTGCCTCCTCTGATGCCTTCAGATGTTTATACTTTGGTTTTGCAGACTTTTATTTTATCTGTCCCTATCCATTGGAGATTGACATTGGACTCTACTTTGTCCTGAGGTAGCCAAAGATAGCTCCACTGAAGCTTTTCTTCAGATTACCAGTTTTTTAATTCAATAGACACATTGGATGGGGACACTTGGCTGTTTTTCAGGGCAAAGCAATGTGATTTTCCTTATTGGCAGATGCCAAGGGGGTAGGCTACTATTTATTCATTATGAGATCAATAGTTGGTTGCCAGAGCCCAAATCTCTGGTGAGAAATAATTCACCTTGGTTATGTCACCCTAGCTATGGTGGGCTGATGTCGCAAGTAGAGAATTAATTACATTTTCGTGTACATTATTACTCTTCAATATGCATACGTTCCTGTAACAATTTGAAATAAATGCATCCTACAGGCATTTGGCCGTGTCCTATTTGATATTGGAAATTAATTATTTAGGATGGTTTCATTTCTCCTGATGGTGTTACTTCTGCATTTATTTTTACAGAGTTAAAAAAAAAAGAGCTTCCAATAAAACTCTCTTGACAAAAGAAGAAAAAAATTACCACATTTGGGGTAATATATCAAGTTAAGTGTGAAGGCATGACTACTCTTTTAATGTATTCATACCTACAAATTAAATTACTAAGGGTTTTGGTACAATAATGTCCTTTAGCACCTTCATTTTTCTGGCACGAAAAAGAATTAATTGACCACCTGTCCACACTAATGTATAAAGAGTGACATCTCCAATGTTTGAATGCTAATTATTTTATAGGCTTTATGTAGCAGGGGGAAAAAAGACCCAACAATCTAAAGCATATACTACCATTTCCAATAAGAAATAGACCAGACCTAATTCTAGATCCTCCTATTAGCTTCATGCATGCCAAGGCTGCATAAAGTGAGGTGTCCATAAATTATTATTACTTTTTGTTATTATGATTTTAGCCACATTCCTATGTGTCTCATTTCTTTTTGTTTGTTTGTTTTAAAGATTTTATTTATTTATTCACAAGGGCCACAGAGAGAGAGAGAGAGGCAGAGACACAAGCAGAGGGAGAAGCAGGCTCCATGCAGGGAGCCCGACGTGGGACTCGATCCTGGGGCTCCAGGATCAGGCCCTGGGCTGAAGGTGGCGCTAAACCGCTGAGCCACCTGGGCCGCCCTATGTGTCTAATTTGAATCTTACATTCAATTTTAAACAAGATTGGTCAAGTGTTTGATCAGCATTTATAACTCACCGTTGGCTCCCGTTGGCTCTTGAAAATCTTTCAATTCTTCTGTGGTTTGCGATTGCAATTTTTGAAGCAGTCTTGCTCACTCTTCAGAAGGTTTTGAGTTGGCAGTGGACTAGATTGCTTCCGTTAATATTGAGTCTTATTGGCTGCATCTTATTGGCAGCATCAAGAGCAATTTCTCTCAACCTTTTGGAAAAACGAAAGCCTCCAGTGACCAAACTTGCTTCCTAGGATAGGCTCTGTGCTAAGTCCTTTACATATATTAGCTCATTTAATTCTACAAAAAGCAGATGAATTAGGCACTGACACATCCCCTTTAAGTGAGCAAATTGAGGCTTGGAAAGCATACGCTGTTTCCTCAAGATTCCATAGCTGTAACTGGGAGAGCTTGGAATTAAATCCTGATTTCCCTCATCCCAACCAAAGTCAGGGTTTTTAACCACTCTCTCACGGAGCTCGTGTGAATCATTACTTTCTTTTTCTCTTATGTGATAATGTTGCAAAGATTGGGCTCAATCATACGACTTTATTTTTTTTTCATATGACTTTAGATTAACAAGCAGTTTTTTCATGTTATGCATTCATGTTTTCCTTTTCCCCCTCAACCCTTTTAATTTAGTGTCATTACTCTATGAAGAAAGCAGCCTCCTTTCTTGGGATCGGTACAGAGAATGTTTGCTTTGTGGAAACAGATGGAAGGTAATGGGGACAGGATCCGGAAGCCTGGTGGGCGGAGGGGGAATGCATACTTTTTAAAAAGCAGTCCCAATGTCTGCTCACGACTAAACATAACTGAACGTCTCCAATCTGTGTCTCCTAGAGGTAAAATGATACCTGCAGAACTGGAGAAGCAAATCTGGCAAGCCAGCAAAGAGGTGAGAGCGGGAGAAAAAAAGGCAAAGGAAACGTAGGCTGTGTCTGGGTATGAGGGAGGGAACACAAGCAGCCAGACCTGTTTCTGTGTGTGGGAGAGAGAAGAGAGCTTGTTAGAATTAAAATAGGGAAACTCATTTACAGATGTTCTATTTCCAGGTGCTTGGCTCTCCATGTTCTGTGCAGTTTCTCAGATGTTCTCATTCCCAGGTGGCTGGAGCCTGTTAAAACACTGACATCACCATATCCCGGATTCTTGCCTAGAATTAGCCTTAAAAGATGAGCCCAGCCTCGCCAGCAGGGCCCCTGCATCCACCCTCCTACCTAACTAGTGACTGAGGATTCTGGAGGCCAGACCAATCCTGCCTGGGTCGCATTCAGAATGATCTGGATTTCTTGATCAATCTCACCGCCCAGGTTGCTTCCACCCAAAGCCCATCACGGAGACCATCACACTGTATTACGTCTGGGTCTGGTATTTTAGCTCTGGCAGGTGTCCTTTCTTAGCTTCCACAATATAGTAAAGCTGATGTGCTCATTGGTGGAGAAGGTGAGGCCTTGTCCTGCTTACCTGCTATGCTCCAGGTGAGGCTGGCCCTGACCCCTGCTTTGTAGGTGCACCGGTGCCTTGGTGGCAGTCATCTTGCTTCTTGGGCCAAAAGCCGGTTGGATTAGGTGCACCTGCTTCACCGCGTCCCTCCCATCCCACCACAGCTCTCCCCGTAGTTGGAGCCTCAGCCAAGAGTCTCCAGTAGGTAGCAGCAGAGTTGAGTGTGAAACTGCTGGAAACTGAAAAGCCCAGGTTTGAACTGAGATAGAAGTACATTTCTTCTTTACAGGATTTCACACTCTAAGAACGATAGGCTCTTTAATTTTTATTTTTTTGTCTAATACATTTCTGTTATTTTACTCTTTATATTTTTTTAGATTTTCATGAAAATAACCTTATCACCAGGGCATGCTAGTTCACTATATTTGGTTTGAAATTCTGTACTTAAAAATTCTGCCTTTTTTACAGGTGTACCTGCTTCAGCTGTGTGTCCTTAGATCTATATTTATCTTTGTTCTTTTTTTTAATTCCAATGACAAGGGGACTTGAAAGCTGTCTGGTGAGACAGATTATCAGATTTCATTCACTCTTGGGTAAAATTCTTTATTACAACTTGTTTGTTCTGCTGTGAACCACGGATATTGTGTTCTAATTTTATCTTTTTTCTCCCCCCTAGTTGTATCTTCTACAGAAGTTCCTATCAAAGAGAACTTTGTTTATGTCATTAGTGCTTGTTGGGGGGAGAATATTGATTATGCTTTCTGTATGGTTCATATGATTCCTTCCTGCTTCCCTTCCCCCTCTCTTTTTCTCTCTTTCTTTCTTTAATCATAAACTTTTCATTATGGGAAATTTCAAATATATAAGAACTAATATAATGAGCCTCTTTATACCCATCATGCAACTTCAACATCTGTGAGCTTATTATGCTCTGTTCTGTTTCTGCTCTGTTCTGTCTAAACCCTATCCCCTCCCACCATCATTAGATTAGTTTGAAGCAGATCTCACACATCATGCCATTTCATCTATAAATAGTTCAGTATATCTGCAAAAGGTATGTATTCTCTCTTTATTAAGAAAAAAAGAAAACCCACACACCATTACAGGAAATAGTTTCTTAGTATCATCAAATTTTCATTCTATATTAAAATTTTTCCTATTGCACTTTTTTAATAGTTGGCTCGTTTGAATAAGGATTCAAGGTCCATATGTTGCATTTGGTTGATTCATCATACCAATCTTTTCTAATCTGTAGCTTCTCCCTCCTCCTTTTTTCTCTCCCAGCAATTGATCTGTTGAAGAAACCAAGTCCTTTATCCTGTAGAGTTTTCCACATTGTGGATTTTGGAGATCACATCAAGAATTGGAGGATCTAAGTGCTCCCTCCCCAGTACAGTCCATCTGTTCTCTATATTTTCTGTAATTTGGCAGTGAGATCTTGAGACGTACTGAAATTCAGATTTGAACTTTTACCAGGAAGGCTTTAGAGGTGGCGTTTTGTCCTTCAATGAGAACACATCTCTCTTTTTGTGCTAATGTTGATCCATGGGTTCTGGTATTACGGATCCATCTATTACAGAGCTCTGCATCAGCCTCTCACCTCATGAATTTTGCTGCCATTGGTGATCATTGTTTAGACCCATTATTTCATCAGGTGATGTTCTTCTAACCTGTTCTCTTGTTCCTCCTTTATTTATTGGTAGGCTCACTACCGTAAAGAAAAACCTTTCCTCATTCCCATTTTGTTTCCCTAAGGAAACCATTTGCACATCCAGGGCAGGATAAATGTATGATTCTTCTCCCTCGTTTATGAGTTTTCAGAATAGTGAGTTAGTTGCCTAGCATCCCCTAAAGATAGCCGAAACAATTTTTCTTTTTTAGAATCATTAGGGATAAACTAGGATATTTGATGGATTTTATTCCACCGCAGTCATTGTTATTTTCATTGTTCAAATTTTTGTTTGTTTTGACTGTGAAAGTACATGAAACTGACATATCCTAAAGTTGAGAATTTGAGAAGAGAAGTTTTGAAAACGTGAAAATTGCTTTAGGCATATTTAAAAGTAGGGCCATGGGGTGAGAGTTGGTATATCTCCTCAGTTTTCTTTCAAGTTAGTTAAAACTTGAGCCTGGATTCACAAAGGACAAACCTTGTATCCATTCTGAGATAATACTTGGTGATTAGTTTGTTTGTTTTCAGTAGCTTCAGACCTAGCTTTATTGTTTTAAACTTTGAACTCATATTGTTACAGATTTGGGGACGGCACATCAATTTTTTTTCTGGGATTCAGTTCCCTGGCCCACCACAACCCATTAAAAATCTGTTGAGCAGTGACCTTTACTTGATGCCATGACAAAGATGGTGAAAACCACAGAAGTGTCAGAGGTTCTACAGTTCTCATGAAAAGATCAGACTCCTATAACCACTGAATATTTGAAAGTATTTTTGTTGAGTGTTTCAAGTGACAAACTTTCTTAGGGAATACAGCTCATCAGCAGCACACAATCAATACCCTTTACACTGAATTTTCTCATTAATAGCAGGAGATATGAGAAAGGAGAAAAAAATTGGAAGGTTAAGTCCGGATTGCAAAAGTTTGATTTCTGGGCCTGATATTTATAGCTAGATTGTTAAAAAGGTGAGGAAAACTCATTAATAGGCTGTAATGGCTTGCAAAAGTATCTTCTCACAGCTGTCAGGGTGTCACATAGCTTATGAGGAACAGTCCAAACATTAAAGACACCTTCAATGTTTTTAGGAAATTACTTTTTTCTCTTACTTTTAACGATTGATGTGAATCTGGTCTCATTTTGTTTAGGTCACTGACATGATAAAGATGCGATCTGTTGGTAGTTGAGCACAGGGAAAAATTCCCAAAGCCCATGGTTCTTTAGGGGCTCTATCACCCACTGGTCCTGTTCTAACAGCTTCAGGTGGACTAGATCCCATGTGTCACAACCATCTCCATAGATGGCAAATGAATTCATTGGGTACCATCGCTTTGTTTCCTATGCCTCTCAATTTAAAAATGTAGAGCAAGTGTCTTTGCTCTGCTCCATTTTCCACTGAGAAATAACTTCTTTCTGTCAAAGGTCAGCTAAATTGGAAGGAGTCTGGTTCAAAAGGCATAACTCCTGACATTAAATGGGACATAAAAATATATTGCAAGAACAACTGCACTTTAAGATAAAACCAAGAAAACAAAATGACTCCATCCTAAATGGAGATAAAATGACTTTATAGACAGGGAAATGTTCTTGTCACTTATTCCTCAAGTGCTCTGAAGCCTTAGGATTCTCATTGCTCTCCCCACCCCTACCTTTGTCTGCAAATTCACCCTCTGAGGCGCTTCCACGGTGAGCAATGCATCTGGCTGCTATAAAGTTCCTTATGGGGCCAACGTGCTAGGCTAGCTCGGCCAGAATTACCATCCAGCGCTGCATGTGTTCCACAGTCTCCCTTCTCCATCCCCCGTGCCCTCTGGCACCCGTTACTTTACAAGATGCGACCATCAGTTGTATGAAGAGGCAGAATCATGGTAGGAGTCATGCACGTTCTCTTTTCTAGCACATTCTAAAGGATTCCTTATGGGGGCACCCAGTTTGGAGAGTGTATCCCAACGAGGTTACTCTGTCCTCTCTAATGCCAATTTGTGCCTAATCACACTGTTTTGTAATTGCACTTACTTGATAAGGAGACAGGCAGACAGGCCTCCGTGGTTTGCACCTGGAACTGTTTATTTTCCCATCGTCCTTGTTTTTCTTTCGCAGAGGCTTAGCAATGCTGGCACACGGGCGCCAGTGAATCACCCCCAAAAGGATGTAGGAATCACAAAGAAGGCCAGTTGGCCATTGCAGTGGAGGTTATTCACTTTCTATGTGGGAAATCTAAAGAACAGAAAACCCTTCGGAAAGAAAATGAGAGTAAAAACAGTTAACAATGCATATGGAGCTGAGACAAAGGACTTGTCCTAACACTGTCTCAGTTTCCTTGACTTCTTGGAAATGGCTAGAGGTCATATTCTGGAGAAGCTGAACAACACTCTGAATGGTTACTTCCAAAGGCAACCAGATAAATTACTGGATGTGTAAGCATTATGTTTACCAACCTACTATAGGACCAACTTAGTGGTGATGGTGATGGTTCTTGTATGTGCGTCCTCCTCACAGGGAGCAGCTCCATTTCTGGTCTGTGCTACGTCTGGTACAACTGTGTTGGGGGCCTTTGATCCTCTGGATGAAATAGCAGACATCTGTGAGAAGCATGGCCTCTGGCTTCATGTGGACGTAAGTGCATTTGAATGTACAATCGGTTTAACTTTCCAGTCTGTTTGCAGCTTTGGTAGGAAGTGTTTTGTGTTCTCAGAAACTAGACGTGAGGTCCCCAGCTCCTCTTATTTAAGTGTAGTGTTTCTAATTAGGAGAAATAAATCTGTCATTTTCCATAAGGTAATAAAGAAGACGATGCCAGATTTGATGTGAAGTTTGGTTTTGTTTTTCAGATTCCATTTTATTTCCTCTTCTCTCATGAATTATTCTCTTTGGTCCCTTGCTTCTACGGTCATTGAGGCAGTATGGTGTGAGGGACACACTGAACTACAAAATCAAGAGGCTTTGCCTTTGGGTTCCAGTCAGCCTCTTCTTCATTGCAACCCACGCCATTTGGGCTTTGGTTTCATTTACAAAGAGGGAAGTGGCTGATGTGGTCTGTAAAACATCTTCTAGCTCTGACATTACATGATTCCAATCAGCTGGAAAATGCAAAAAGCTGCATTACATAATTTCATGCTATAATTAAAGTAGATTTTATCTGGATCCATCATAGATAATTATTTGAGAAGAATTGGGATAACTTACATTCTTCATTATTTTCTGACTTAAAGAATTGGCTTTTTTTTTTTCTAATTAATTTTGTAAGTCCTGGAGTTGTTCATAATAAAATTTTCCTTAATTAAAGGTAACTCTTCAAATTCTACTAATCCAGGGTTAAAAATCTGAATTCAGACAGTTATGAATGCCTATTGAGCTTTCCCCTTTTTCTTTTCTCTTTTTTCTTTTCTTTTCTTTTCTTTTCTTTTCTTTTTTTTTCTTTTCTTTTCTTTTCTTTTCTTTTCTTTTTTCTTTCTTTCTTTCTTTTCTTTTCTTTCTTTCTTTTTTTTTTTTGTAAAGCTGAGAGTTAATTAGTTTGATTCAACCAAATAAATAGAGGAGACTATTGAACTTACTGATGACACTGTAGGGAACTTTCTTCTGGTAAGTGAGTGATTCATATTCTCCTTAGCATTAAAAAAACAAAAACAAAAAACAAAAAACAAAAATGCTCTTTTTGACTTTCTGAATGGAAGGTAACAGCATTTGGGGGATATACCTACACATAGTTTTATGGTTTGTATGATCTTATGCGTTCAAAGTAAAGTGTCTGTATAACAGAGAGAATTTTTCAGCAGCTCAAGGCCTTCATTAAGCATATGCTAATACTTGGTAAAAGCAGCTGTGATATAAAGCTCACTAGAGTTACAGGCTCTATTAGTATGCCAGTGGCAATTCTTCAGGTAGATTATTTGTGACTTTAAATGGGATTGTAGCATTTGTATCTGTTCACATTTCAACTTTTATCTTATTGATTTTTATAGACTTCGGAGCATAATAATACATTATGTCCTAAAAGATAATATAAAATGAGTACTTTGTGACTATGGAAATAAGGGGGAAAAATCAAATATGTCAGCGGTTATACTTAAAAATTCTATTCTCATAAAAGAAACATCAAATATGGATTATATAGTTTATATAAAGCAGAGCAAATACAGCAGTTTCTAAATTGGGAGTGAGATTAAGAGACTTAAGAGAGGCTCAGAGAGAATTGCGACTTGTATGTATGAATGAGAACCTCCTTTCTAAAAAAAAAAAGAAAAAAACAGAGGTTGAATTTTTTAGGGAAACACTTTTATAAGGAAATGTTTAAGCCACACAAATTATTCAATTTGCACATAGTAGGCATCTAGTTGTATTAGACAAAATTGGACAACAGTATGTCTCACCTGGTAAAGAAATTAGCTCTCACATTGAGATAATATTCGCTCATGTTTTAATATTGCAGGCTGGATATAATGTAATATTACATTATATTGTCATAATAATAATATTAAATCTGTTGATACAATTTGATAAAGGGGCACATAGCTTATCTTGAAGAAATTTCATACATGATGTATAGTTTATTAATTTTAAAGATAAAAATTAACAAAATTGCAGTAGTTATCTTGGCCTGTTGGAAATTTTCTATAACATACTTTAAAATATAAAAAACTGTCATCTACTTTATTTTTTAACGTAATTATGGTTGCTGATCCTCCTGGGTGTTTCATAAAATTGAGTTGCCCTGCATATGTAACATATTTCATTAATTCTAAGATACACTGATTTTGTTACATATTAAGGTAGCTGAAGTTGGTATGTTGGTCATTTTTCTTCCTTTCTTTGTGGTACACAAAAAAATGGTGACTCTTACTTTTGATAGGCTTATATTTGGTTAATTACAATGCATCTTTATGCAACTGCATAAGGAAAACCTTAGTTTTCTATTTCTTCAGGAGGGCAAATGTTACCTCAGCCTCTGCCTCAGACTAGAGGAGCCGGACCAGCTAGACTAGGAAGTCCCAGCTGGTCTGACACTTCTCCAAAGCAGAAGTTGTGTGGCTGCTGCAAAGCTTCCTGCTCCCAGTAGAGCGTCTTGAAATGTCTCACCCACTCTTAGTTCCAAGTCTCGGGGAGGTAGTAAACACTGTATTTAAAGTCAGGGGCTTGCCTCTACTTCCCTGTGTGGTTTGGTCTTACTATTAATTTCTTAACTAATGAACTAAAGAGGACAATGTTAAGTAAGATGGTAAGTGTGGTACCTAACAGGTAGTCTTAGCTTGATAAATGACGGCCCTCACTGAGGTGAAAAACCACACTTCTTCAACATTTAGGTAATTGTTTTGCTGTTTTTGCAAGTTGAGGGTTAGGAATTCAGAAAGTGAGGCAAATAGAAGTAGGGCACTGCCCTCAGGGCTGTGAGGTTCTTCTCCTGTCAGCTCTTTTGAGGACTAAGTCTGTGGAGGAGCTGTTTCTGACAAGTTCCTCTAAACTGGGAAGCTAATGCCTCAAAAGAGTTCACATGATTTTAAAACTTCCATGCTGCTCATTAGGATAGGGAGCATTTGTTTACTTTTGAGGAAGGAAAAGGAGACCAAGGTGCTACAGCAGATGGGAAGGTGCGGGAGTATGGTGTGTGAGCTCCTGGACTCACCTCCTTCCATCACCCTCCGCTCCCCACACTGTATTCTACCATTTGACCCTAAGCTTTGATGCTATCCTGAAGCAAGAATGGGCTTTGGTTCCCAGATCTAATACTTAGAGCCTGTGAGACCTTGTACAATTCACTTCCCACCTCTGAGCCTTAGATTTTCCATTAAAAGTTTGAGGTAATAATGTCTTCATTCCCAATGCAATGTTGTGTGGTTTTGATAACCATGGAGGGGGATCCCTGGGTGGCGCAGTGGTTTGGCGCCTGCCTTTGGCCCAGGGCACGATCCTGGAGACCCCGGATCGAATCCCACATCGGGCTCCCGGTGCATGGAGCCTGCTTCTCCCTCTGCCTGTGTCTCTGCCTCTCTCTCTCTCTCTCTCTGTGACTATCATAAATAAATAAAATAAAATAAAATAAAATTTGATAACCATGGAGGCTTTCAACACGGCCCAAGCTGGTCCCCTCATATTCCCTCACAGCCATGACCCTTTCTCGTCCTACAGATTAACACTTAGAAGTCTGCTCAGTTGCAGGGACCAGATGGACTTCCTTATTACTCATGGTAATTCTCCCTCCCTTCCCTCCAGACTTCCTGACTGTGAGGTTTCCTTCCATTTCCTATTCTCAGCCATCTTGTCCTTTGTTCATAATGCATAAGTCTCCAGGGGACATCTTTCCTAAGTCCCAGGCTTCCTTTCTCCCACTCTTGCATTTTTTATTTGCACTTATTTCTGAAAGCTATTTGGCCAAAAAGATCTAATTAATAGGATCCACCTAGCCCTTCCTAGTTGGCCATGAGTTCCTGTGTACCTCTCTAACCACCCTGTCAAGCATAAGCCACATTTATTATTCGGAATGCCAGCCCTCAGCTCATGCTTCATTACCAGCATTTGCCCGTTGTGTCTGAGACAATGCCAGCATTGCAAAGGATATGGTCTATTTTACTCTTAAATATAAAAAACAAACTGGTGGTTGCCATATCGGTGGGTGGGGAGAGGGTGGTTGAAATAGGTGACAGGGATCAAGAGGCACAAAATTCCAGTTATAAAATAAATTAACCACACAGATCAAAAGTACAGCATAAGGAATATACTCAATAATATTGTAATAACAATGTATGGTGACAGATGGGGACTCCACTTATCATGGTGAGTGTGGAGTACTGTATAGAAGTGTCAAATTACTGTGTTGTACACTTGAAACTAATTTAACATTGCATGACAGCTATACTTCAATAATGAGCCTAAAAAAAAAAAAACAAAAGATATTGTCTATTTTAGATTCTAGATTAGAGAAGGGTTGGACTGTGTCTTCTGAATCACTTTTTATCCACACACAACTCAACAGGTTAATATACTAATTTCCTTATGATGTGTGAATTTAAATCCTGCGGGAGGCCATCTATTGTGATGAGGCTCTGCTCTCCTGCTGGAGTGAGAGCCAGTAAGCAAAAGCTTTTGGAATATACATTGCTTAATCTCGATTTAAAGCAAAGTATCAAGTAAGGCACCTCAAGGTTGTCGCTCAGAGTTTTCTATGACAACGGACTGGCCAACAAATAATATTGAAATAACATTGTTGTGATTATATAAATATCTCAACAGGCCTCTTGGGGTGGCTCAGCTTTGATGTCCAGAAAACACCGCAAGCTTCTGCATGGCATCCACAGGTAAATTCATTTTCTGGGGCCCAGCACCTCTTGTTTAGGCAAGGGAGTCTCTCTGGATTTTGCACACTTAAGTGACATGTGAAACGGACAAAGAGACGAAGTAATTGTTTTACTTTAAAACTCCAAGCTTCCCAAACAACTCAAACAAGTAATCCTGTTGAGGACTTGGCTATGAGTGTTGAATGCTTATGCTCCTAAAGGAAAGTATTCCTCTGGCCAGTAGAAGCTAATTAAATTCCCTCCTTCCCATGCCCTTTTTGTTTTACATAACAGAGCTGACTCTGTGGCCTGGAACCCCCACAAGATGCTGATGGCTGGGATTCAGTGCTGTGCTCTCCTTGTAAAAGACAAATCTGTGAGTTCTCTTCTGGCCTTTGGGCTTGGATGGGGGTTAAACCACTGTGTTTGCAGAGGGTTCATTTTTTGCTTACATTTTGGTGCTTCGGTACAGATATAGATGAAGGTCTTCGGTGAATGTTGGTGGCCTAGAAAGGAAAAATAAATAGGCTCAGATAAAAAAACATTATCTAGTGTTTCTAAACACTAGAAAACATTCTAGTGTTTCTGCTTAGGTCATTTTTCAGATTAGATTTAGGTATTCAATAATCTCATTAGTTACAGAAAAATGGTCTCTCTTGCCCTCATTTGGATTATATTTTAAACCTCAGTTTTAAACATTGCCAAGATTTTGTTCTCCTTGATTAAGTCTGGGATTTAAGTTAGCATGAAACTTCTGCTTGCTGAGAAAGTGGAACAGATGTGTGTCATACATTAAATTGAATGCCTAATATGCTTAGCTCGGGTTTAACAGCACATTTATACAGGAAGATGTTAGTTCAAGACTGATCACTGAACACTGATTTATTAGCTTCTTTTGGAGCATTGCGGGGAGTTGGAAACTAGTCTGGATCATGGTGGGGCAATTGTAAAGAGTTGCTGAGTTTCCTCCTGGCCACAGGTATAAACCTTGTGTTTTTTTCTGGGTAAAATAAGGATTCTTGTGGGAAGTGGCCCAGGCTGGGAAGTGCCACTTCATTCTTAGAAATGCCTCCTCAAGATATGTGTGCAGCATGTGGGTGATCTTTCTCAGCCATCTGTTTACATTTTTTTCTTAGGGGACTCCCTTTGCCAATGCTAAAGTCATTTTCTCTTTTTAAGGAATTTTATTTCAAATGAAAACCATATTTAAAATTAAAACCTAGTCTTGCATGTGCAGATAGTTACAACTCTCTTTAAAAATGAATTGTGACATTTGTATGTCAGAGCCCTTTGTGTTTTGAGATGTCCAAATGGAATACTATAAGGACTAAGGGCAGACCGCCCAAAATGTACCCCAATGGCATACTGATTATTTTGAATTGAAGGTACTTGGGAATCAGCCAGTGCAAGGACACTCAAGCCCGCTCTGTCCTCCTGAAAGCAGGACACAAATCTCCTGCATGAAAAATACCCTCCCTGTACTAAGAAGTAAGAAGGCATCCTACCACCAGAGACAGAAACGTTAAAGCCAGGAAAGCTCTAGAAACAAACCTGTTACTTTTTCATTAATCCACTACCTCAGCCCAAACTACACTTAGAATTCCTTACTAATTAAAACTCACGCATCTGTTTTCTTTATCCTATCCATTCCTCACAAATGTATTGTCTCATTGTCTAAAATGTGTAAAAACAGCTTTGGTCATTTGTTTAGGTCTCAATTTCATTATTTGGCCTCTATGTGCATATCATAAAACTTTGGTGTCTTTTTTCCTGTTAATCTGTCTTCATGTAAATTTAATTCTTTGTCCAGCTAGAAGAACCTAGGACAAAGAGAAATTTCTTCCTCCCCTTTGGTATCCATCAGAAACTATGAACAGATTCTGCATTTAGAAGTAGAGACACTTTCGGAAATACAAATATATTCCTTAATATTTTATCAGGTTGGCTTATATTCAACCCCACTTTTTTTTTTTTTTTTTGCATTTAACTTTTTAGGTTGTGACTTCATTTTATAATGGAAAGGTAGTTTAAGATTACTATATCATTTGTGAACCAAGGAACATCCTCAGCTTACCCGTAGTTACATATTTAGGACAAGACAGAGTTAGGAATAAACCCAGGTTTTCCCTTGCTCTAGATATAAGAACAAAAATATGTCAAGCATCCTTTATGTGCCAGGCATTCTACATCTGCCTTCTTCCCAGTAAGCCAATCTGAATGACATCCTTATCTATTGGTGTGATGCTCTTAGGAGTGGAAAATTCAGACCAAAATTTTATGACTACTCTTTTAAATAACTTTCTAGCTTTTATATGTTTCTCTTGTTGAATGATATTTGAGTGATTCAGCCAAGAATTGATTTGCATTTATGTACTTGAGGCAATTCAAAATTTTCTGGATCATCTAACTCTATTACAGGGGTGACAATTTTATTTTATTTTTTTAAAAGAATTCAGCTCCGGATCTTAATAAAAATAATACCCATGTCGATTCATATGGCAGGAATTAAGAAGTTAGGAAAATGGCATGCATTGTGCAAAGGATTGAACACTTTTAAAAGTTGCCATTTTTTTAAAATAAAAGATTGTTTTAAAATTAAACGGAATGGAGAGCTGAGCCATGAGAGATGAGATGTGACAATAAGCTTAAGCAGTTTTGCGTTGGTAATTTTCTCTCTCTTTTGTACCTATTTTCTGCCCCTGTTCTCTTTCATACTCATTCATTCATCACTAACCAACACTAACTGACTTCCTGTGTAGGCCAGGTGCTGTGCTAATTCTGGACTCATGAAGCAGACGCATTCCCTGTAGTCAAAGAGCTCATCATCTTACAGAGGAGACGATGAACAAAATGTTCCTATTTAATTCTTTAATTATTAATTTGATAAGTGGTCCGAAGAATGTGTCAGTTGCTGTTGATCATATATTCTCCAGCCATTACAACCTCCTTCCCTTCTCTCTCCTGATACCCATCTAACTAGGCTCCCTTGCACTAAGAGCCACCACATGACATGGTCAGTATAGTATAAAGGAAGTATGATGAGGGTCTTGAGCAAGGTTTTACTTGCAATTAGGGATAATACATATGAAAGGAGAGCATCTTTTCCCTTATTTCTACCTTGAATGCAGTTGTGTCAGAGCATGATGCGTGGAACTCTGATAGCCACCTAGTCACCATACGACAATGACCTAAATCAAAAAGTGAACATGCACAGAATTGCAGAGCAGAACGGGGAAAAGTCTTGGTCTTGAGTAATGATTTTGAAACGTTGCACAAATCCTAGAAGTGGTTACTTACAAACATTTTGTGATATGAGGTCATTAAATGTCCTTCTTGCTGAAACTGCTTCCATTGGGTAATCTGTCTCTTGGAGCCAAATGCACTCCTATCAGATACAGAGAAGAGTATAATACTCAGAGAATACATAGCAGCGAGTCCTGAGATGTTTCATGGAAGAAACAGCACAGGTGCAATTTTTAAGAAAGGAAGGTTCTTTTCATTTCATTTCATTTTTTATTCTTTATTTTTTTAAAAGACCGTATTTATTTGAGAGAGAGCACGTGTTCACAAGTGGGGAGGAGGGGCAGAGGGACAAGCAGACTCTCCACTGAGTACAGAGCCCAACACGGCTCGACTCAGGCCTCAATCCCAATCCCTGAGATCACAACCTGAGCCAAAGTCAGATGCTTAAATGACTGAGCTACCCAGGCACCTAAGGAAGGTCCTTTTCATTTTAAAAACTGAAAAAAGTCCACTGTAACGGAAGCATAGAGAATAGTGCTAAGACAGACATGAGATGAGGCAGTGTATGGAACATGCAGAGTCTTCAACCATTTCAACCATTTTAGACTTGATCTTCAGAACAAAGAAAGAATTTAAATTTTAAAACCAGGGAGTAATCTGAAAAGCTTTTCATTTAAGACAAAGAATTGGAGGAGGGCAGGAATGGATGCAAGAGTAAGAAGCTTATAGTCTCCAAGCAAGAGTTGATGGCAAGGGAGGTGGGAAAATGTGATGAAATTCAAGATCTACCTTAACTATTCACTAGACAGGGCTGAATTACCAGTTATATGTGGGAGATGAGGAAGAAGCAAGTGTCAGAGTTGACTCCTTGCTTAGTGATACAGCTACTGCATGTATGTTTGTGTGTAGATAGATGAAGACTGCTGGAGGAGGAGAATATTTGGGAGTGAAATATCTTTATTTTAGCATCCGCTACGTTAAATTTGGGATTCCTAGGAAGTCTTCAAGTGAAGTTTCATATAGGCAGTTGACATGTAGACCCAGAGCTAGGAAAAGGGGTCTGGGCTGGAAAAGTATGTTGGGAGGTGGTGAAATGTAGATGTCTTCCGAGGTCCTAGAAGTGGAACGGATTGTCCTAGAAGAGGAACTTGGGAGTGAGATGAGAAAAGTGCGTAAACTTAGTTTTGAGGAGCTTGTGAATCTGTGAAAGTTGAGGTCAGAATGGCCAGGGAGGGAGGAGGAGGATTAGGAAACAGTGTCGCTAATGAAATACTCCTTGAGGGATGAGTATTATGAGGAGTATGCATGACTGTCACCCTTTATGTTGAAGCTTAAATGTCATCTCCTTAAGGAAGAGATCCCAGTAAGTGCTCATCATCATCTGTAATTATGATTTCTCGTGTATTAAATCTCCTTCCCTCTAGAACATAAGCTGTATAAGAATAGGTATAATGGCATGATATTTGCCACTGTATTTGCAGTGCTTAGCAAGTATTCAGTGAACAGGGACAAAATTAAAATTCACTGAAAAATTTAATGCTTTAAGCGAACGAAAAAACCTCAGAAATATTTGCCATCATGTCAGCAATAACTAGGAGTTCCCAATTTTCCCCCTACCCCAATTTATTCCTTTTGAGAGCTCTGCGATAACAATGATGAAAACTGCAATTGATGAGTTTTATTGCCTGGGTCCTAACACAAGGCTTGAGCATGCCTCCAAGCAATAATTGATGAATAGTGGTTTTTAATTTGGACTTACTTCTCCAGTTAATGGAAGGGGATAACTCTAGTTAAAAGAAAGCAAATTACTTAGTTGATATACTTCTGTTAAGGGAAAAACTAATTCCCTAATTTGTACCCTCACAACCCTGACATTCACAATGCTGTTTTCCTGATTGACTAGCAGTGGTGTTTGCATTTTTAATGTCCTGTATTAGCAAAGAAGACTACTTCCCAAACAAAGCAGAGCTGCTGCTCTCAGAGTTGTACTATCACCAACCGTCTATGCTTCATAGGGAAAAGGAAACTCAGATTATAAAAAATAAACTGTGATTAAAAATAGGTTGACTTTAGATGTAAATGCTGGCACTACATGGCTGTTACAGATCAAAGACAATTTTGATGCTTTGATCTAAAAGAAAAGGCAATATATTCTAAGAATCAGTTGCATAGAGAGGGAAAAAAATCTCAATATTGGCTTTTTGACTTTTAGTGTTTATTAGAAGGACTTTTTAGTTAAAAGAAAACTAACAAAAAAAAAAAAAGAAAAAAGAAAACTAACAGATACATGAGAATGAGAAACATGCTAATCAGATGACTTTCTGAGTAGAGATTTTTCCTTTCCATTTCTACTGACCATTATCACCTGATATTAACTCACAGGGACATCCAGTTTCACTAGACAATTTCACTGAACAATTTGAACAATTTTGGTTGTTTTTTTTTAGAAAGACTATGTTGATCCTGTGGATTTTGTTTATTATGTCCATTTTTATATGTTCATTTCAGAAGTAATTCAAATGTATCATAGATGAATCAGAAAATTCAGATAGGGAGAAAAATGAAGAAAAAAGCAACAGAATACAGACACTTGAAGAGGCCCTTTATATACTTTCTTTTGTATATACACATTAAATGTATACATATTTGCACATAGCTAATCTAAAAAAATTATACCATATTATACCATATTTTGCTTTCATGCTAACTTCATTTATTTTTATTTTTTTAGTTTTTTTTTAAGATTTTATTTACTTATTCATAAGAGACACCGAGAGAGAGAGGCAGAGACATAGGCAGAAGGAGAAGCAGGTTCCCTGCAGGGAGCCCGATGTGGAACTCAATCCCAGGACCCCGGGATCATGACCTGAGCCAAAGGCAGACGCTCAACCACTGAGCCACCCTGGTGCCCCGCTATCTTCATTTAGTCAAATACCTTTTGTTTAACCAATATGCATTCTATACATTGTAAGAGTTGCATAGTAGTCTATCATTTTGACATATTATGATTAACTTGACCATCTTGTTATCACTGACCAATTAGGTTGTTTCAGGATATGTACTGCTGAAGCAAGCACTCAATTAGGTCGTTTTAATATTTGGCCGTTAGAGATTTGGCTATCATCTTTGAGGCTAAATCTTCATGGATATCCTATATTCTTTCCTTATAATAAATTCCTATGCATTGAAGAACCATTATCATCATTCATGATGCTTTTTTATACTTGTTTCCTAATTTTCCTTCTAAAATACCTCTTACATAGGGGTGCATGGGTTGCTCAGTTGGCTAAGCATCTGACTCTTGATTTCTGCTCAGGTCAGGATCTCAGGGTCATGAGATTGAGCCCCATGTCGGGCTCCGTGTTCAGTGGGAAGTCGACTTGGGATTCTTCTCTCCCTCTCCCTCTGCCCCTCTCCCTGCTCACCTTCTCCCTCTCTCTTAAATAAATCAATCAATCTTAAAATACCATCTACCTTCTCACTAGCAGAGTATGAGTATGAGTATGTGTATGTGTGTGTGTTAACATTTGACATCACAGTAGTTTTTTGCTTTGTCAATTTGTAGGCAAGACATTTGTATACCCACACTTACAGACATAGACATAAACATTTCCTTCTATCTATTGACATAGCCCCTTCTAACAGCTCTTTTTACTTTTTTAATTAAAATATATTTATTTGAGAGAATGAGAGAGTACAAGTGGGGCAGAACAGAGGAAGAGGGAGAAGTAGATACCCTGCCAAGCAGGGAGCCCTATGTAGGGCTCGATCACAGGATCCTGAGATCATGACCTGAGCTGAAGGCAGACTCTTAGCCCACTGAGCTACCCAGGTGCCCCCTGAGGGATCTTCTTTAACAAAGGTATTGACATGCAACTCTGGACTAGGTTTCAAGGGTGAGGTCAATAAACTTGCAGTTCTTTTCTTCATTCTAGAGGAGGATCAGAATATAGTCCCAGGTATTCTTTAGGAGAAGGAGTGGCAGGAAGAAGAGGGTAGGAAATTCATTTAATGCACTCACAGAAGGTATATATGATGGACCAGGTCCTGTGATGCAAAGAGAAAACTAGAAAAAGGAGCTTAATATCATCCTCTCAATGTGGTCCCCCAGGAGAAGGCAGAGAGTTTTCACTGGGATTCTATACCTGAGAAATACATTACCTTTCAGCCCCGTTTATATTTTTATTCTGAGTGGTAACTGATACTGCAAATAACAATTATGTTATGCCATTTTTTTAAAAAAAATATGCAAGAAAAAGAAAGAAGGGAAAGTAGATTTATCAGAGAAAGTAGAACACACTGTGCCTGCTTTTGTGAGAATTTCTTTTTTAGCTCTTGTTTTTCTTCATGGAGTTCCTATGGAAGTGCCATCAGGTGGTTTGAAAATACTGAACAATCTTATCATCAAAGAAATTCTTTTTTTCATGCCAGAGAACACTCACACTTCCTCTATGCACACATATTATAAGTTTCTGTGGAATGACAGCCTTCTAGGTAATGTGGCAGAAAAAAAAAGGAAGGTAGGTGTTTAAAACTGATTAGGAAAAAAAGAAGCATTTCACTTGTAAGAGAGACATCAATCTCCTGTGCTTGATGCTGCCAAAATTATTCTCTGTGTCCTGGATGTTCTTGAGTGAACAGAGAAAAGTTTTGGACTTTTTAGCAAGTTTGAGATTGCATGAAACTGTTAGAATTCATCAAATTCATGGTTAGTAAATAGCCCTTTCCTTTTTAAATTATTAGGGTTTTTTAAATTGTAAAAAACAAAAGTTGATTTTCTTTGCAGGAGTCTTTTGGAAATTTGTGCACATGCACGTATATATGTGTGCATGACATCAAAACCAAACAAAAACCTCACATGGTGTTAATGGTCATGACAAACACCATTATCATGTATGCTTTCCTTCTCCATAAGGTAAAGGGATATAATAATTAATGTTAGAGTTGCACATATTCAAAATCCATTATGTCTTTCTCCACCAAACAGACCAGTAATATTGGGTTTTAGGGTTTCTGTATTGGTACTGAAATTGACATTAATTTTAAAAAAGGATTTGCATTTTGTTTTAGGTCTATGCTCTATGTAGCCTAATATGTTAATTCCTTTGTGAACTGTGGATCCAAGGGATGGGTTATTGCATAATTGATTATACTACCGTATTTCAATCAATAGTTACCAACTTGCCATAAATGGGCACTAGTCCCAATGCAGAACCCATTCCATGGTCCTTGGGATCATGTATCTAACAGACTGAGCTACTGGAGGGCATAAGGGTCTTATTCATTGCTGTAGTCCTGCTACTTAGTACAAAACCTGACATTCAACGCTCAGTGAAATGTTTCCCAAAGTGAACTTATTTGTGTCTTTTTCCAATACCATCAAATGGTAATATATTCTAAATCTGTTACCTGCATTATGAAGTAGTATGTCCTTTATCATGACAACCTTATCCCTTTCAGGTCTAAAAAACTGTCCCTTCCTGCCAGTTTGTTGGAATTTTGACAGAGTGCAGAAATTGTTTGTCTTATCCATATGGTTTGACATACCCATTACCTCCTCACATCCCATTTCATGTTGGCTCTAAAAAAAAGTCTTCTCTAAACTGTGCCAGCATTTGGCCTTTTATCTACATGCCTCAGAGACCAATAATAAATCAGTGACTCATGCTTTCCTTTTTCAGAAACCATATTGTCTTTCCCCTAGGACTTATTTTCGTTTTAGTGTCTAATGATGCTGTTCTTTATTGGCAACTGGACAAGCGGAAGAGATACTTGCTTTTCTAAGGTTCCCTGGGTCCTCTCTTGACCCTTTCTAATGGACAGAATGACATTCACAATCTGCCAGTTTGCTGGTCGTGGCTGTTTGTAATGTTGGATCCAGTATCTTGGCCAACAGCTTCCCAATTTCATCCTTGAGTTCCTTCAAACCTTTACGTGACCGCCACCTGGTCCTACTGATTAAGCTACATTAATTTTGTCAGTTTGACTTAGATGAGTTGGGGTGTTGCCCACTATGGGATTTAATATCTTCTGCTTGTCTATTTTTGGAGAACCCGAAGAGTGTGGGAATCTCTCTGATATCCTTCCAGGTAAAGAATTCATTCTTCATGGCAGCCATCCCATGTCAGTAGGGGACCCCAACCTTTGCTTCTCTGCCAATCATCACAAAAGATGACAGATTTGCTAATAGATGATTTAAAGGGGGGGGGGGAATGAAATTCTACTTTTGTGTCCTAGCAGTTGAAAATACCCCAGAAGGAGGGTTCTATTTACAGATTGTAACTTTCTTTCCTGTCTTACCTTAAAACAAAACTGATTAGGGTCTCATAATATGGGAGAATTATATAAGCTTAAATCTAAGAAAAACGAGAAACGTAGGGTAAGGGCATAAAAGGAAACCTGGAATGAAGCTAATGGAAAAATTCTTGCCATAATTAACATGCTACACCTGCCTCAGGTGGATAAAAGTTGGTTTTCGAGTTTTTAAAGGATTCCAAGCATCTGCCATTTTTTGCCCTTTATTTTACCATGAACTCATTGCAACAAGATTTCTATTTCTACTCTCTGGTATGATGCTGGAGGCCCTTTTGACTTCTTGGAATAAATCGTGCTGTTTGTTTTCCTTTGTACAATTCTAGTTGTCATATATATTGTTTTCCAAGGAAGATATCTAAAAACATACCTGACATTCCTAATTAGGCTTTCCAGCTTTGTTGTTTCAAGGACAAAAGCTTTCAGGGAGTTAATTTTTTTCTGGGTTTTTCTTCCATGATAATTCAAAGTATCAATATGAGTACACATGAAAAGAATTATTCTGATTTTGAAGAAACTCAGAGGTGGTAAATATAGATTTATTTTACATAGGCTCTCAATAATTGTACCTAAACCCTAAGTTATAGGAAAATTGTTAATGGCATATAATAAAGAAATAAATTGTAGGCTCTATAGAAAAATGGAAACTCTGTAAAAGAGTCACCATATCTTTAAATTCAAGGTATGCACAACTCATGTGTGCAAGCACTTGTGCATGAACATTCACACAGCAAATATACCTGCCCTTAAGCCATTATGATACTGATAGAAAATCACAACTTAGGGAGTTTTGTTAATTGCAAAAAGAAGTCAGTATCTTCTCTGGTAGTTCATTCTGAGGGCTTTTGGGAGTCTGGAAGATGTTGGTCTTTTTTCCAATGAATTGTTGTGAAATATAAGACAAATATAAAAATATGTATAAAATGTAAATAAACAGCCTGGTTGATTGTTATAAAGAGAATAATCAGGTAGTTCTCAAACAGATTAAAACAAAGAACCTAACCAGAAACCCAGAAATCCTCTATGGTCTCTTTCCTTTTATTGACTTTCTTGCTTTTCTTTTTAGTTTTGCTCTGCAGTGTGGATCCTCAAATAATATAGTTTACTTTTACCCTTCTGAAGGAATTTTGCAGCATATATCTATTTTTTTGGTTTGATATTATTGCTGTTGTTGCTCAGATTTACCTTACATCTGTAAGATTTATCTATGTTTTGGCACAATATGATTATTTTTCTCTGTTTTATACTATTCCATCTGATTATGGCACAATTTGTTTATTCCTTTTATGGGTGATGGACATTTGGGTTATTCCCATGTAGGGCTTTTACAAAAACTGGCTATAAACCTTTTTCTGCACATATTTTCATTGCTTGCTATGTCTCTGAGTTTCCATCTGGTCTAATTTTCCTCTTTCTTGAAGACTATATTTAGGAATTTCTTAGTGGATCAAAAGGTGGCATATTTTGTCAGACTTTGCTTCTTTGAAAATGTCTTTATTCCTTTTTTCTGGAAATAGAACTCTGTCAGTAATTTTCTTTTACACTGCAATGACTTTTTCCTTTTTCTTTTTGTGTGTTAGAAAGCTAACTGTCATTTTTTCCCAGGATATTTATTAAGTAATCGCTATACCCCACATGGAGCTTGAACTCATGGCCCCTGGGATCAAGAGTCACAATCTCTTCCGACTGAGCCAGCCAGGTGCCCCTATTATTTTTTTAATGACAAAATTACTTTTTATTTTGGCTTCCTTTAAGAATTTCAAGCTTTCTTTAAGTTTCTGCTGCTTATCTATGGTGTTGCAAATATGTATTTTGTTGGGTTTATCTTGCTTTGACTTTATTGGGCTTGTTGAATCTGTAGATTATTTCCTAAGCTTTAAAAAGTATCCATTTATTATTAAGTCATTTCTCTCTTTTTTTTCTGACACTCCAATTAAATGTATGTTAGATCTTCTCATTGTTTCTTTTGTTTCATTTAATTTTTAAAGATTTTATTTTAAGTAACCTCACACACAATGTGGGGGTTCAAACAACAACTCTGAGATTAAGAGTTACAGGCTCTACCAACTGAGCCAGCCAGAAGCTCCTGTTTCTTCTGTTTCTTATTGCATTTTGTATATTCCCTAATTTTGTCTTTTCATGTTTTGTTATGAATAATTTTGATGACCTATCTTGAAATTCATGAATTCTGCCTTTAGCTATATCTAATCTGCTATTGAAGCCATCCCTTGAGTTTTTACTTTGTTATTGTCTTTCTAGTTCTATTATTTTAATTGAACCTTTTTTTCATGTATATAGTGCCTCTAGGTTCTTGTTGATGTTTGTAAGATCATCCTTTATCTCCATGAACATTGTAAACATAAATTTACAATCTACCTCTGTTAACTCTAATATCTAAATTCCCTTGAGTGTTATTCCTATTGATTCTTCCTGGCTCTCATATTGTCTAGAGAGTCATCTTAAAATTTTTGATGGTTTACTGAATATTCTGTTTGAGAAATTATCTTTAGGAATGATTTAAAACACAGAGTAGAGTTATCGTCCTTGAGAGGACTTTATTTTCATTTTCCTGGGTATCTGGGACAATTAGCAGTCTAGGATGAAGGCTTGACATTTTTCTGATCTCCAGATTATACCCTGTACCACCATTTATTTCAGGGTGGAGACTTTTGCATCCTGAACAAGAGAAAGGATTCCTTCACTGCCCTTAGTGACACTGAACACCTTTGAACTGTTTCCTGAAGTACTTGGAGAACCTGCTGGTGATACGGGATGGTGATATAACAGGTCTCCACACGTGGCTATCACAGTCTCTGTTCCCTCACTTCTCACCCTTCTGGCTCTTGCCTTAGCTGTCCTCTCTCAGGCTGAAAATGTCCCTGGAGTAGAGGTATTTCTGGCTGACCTTCTGGAGCTGAATTCCTCTCCTTGGACCTCCCAGGAGTTTATGCCTGTCTTGTGTAGGTCTGTGATGCTTTTCATTAGATGCAGTTTCTATGTTCTGTTTCAAGCATATTTTGTTTTCTACAGCAGGAGCATTTCCAATTTATCTAGTCCTTTATTACTAGAATCGATATGTACTAGGCTTTAGCTTTTTATTTTTATTAAAATTTTTATTTATTTGTTTTTTAGAGAGAGAGTGTGTGCAAGTGGGGGTGGGGAGGAGCTGAGGGAGAGGGACAAATCGACTCTGTGCTGAGCATGGGGCCCCATATGAGATTCTATCCTACAACCCCAATACCATGACCTGAGCCAAAATCAAGAGTTGGATGATTAGCATCCAACTGAGCCATGCAGGTGCCCCTAGTCTTTAGCTTTTTAATAATCAGCTGCTATTCAGTACTGCCAGCAGGGTTAAGCATTTGTTAGTTTACTCCTCCTTTCATTTAACCTGCAAATATGTATAGCTTCCTGTGTGTTAAATGAGTAAGACATGATCCCTGCCCTCAGTGAACTCAACGGCTAGTAGGGGAAACAGATTTCAAGCAAATAACTAAAATATGATATGTAATGTTTGTAATAGAGTTATGTGATGGAGTAAAAAGCAGGTGTTTAGGGACTGCAGAACAGGTAAGAGAACAACTCTGCTGGAAAGGTTGGTCCAGAACAATTAGGTGCTGCAGAGGTGACTTAAAATAACAGTTATTCATATTTTCTGTCTGTTTTTAAAGAAATATATGAACATGATAGCACAGTCAAGCATAAAAACTACTTTAACTCATTAGCCAATGTTAAATCCTTTAAAATCTTCTGATAGGTGAATATTATGTATTACTATATCTATGCTGATGTAGATTAATATATTTTGCTTCCATAATCAGCATCTTCCTTTCTTTGTCTATTCCTACCCCTTCTTTATATAAGAAACAGGTAGTTAGTCTTGTAGAGTATTTTTAAAAAATATTTATTTATTTATTCATTCATTCATTCGAGAGAGAGAGAGAGAGAGAGAGAGAGAGGCAGGCAGAGACACAGGCAGAAGGAGAAGCAGGCTTCATGCTGGAAGCCCGATGTGGGACTTGATCCCGGGTTTCCAGGATCACACTCTAGGCCAAAGGCAAGTGCTAAACTGCTGAGCCACCCCGGGATCCCCAGGCTTGTAGAGTCTTAAGAATACTTACTTCTTTAATGTTGGTTACCGTCATCATGGAAGCTGCTAACTCAGCATTTTGCATCCAGCTCAGAAATGTGCATTTATGAAGTTCTATATATGTTTTTTAAGATTTTATTTATTATTAATGAGAGATACACAGAGAGAGAAGCAGAGATATAGGCAGAGGGCGAAGCAGGATCCCCACAGGGAGCCCGGTGTGGGATTCAATCCCAGCACCCCGGGATCACACCCTTAGACAAAGGCATATGCTGAACCACTGAGCCACTGAGTATACATATGTATATATGTATGTATATATATATATATATATATATATATATATATATATATATATACATACTTTGTCCTGAGAGTTTATTTAGGATTATATTAAACTTATGGGTTAATTTGAGATTCAACATCTTTGCAAAATTTTAGCCTTTCTATCTAGGAACATGGTATATCTCTCCGTTTCACACAATGATTCTTTTAAAAATTTTTATTACAGTAAATTTCAAACATATACAAGAGCAGAGACGAATGCCTATATGCTGATTGCATGATTTTAATAAGGATGAATTCATGGCTAATCTAGTTTCATACCCACCCCTTCATACTCTCCTGTATGATTAGAAAAAAAAATCAGATTTTAGGTCACAGAGTTTTGATGGTTTTTCTCACAGAGGACTGGAATATGCTCTACTATTATTTATAAATATTTGTATTGGTTATTCTTATAAACTCTTTTAAAAATCTTCTAATTGTAAATGCTTCTATAAAGGAAAAATTTTAAGTGTTTATTTATATTTAACTACTTTACCAATTTCTTATTACTTCTGAGAGATTTAAGGTTATTCTCTTATATTTTCTAAATAGATAATTCGATCAATATACCACTGTAATTTTGCTTTCTTTCTAATATGCAAATTTTGTCAGTTATCAGCAACTATAATGTACTGATAGAATTTCCAAAAATGTATTCAGTAATAACAGTAAATAGAAAGCATTCTTGTCTTCTTTGTGATTTCATTAAAGGTGCCTTAAAATACACATTCTTTATTTGTTTTTAAGATTTTATTTATTTATTCATGAGAGATACAGAGAGAGAGAGAGAGAGAGAGAGAGAGAGAGAGAGAGACAGGCAGAGGGAGAAGCAGGCTCCATGCAGGGATCCTGATGTGGGACTTGATCCCGGGACTCCAGGATCACACCCTGGGCTGAAGGCAGGCGCTAAACTGCTGAGCCACCCAGGGATCCCCAAAGTACACATTCTTTATAAATTATCTTGAGAAATAATCTAGAAATTAATATTGAATTTTACCATATTCCTTTTTGTTATCTAATAAGGTCGTTCTATCATATTATTCCTTGAACAGAGTTAAATGTGACTTAATAGATTTTTACATCTCTGATTTACCTCACTTTATTGCAGTAATTTGCCTTAATGTATTGATAGATTTGTATGTTTAGATTTTTGCTTCTGTCCTCACATGATTGATCTGCTGTGTGTGTGTGTGTGTGTGTGTGTGTGTGTGTGTGATCTTGGTTGAATTGTATTTTTGAGTACATTTTTAAACTGTCTTAATTTTAGGATAATTACAGTAACACAGAGATCATCAGTTTTTAGGAATGTTTGGGAAAGCCAATCATAAAAGTGCCCAGAAATTTTGAGGGAGATAATCCTTTGCTCTAGTGTTTATTTTCCCCATTTTTATGGAACTATTACGAATTTCATTCTCTACTGATCAATTTCAAGAACTTACATTTTCTTAAATATTTAATACATGTTACTAAGACTTTCAAATATGTTAGTAGAATATATGCTATCCCTTTATCATTTTCATTTAAGCTTTGCCTTATATGCTTGCCTAAAATCTTAATTTTTAAGATATTTTTTCCTGATTTAGTTTATCTTCCCTCCATAAGGAATGACTAATTGTATTTATTTTTCATTTCACATATTTATTAGGTTTATTTATATGTTATTCATTTTCTCCTGCTTCTTTACATTTTTGTTCTGTAAGAATGTTGTTTTATATTTGAGTGCAGTCTGGGCTCAGTTCTGTAAATTTTGTTTTGGAGTGTTCTCATTTAAATTATTTTCCAATTAATCCATAATAATAGTGTTGATTTACTCTTCTAACCAAGAATGGTTTATAAAAGAAATATTAACCTCCCAAGTGCTTCAGATATGTTATGAAATTCTGATATGTTTTATTATAGTCAGATAATGACCTAAATGAAAGCAGAAATCAAGAGTGACAAATTTTTATCTTTTCAACTCAAAAGTTACTCTCTTTTTTTAAAGATTTTATTTATTCATTCATGAGAGACACAGAGAGATATAGAGAGAGGCAGAGACACAGGCAGAGGGAGAAGCAGGCATCATACAAAGAGCCTGATGTGGGACTCGATCCAGGGTCTCTAGGATCACGCCCTGGGCTGCAGGCAGTGCCAAACCGCTGCGCCACCAGAACTGCCCTCAGAAGTTACTCTTGAAAGGATACCTCATCATTCAGAATCCATTTTTAGTTTGTACTTTCTTTTCCAAATAGATATACAGTCCTAAAGGTTTGGGGGTGGGGAGAAGAGTGTTTGAAGAGGAACCAAATATTAAATATGAATATGCCAGCCTAAAAGGACCCAGGAAGAATAGAACTTTCTTATAAACGGTATATATGTCCTTTCCTGCCTTGGGTCAAGTTCTAGGTGAGGGTCAGAGAGCTGGGAAGCCTCTTCTTTCTCTTACCCCTCATGTCAATGTGGAAAGTAAAAATTAAGTAGACATACTGGGGGATATATTAAGGTATAAAGTGCCTGAGATACTGAGATATCCCTGTAAATTTCAGAGTGGCTGACAGAGAACCAGCTCATCTAAAAGTGACTAAAAATGAATAAGAAGACACAAGAGAGTCTGGAAGTAAGGGAAGAAGCAAAGAGCATGGCTGTGACCTGACAACCAGAGGCTATGGCAGGTCCTTAGGTGTAAGCAGGATGATAGAAAGATCATCTAGGGATGATCTAATGATGGGACAAGTGGTCGGTGGTCAGCATGACATTTGTGAATATCCCAACAATGTTTTTAAAAAAGAGCAAGAAGAAGAAAACTCTCAGAGGAAAAATCTTGATTGTCCATGTTTTATGTCTGAATAGTCTAACATATCACTCAGAGTTTTGAGGTTTTCTGGAAGGGACCAGATTAAATATTTGGCATTAGAAATAAATGTAGCTCTGAATCAGAAACATTTTCAGATAAGGAAAAACAAATTGTCATTTTTGCACATCCACAGTGATGCAATTTTGAAATGCATAACAATGTTATTTGTTCGTAAGTTCACGTGGCAGGTAAAATATGGTATTACACAGTATGATGTTTATATCTCTGTCGAGCTAAGTTAGAATCTCTCAGTGTTAATTCCATATTCCTAGTCTCCTCCATCTCTGGTCCAATCAGCCATGACCAGGCTGGGAGTAGTGTAATGCGACCATCTCAATGGGTGAGAAAGGAAGTTAGTGGTCATTATGGACGAAGCAAAGAGCCTAAATTGTGTGTACTATAAACATCTTCCATCTCCTGCTGTGACAACTTCCTAATGGATTGTTGAGCTTTAAACTTGGTCCAGAAACTGAAAAGAAACGAGGAAGATGGATTGTTATCTTCCCCATTTCTGGCTCTATACCAGTTGTCAGAAAAAAGTTCATGGCTTCTTTTTTATAAGGCTACTCTCTTTCCAGTACATTTCATTATGCCCTTGTCATGGAGTAGCACATGTCACTATTATATGTCCTTTGGATCTTATCTTGACATATTATTCCTCTGTTTTATTACCAGTTTTAGACAGCACCATAGTGCAGATTAAACCCTCGACATCCAGTTACAGAAATACCGATGCATTCATTTAGAGTACTGTCAGAAGCTCTGTGCCCTTTCAATATCCAACTTGCCAGAGATGTAGTGAAATGCAATGAAATACATAGCTTTTTTTCAGAACTAGTGAGAACCGGGAATTTATATATAATAAGGAAAAGATTGTTTTCTGCCTCTGAGGTAGCCACAGCAAGCATTAGAAGCATAGTCTCTCTAAGATGTTTTATTTCCCAATTATGAAAGTTATAGGGGCCCCTGCACTTAAAGGGTTCGGTTGAAATCCAAGAGGAATATCTCCAAGGGAGTGGAGTTCGTTATCTGTCTCTTTAATTTCACAAGACTGTGATTGGGGAAATGACTCACTCATGACTGGTGGGGAGGTTAATTTCATGGAACCATGAGTTGTAAGTGTACTCCGGAGCCTGATATTAGTTTTACAGTTTCACATTGAATTAATGTGAACCCATGGGGTTTGTCTTTCCCTATATGGGATCGCCTCCCAATGCTTCTATTGTGTTAGGCATTCTTCAGAAAGGTCATCACTTATATTCAAGACATTTATCATAATTGTTGAGAATCAAAAATGACATTCATCAGTGCCAAGCTAGATGAGATCACAGGGAAGACATTTTGTCTCTCATCATTGTGCCAATTTTATGGATTTCGAGAAGCAGGGGAGAAGGAACGTAGCTGTGGTTCATTTTAGGTCATTGTGGATCTGGGGTACTGTCCCTGCCAGCCCACAATGCCTTTCTAGAGGGTATACTAAGCAGTGTTAGGTTTGAGGGGCATGATAGGATATGGGGCAGGGGTAGAGGTGAAGCCTTCATCCCAAATGCTGTATAGCACAGTTATTCCCTGAACAGTCAGAAATTGAGAATGTGTGGTGTGGGGTAGAGTAAGGCAATGTCCAGGCAGTGACATGTGCCAGGTGTCTGGGACTAGGGAGAGCCGTGTTGAGAGATGGGGCTAGGGAAGGATCTTGGGTGTTGAGAGCTTTAGACTTCACATTAAGAATACATTCATTTTTCTCGCAGATAAGTAGTTCCCTCTGTGTGGATACCAGACAGTCTCTTCTTTGCAACCCCGAATCCTGTTTTTTTTTTTTTTTTCTCTCATGGTATTCTGCTCAAGCATTGACTTACCACAGAGGCTTCTTGCTCTCCTGGCTGCTTTACAGGTCTCTTCTCTATCTAAGATCTATTGCAACATGTATTACAAAGTCCTCTGTGATCTAACCATTATGTTAGCCTGTTACCAATACTGCATTTCAGGCTTTTCCATTGCTGTTTTCATGGTCAATACAGTCTTGGACAAGTGTGTTGGACCCAGAGCTGAGTGGAGGAATTTACTAACCCATTTGATCCCCATATCAATCCAACGTGATAGGGACTATCACTCTGACCACTGGTCAGATGAAGAAACAGTACAGAAAGCATAAATAACATGCCCCAAGGCTCCCAAGCTGGTAAGGGATGGCCCTGGAACTCAGGACCGGTGAGGCTTCACTCCACAATCCATGGTTTTAATCACACAGCTTTTGTGTTCCTAAATCGAGGTGACAGGTAATAGATCAACCTCATTTCCTACCTGAAACTGTGAATTCTAAAGCCATGAGGGTGTACAGAAATAGAAAATATTGATTTGGGAAGATAAGATTTGAGTGTTTAATCCTCTTAGAACCAAGACAAAATGAAATACTGTTGCTAATGATTTTGCTTATTCTAACACTTTTCACACACCCAGCCAGGCTGGTTAAGCTCACCTGTAAATTTCTTTTGAATTCTTTGGTGCCCAGACCTGGCATGTACGTTTTTCTCATTTGTTTTAAATATAGTCACTCTCTCCCAGGATTTGTAGTCAGGGCTATTCTAAATACTTTGGTCCAATAGTCCCCTTTGAGACACTTGCAGTTCATCAAACAAGGGTTTGGTTTAGAAAATACAATTCTCATACCTAGAGACCAACTGATCCTAGAAGTCATCTCATCTCTGCTTTGACCTACCAGAGAGACCTTCTCTCTGCCCTCCATCCTGCCCTCCTTTCTTGCTCTATGATCAATTGTAGCTTCTACTTGGTGTTTGCATATGAGCTTCCAGTCTGATATTCATAGCTCGTCCTGCTGCATTATTTCAGCAAAGACCTACCATAAATGTCAAAATACAATCTTAAAACAGAAAACAAACCCAGACTTAACCAGTTTTATAACAGAGTACTTTTTTCTCTTCTTGGGGTGTTACAGAAACAAAGGAAATTAGAAATTATAAACCATTGTCCAAATCTATGTGTCTGGATAGTCAAATGCCATTTCCTATGGAAGTTGCATAAAAACAAAATTTCCAAACCAAAAAGAAAAATAAACTGTGACAATTTTATTCTGATTTGTTTTAAATTAAATATTCTTTTTTAGAAGCAATGTATTTACTGATTATTATAAAAGGGATTAAGAACTTGCCTCAGTGAAAATGAAAGACAATGGATTGGAGCCTTCATATAAATGTTTAACTCTTCTTACCTCTACAAATTTGGAAATGGTTGTCTTATTGAGTGTATCTCCTCATTGGATGTATCTTAAAACAAGGGTCTGCAAATTACGGCCCCTGGGCTAAATCCTGCTAGATATTCGTTTTTATAAATAAGGTCTTATTGGAACACAACCATACCTATTTGTCTTAGTATCCCATATGGCGCTTTCATACAGAGCAGAGTTGAGTAATTGTGACAGAGACTGTATGGCTTATGAAGCTGAGAATATTTACTCTCTGGTTCTTTTTTTTTTTCTTAAGATTTTACTTATTTATTCATGAGAGATGCACAGAAAGAGAGAAAGAGGCAGAGACACAGGCAGAGGGGGAAGCAGGCTCTCTTCAGGGAGCCTGACCTAGGACTTGATCCTCGGTCTCCAGGATCATACCCGAGGCCGAAGACGGTGCTAAACCGCTGGGCCACTGGGGCTGCCCTACTCTCTGGTTCTTTAAAGAAACTGTTTGCTCATCTCTGCTTTAGAACATCCAAAGAAGAGGGCTTTGCCTTCCTTAGTGTCCGAGACCACAGTTTGAACTAGGAAATTCTGGGATTAAATATGATTTCTCAGTGGGAAAAATTCACTTTTGGACCTCAAAGCTCAGTAAGACCTGTGTTCAAATTCCATCTTTGTTTGGGACTACTTTGCATGTAACTTGACAAGTTGCTGGATTCTTCCAAAACTCAATTACTTTATCTGTAAAATGGAGACACTTTTTGTTGTGAAGAACTACTATGCAATCAATGGGATAATGTTCAAAGTGTGCACTATGCTGCCAGCCACATAGTGGACACTTAGTAAATACATTTTTTTCCTTGTTATGTCCAAATTGAGGAGTTGCTACATGTGAATGCACAGATTCTTCAGTCTGGACAAATGTCCATTTGTGTAATGGAAAAAATCTTTGTCATTTTAGAACATTTCTATATTTAATTATGAGTCTTTGGGAAAAAAATATCTTTGTCCACTACATCTCCAGTCCTATTCAAAGATTTAACCGAGTACCTCCTGATTTATTGTAAACTATTATTTTTTTTTAATTTTTATTTATTTATGATAGAAACACAGTGAGAGAGAGAGAGGCAGAGACACAGGCAGAGGGAGAAGCAGGCTCCATGCACCGGGAGCCTGATGTGGGATTCGATCCCGGATCTCCAGGATCGCGCCCTGGGCCAAAGGCAGGCGCCAAACCGTTGCGCCACCCAGGGATCCCTGTAAACTATTATTTAAAGCCAGTTTTAAGTAGGCTTGCCCATGGTCATGTAATTATCAATGATTTCCAGCAACTCTTTAATGGGATTTATGCAATGAAGAGCAGGAAACTTGTGTTTCAGAAATTGCCTTGCTGCACAGCATTTTCCCCCTGTATAAAATCAATCTCTTACCTATACTCCAGGCCTCAGAGGCCAGACCTCTCGAGGATGCTCCAACTCCAAGAAATGTAGGCCTTGCTACTGAATGTGTAAAATTCCATTTGAGAAGGAACCAGGCCCTTGTTAACAGCATCACAATCAGCTGGAGACTTCGATTGATTTTGTTAAATATTGTGCTCCGAGTGTGAAATCACTTTTCTAGCCTCAGTCCAGGGAAGCACACTTGCTCTGTGTCCATTTTGTTTGAGATAAAAGACACCATTTCTAGAGGCATCTGCCCACTGATTTTGGAGAGATGCAAATAGACCTCATCTAGACTGAAGAAATAGGTCTTGTATTAATGAATATTTTTTCCAGACATTGCTCTTAAATATTATGGCACAAATGCTTATCCCCAGGAGGTGGGCTGCCATGCAGTATAGTTATCCTCAATTTACATTTGAATGAAAATGTGACACAATGGGGCAAAGTGGAGTACTTGACAGAGTAAATACTTAGAGCTCAGAAGAGCAAAAGACTACTAGATACTTTTGCCATGTGTAGATTATCAGGTGTTCCAAGAAACTGGCAAATAGTCTATGCTCTTCACCCTCCTTCCAGGATGACTTCTGTGCCTAAATATGACTCCAGTTGCATTGCATTTCCCCATGGCGTTTCCTTTAGCCTTGATCTCATCTCTCCTCCTCCTTTCCCTTCCTTACCTCCCTTATCTCTCTTTTCTCACCTTCTTCCTTTTCTCTCCTTACCCTACCATATTGTGTTTTTGCAAGCTGCCTTAAATCTCTTTTGCAACAAAATAGGGCATACATAAATAGATAGCAGAGAGAATCACAGAAACTCATAGTTGGAAGTCATGGAAAGAAGACCAAGGATGATAATTCCTCCTGCCAGAGCTGAGTGAATAAAATTTATGTATTGATATGATTAAGCTTCTCCAAACCAATATTTTTTTGTTCTATGTCACAAAAGCAGAGCAAATCAACAAGTTGAATAGATTAGGGTTGTGGGGAAATGGTTTTACACATCACAGTCAGGCCACAGTCCTTGGCCTTATATTTCATAGCTTGAAGCTTTCCTCCTCCCCAGCTTTAAGAGTCCAGCATTATTAATATTAACCTATATTTTCTTTATTTAGGTGCATAGGATAAAGTCATTCTTCACACAGAAATAAAACTTTGATAACAGGAAATAATAGCCCACAAAGTAGTTAGATAATCAACTGTGTGTATATGCCCTTGTAAAATCACTTCAGAATTCTCTGGACTCAGTGTAAATGTAATGCTCACTGAAACTTCTGGATCGAGAATTTTCAACATAAGATTAAGACCCATTGGAACAATGGTTTTCAATCCTGGCTGCACATTAGGATCATCTGAGAAGCTGAAAAATAAAATACCATTGCTCTTATCCTACACCACAGATTCTGACTTTATGGTCTGGAGTCAGGACTCTGCATTGGTATTTAAAAACAACAACAACAACAAAACCCTCTTCAGATAATTCTAATATCAGCTAGGGTGAAGAACTGCCATACTAATTGGTTTTGAGTTATATAGTTGATTATAAGTCACCTCAGCTTTTTATTTTCCTTTTTAATGAAGAGTCAGAATAGATAGTAAATATCAGCATGCTGTCCATGTGGTAATGACACGCACAATGGCATGAAACTCCTGTTTCAGTTTCATGTATATTAGGGTAAATACTGTTACTATTTTCAAATAATTTCTTACTGTGGGTTATAATCAAAGTTTGAAAAACACTGCTTTAGATTACCTTTAGTAGAGAAACTATGTTGATAGCTACCTAGGGAAAATCAGAAAATCTTCATCTGTCCTAAGAGAGAAGCCCAATTGCACTATTTTTAAATGCTTGTAGGGCATGCAGAGGTATCGCCAAGTGATCTCTGCACTATCAAATGTTTCTTGCCTATTTATAGAAGCACTTACACATTCTCTAAGATACTGAGCCCAACTTTCTGCTCTCTGTAGTCACCCTTGCTGCTTAAAAATTATTAAGTTGCATTTCTTTAAAATTTTTTTTTTTAGCTCAGGCTCCGCATTTTAAAATCAGCTCATTCTGACAGATATTTACAGATATTTACAGATATTTATGGAAGACTTACACTTGCCACACTTCGTTAGCAAACACAGATCTCCAGTCTGGCGCTAAAGTACTCTTTCAGTTCTCTGAAAATCCCCATCAGGCCTGCAAGCCTAGCACTTAACAAAACTTTCTGGAATCTTCCAGGAGGCTTTGTGGAAGGAGAAGTGGAGCTTTGTTATTAACACTAAGTGCCCAGCTATTCCAGGATAATTAGTGGTTTTGACAGATGATGTCCAGGTGATTTGGCCCTGCTGATCTTTTAATGGTTCACAGTGATAGTAATGTAGAAACCTTATCAAGAAAACTAGGGAGTTTCTGGCCTCACTGGCCCCACCCCTGGGAAAGGGGACCACCCCTCCCACCTCCTTGTGGGTAGGCCAACAGGCTCAAATGATTCACCACGTGGTAGAAGACAGGAGGGCAGATTGTTCACCCAATTCTTCAGGAATTCAAGCACAAGCATCTTAAATACAAGCAAACTTCCATACCTAACACCTTCCAGAAAATACACATGACAGAGGGGAGTGAGAATTGGAGAATTAATTGAAGACCTAGGCAGAGGTTGATCTAGGGGTGATAACTAACGTCTGGAAAATGCTTGAATGGAATAAGAAAGGGCTGAATCAATTGATCAAAAAATGATTCAGAGCTGCAAACAGAAGCCTCTAGGTCTGGGTGTGAACCTTCTGCACATACTGAGGTGGCCTGTGAGGCACAACGTGTCTGAAACTAGCCTTCAGATGACAAAGGAAAAGGCAAATAAGAACCCCGATCTACTGGGGAGTTTGGGGAAAAAAATCTGTGGCCATTCATTAAAAATAATAAGCTTTCTCTCAAGCAGGATGCAACACCAGATGATTTTTAACAATTTTCTGCTCTGACAGCCAGTGAAAAAGCTTCATGCAACAGAAAGAAAATAAATTAAATAAATCAATCCAAAAAGAAAGGATCAAAGGCATACCGTGAGAAAAATGAAAGATGTCTATCCAAAGAATCTGCAAATGAAAGGGTACCTGCTTTGGATTATAGATGAATGTGATTAGGGCAAAATGCAGAAACACTGTGTGTAGAAGCCCAGAAAGCTGAGATCTAACTGATTACAGTTCAATTCCCAACAATGAGCAGAGCTTACAGCAGAGTTGAGTGTATGAAACAAACACACCCTGCTGTCATTCAGTGACTGTCCGAGACTAGGGGAGTCCAGTGGAAGGTGCATAGCACAGAGGGATGGAGTCAGGACTCTGATGAAGGCAAATGCAAAAATTTTCCTGTTGCCAGTGATTTTGATGACCAGATCTAAGTCCTGCCACAAGGATTAATAAAATGCTCTATACCCTCGAAAGTCAGAAAGGAAACATTTGTGCGACTGAAGGGAAAACAGAGAGAGTCAAAAGTAGTGGATGGACATTCCACTGAAGGAAATGAGGATATATTCTCACCTTCCTACTTTGTAGATCGAAAGCTATTTAGACAAAAAAATGTCAATGATTCCTGAGGGTGTGTGCTAGGACGAGAACCTTGGTGTGTTGGAGGAGAAACTGAGCAGTCTGGTTTCCACAGGTTTCTTTTTTATTTTTTATTTTTTTATTTTTTATTTTTATTATTATTTTTTTTTCCACAGGTTTCAAACACACCCATAAAAACAGATAACTGGGGCATAACTGGGATTGACCTGTACTTTAAGACTTGAAATCTCTCCTTGAAGAGATATCTTTATGTCATCTTTTTTCCTTTCCTTCCTTCTCCCCTACCCCATCCCTTACTGTCTGTTTTTCACTTGTAAAGATCCACAGTATCTCCGAAAGCCATCAAGTGTAAGAGCTTAAGCAAGGTTAAGGCTTATCTCCACTTGGAGGATGAAGACCATGGACAGTTCTTCCTATCGCTCTAAGATTTCTCTTAATAGCCTTAACATAATCTATCAACTTGGTTTTCCATAGCTACAGACACATACCATTAAAAGGGGAGGAGGGTGAGAGGTATAATATGCTCATTTCATACACAATGAAGACGTCGGGAGCTGGCATCTTGTTCTTCAGCTTGCTTGGGGAGACAAGTAATCACCGGTATGGGAATATGTCAGAGAAAGGAAGTGAGGAGCAGGATTTTGGCCAAAGACTGAGAGGTGTTCCTGGTTGACATTTCTTCATTAGATTTTCACAGTACTCCTGTAATGGCAGGTAGAACAAGTATCACTGTCTCCTTTACGTTGATGAGAAAAATGAAGGCCAAGATGTTGAGTGAACTTGCTTTGAGCTCTGACACCAGGTGACTAAATCAAAAGCAGACTCCCTCATCTGCTGATTCTCACTTTATTCCACCAGTTCAGTAATGAAGTTTAAGTTGAAATATCTGTACAAGCCTGGGAAAATTCCATGGCCAGTCATTCTTATTGTGGCACTTAAGAGCATGGTGACCTGGCTACTCTTTACCTTTCCAGCCTTCCCAGCTCTGCCCTTCCTGGTTAATTAGCCCAAGTCATACTGAATTAATTCTACCTTCTCTTCTACCCAGCTGCTCCCCATCTTTCAGCTCTTAGTAACACATTTCATCTCCCGAGCAGCCCTATTCTAATGTCTCCAAGTTAATGAAAGTTGACCTGCCTTCACATTCCCATGTTCCTACCCCTATCCTGTAACTGTCTGTTTTCCTATCACTCTCTCCATCTTAAACTCTTAGGGATAGCGATTTTCTTTTTTACTGTTACATGTCCAGTGCCAAGCACAGCTTTTGGCATATACTAAGCCTCTCAGTGTTTGTGCAATTCATCAATAAAGCCAAGATCAGAAGATATGATCATTTTTAAAATTCACTTTTGCATTTTGATGACAACCAAGCCTTTCTGCTATTTATAGGCTAAATTTAGTTTTGCGCATGCAATCAACAAATGTTAGCTGAGATGCTTAGTACCTCTACGGGTTGTATGCCCAGGCTTCTTATAGTGCTTGTTATATAACAGGTCCTCAGTACATAATTTTGTAATGAATTAATTAGTACAGAGATGATGAGTATACCACTTTCCTAAGGCATTTAGACAATGTCTTACATATAAATAATTATATGGGACAGAATATGGAAAGAGCCATATGGGAAGCATTTGGGGTAGCTTTCTTTTGCTAAGCTGAAAAACGTGATTGCAAGGAGTGAGGACTTAAGTAGGCCCAGGTAGTCACTGACTCCTGGGCAAAAGGAGGTAGCATTTGATCTAGCCTATGAAAATTTAAAAAAATGGCTTGACTCATCAACAAGGAAAACATGCAACCTACCGGGTTCATTATGTACTTGTAGTAGTGATGACCTTAAATATCACAACAATTGCAAGTATTTAGAAACCTATAAAAATGTTTTATAAACAAGATGCCACTGCTAGTAAAACAGAGGTCATACTTACGGGAACAGAGTAAGGATCTGCAACAGGACTATAGTTACTTCGATCTCTATTTCAATGTGTTCTTGATAGGCCATCTCCCATTTTACCTGACTCTCTGAAGTCTCTTAATGAGCATTGCTGGAGCACTCTTCCACATGTACTTAAGGGCCCACTGTAGAAAGACTGGAGTGTCATGGATAGAGTTCAGGTTCTTGATCCCAACGCCCTGGTTTGAAATCCAGCTCCACCACCTAGTGGCTACGTGATCTTGGGTAATTAACTGAACCTCACCATGTTGGAGTTTTGTCACATGGACAACAGCATTGACAAAAATAACAGAACTTACCTCATTGGGCTGTTTGGAGATTTAATGAGTTCATGCATATCCAGTACCTGACACACAGCAAAAACTCCATTAATTCTAGCTCTGGTGATTACTCTCATGTGCTACATTAAGTGCTGTGAGCCGAACAGTGAAAAGGGAAGTTGTGGTTTCTGTACTCATGCAGCATGCTTGCCATTTGCTTGTTTCTCTTTGCTGTGTAATTCATTCTTCAGCCTTCCTCTGCTTGGCTCTGAAAGGGGCCCAACTCCTACAAACCACATTTCCCAGACTCCCTTGCCAATTGGCTCCCTGTTCAGTTTGGCAACAGGACGTTTAGACAAGAGAGTGAGATTGGGAGGCCAACAGGCCCTCTCTGCTTCAGTGGCATCACGGGCAGAGGCTGTCTCTTCTCCATTCCCCTTCTCTCTCCAAACAGAGCTTCTTTGGATGCTTCTTATCAGCTTTCTGCCTTGGGGAAGAGGCCAATACAAAAGAGAACAAGAGGAAAAAGACAAATTCCAGATATGATACTAGATTCACCAATGCCTGAATATTGTCTATGACTAGACTTTTAAATATATAAGCCTACCAAAAAATTCCCCTTTTCACTTAAGCTACTTTGATTGCATTTCTTTCACTTGCCACTGTGTGAGTGCGATAATACAATAGCTACTAATTCCTGAGAACTGTTTGAGATGGCATCACAATATAAACCAATTGGTATTCTCATTGCATCCATGTCCCTGGAAATCACATAACTAGTATTTATAGTCCTGCTAGCATTAAGATTGTAAAGATGGGCAAGATAAACAGGGTGTTTCTCTTTGATGATACAATAATGACTAATTGTTTTCAAAAACATTAACTTTTATTCTACGTATTCCAAAATGCTCTTTTCTCTGGAGATCTGAGCATCTTCTCATACTAGATGTGTATCTTAAAACTAAAGACATCTCATCCATTTTAACACAAGGATGTAAACTAAAATGCAAAACAGGAACTTTGTGGTGAAAGTTTTCATTTATTTTCAATAAAGTGAATCCCAAGCCTCCAGTTGTTCTTTATGAAAGCTTCCCAAGGCAGGAGAATTTTTTTCAGTGTAACGAAATTAATGGTGTCGCGACTACAGGACAATCACTCATTCTGCTCTATGCTTTTTTGGCTCTTCTCTTCTCCATTTGCCTATGATGATGCAATTCATCTCCTGATAATGGATAGGCTTCCTCTCCTTTTCAATCACTAGCCTGAGGCACTGAAACTTTCCCAAGATGTGTCCAAAGTTCATCTGTTTGGGAGATTTTTTTTTTTTTTTGAGTCTTTCATGGTTGATGGAAGTAAATTTATAGTCATGATGCAAGTATAAGAGTGTATGTGCATGCTTTGTCCCTAAAATGTATGCAGTGGCCTTTTTTTAAAAGATTTTATTTATTTATTCATGAGAGACACACAGAGAGAAAGGGAGAGAGAGAAGAGGCAAAGACACAAGCAGAGGGAGAAGCAGGCTCCATGTAGGGAGTGTGGGACTCGATCCTAGGACTCCAGGATCACCCCCTGGGCCAAAGGCAGGTGGCAAACCACTGAGCCACCCAAGGATTCCTGCAGTGGCCTTTTAATGTTATAATATATGGTCAGGCTGCAGTTGCTATGGAAATAATAACCAAATTTTCTGACCTTTGAGGGTAGGGAGATGGAATGGTGGCAGCTGTGATCACAGCTGAGGATTGCTGATAGAGTTAAGATTAAAGAGTAGGGAATCCCTGTGTGGCCCAGCGGTTTAGCGCTGCCTTCGGCGCAGGGTGTGATCCTGGAGACCTGGGATCGAGTCCCATATCGGGCTCTCTGTGTGGAGCCTGCTTCTCCCTCTGCCTGTGTCTCTGCGCCTCTCTCTGTGTCTTTCATGAATAAAATAAAATTTAAAAAAAGGTTAAAGAGTAAGGGGCTCTTTATACCTTAATGTGGAAATCAGAGCCATCTCTTCTTCCCCTGTGTCTACCAACAATATATATCAGAGCAAAACTAAGGACTTACAAGTATTCCTTTAGCTATTATTTTATACTATTTATTTTGGATACTGGTTGAGTGGAATTTTGGAGTTCTTGATTATAATTGGTCTATAATTTTTTACATAGCATAAAATCATGCATTCTGCTAGTGGAACACATTATATACATATTAGTGTCCACACAAGATAATGTTACTATCAAGACAGCAAGTGCCTGCTTTCATTTGGAATGTACCACATTGATTAGTCAACTGAATACCCTCTCTGTTTAGAGGAGATCATTTTCTAGGACCTCTGTGACCACTGGGGAGTTTCTCTGATAGCTTCCTGTACGGCACTGATCCTTTCATATCATTAAGACTTAGGAGATGTGCCAAATGAGAAGCTCATATATCTGTGTTTATTCTGTTCATACTACATGTCAGGAGAATGTTAGGGAAGTGTGGAATACGGGGAGTGGTATCATCACCCTAATTGCTTAGGGAGGGTCCTCTATGCCCAATACAGTGTTAAGCTCTATTGGTATGGACATGAATAGGAAATGATTCCTGCCCTCAAGAACTTGCTTGGCCACATAAAGAAAGAATCTACACAGACTGCATGTTGAGTACCAGCAGCACAGGAGCAAAGCCAGCAGAGGCATCCAAATATAAAAGGGAGAAGTGAGTCCAATGAGATGGGCAGGGAAGATGCTGAAGGGAAAGCATAACTTGAGATTCCCAAAGGAAGGGAAGACCTAGATAAAGAGGAAAGACTTTATTAAACTTTTAGTAAACTTCAGAACTTGTAAGTACTCCATGTGTATTTTTTGAATGTGTTAAATATTATATTAAAATAAAAGTGAGGTCAAGCAAATGGTGTGAGCAAAGATGCAGATGGGGCATGAGCTAGTGGTTAAGGGACATTGAGTAGTCTGGTTATGTTGGGGAAGCAGAGGGTTTTACTAGGTATTCTGTAGCAATGAAGATGCTCAGACAATTGGAGGACTATGAAGGATGGGTTAGGAAATCTGGGATTCTGTAGATACCAGGTAACTTTGAAGGCAACAGGGTTTAAATTCTAAAAATTTAGAGGTCAAGGTGAAGAATCTAGAATGGTAGTAAACAGAGTAAATTGTTACCCACTGCTTAGAGAGAGGTAACCAGTCAGTAAATGAGAATTGAATTTGGTTGCAAAACCAACCCCCAAACTGCTTTGGAATTGCAGCTGATATTTGTGGGGATCATAACTTGCTGGCTCTTGCTGAACTCTTCCACAGTTCTTTCTTCAGTTTTTTTTTTTTTTTTAATCCCTGGGTTGTTTTCACTTCTGGGCTTGTCAACATGGATATAACTTAAAAGGAAGGAGATATAAATGCATAGTTTCTTGCCTATGAAATTATATTAAGTGTGTTCAATACATTAGGTATTTTTTTTCCAATATAGAGGTTTGAGTGAGTTATAGATAGATTTCTTTCATCTTGAGAAACTGATCCACCTTGGTATTGTACAGGTGTTGCCAAGGTCACCTCCAAGCTTCCAAATACTCATCAATAAGATTGTGAAGATACACTTGGCATTCTCAACTCGGAGGTTTTTTTTTGTTGTTGTTGTTTCCTTTTCAAACAAAAATGGTAACCTGTGTCTGAAAGTTAACACATATTGCTTCCTATGCAGGGCAGTCATAGAGTGAGAACAGGTGCTTTGGCACAAGGTAGTAGAACATCCTACAGGTTTTGTTTGTGGGTGTGTTTTTGAAATCATTCTAAAAATGGACAGTCTTACAGTCTTTCTTTCTTTCTTTCTTTCTTTCTTTCTTTCTTTCTTTCTTTCTTTCTTCCTTTTTTCCTTCCTTCCTTCCTTTCTTTTTTCTTTCTTTTTAAAAGGACCTTCTTAAGAAATGCTATTCTGCCAAGGCATCTTACCTCTTCCAGCAGGATAAATTCTATGATGTCAGCTACGACACTGGAGACAAGTCTATCCAATGCAGCAGGAGACCAGATGCATTCAAGTTCTGGATGACTTGGAAGGCCCTGGGCACATTAGGCCTTGAAGAAAGAGTTAATCGTGCACTCGCTTTATCTAGGTACTTGCCTATGTGTGTGTGTATGTCTGTAACAGAATCAATGGAAACAACATTTGCAATGTCTGTATATCTGTTCTTTTGTTTGTGCATTTCTTCTTTCATCGAATGACCATTTTCTCAGTACCTACTATGTGTTAGGAATTGTGGACAAAGCAGTCCTACCCTACCCTCTGGGATCCCAGCCCAGTAAGAGATACATCTAGGTGACAAAGCTGATAAAATGCAAGTGAACTTACTTTTTGGTAAGGGTGGGTATATGTTGCTCCAGGAGCACTCAGGAGGCTTCTTTAATATCCTTGAGGGATACTGATAGAAGCCCTAGAAATGGAAGAAAATGGGTGTAGGCAGAGCCCAAATCATGGTGATTTTAAAGACCTGAAATGTCTGGGAGAATGTGGGGCTGGAATAAAGACACAAAGGTAAGGGTAATGTGAAAGTGCTATAGTTGCTTGCTTCATCATAGCAGTGGAGACAAAACTTTTGAAGCCATTTTCCAAGACATTAGAAAAACTCTTGAGATATAGGTGGTGGACATTTGCCACCCAAAGAAGACTCTTCTGCTAAGCGTGGATCAGTGGGTGCAAATGGGCAGATCATAGCCGAATTTAGTTTTAAATCTGATTTGTTGAGCCTGAACTACATAGGCTTAATCTTCTTGGTGTTAAAAAAAATCAAACATTTGAAGATGTAAAATATTTAAAAATAGGGAGATTGTCAAAAATCTGGATTTTTGGCTCCTCTCAAAGGATCAGAATGCTCTCGATCCCACATGGTGACAAACCACTGAACATGTTGATGCCTGTCTAGAGAACCACACTCCCCCTGCTTCCTCCTGTTTTTTGAAGACAACCTGGACTCAAAACTTAGCTCCATTATTTACAACCTAGGTGACTTGAGCAAGTTTCTTAACTTTTCTGTACTACAGTTTTGTCCCAATAAAACGGAGATAACAAAACGGAGATAACAATAGTACGTCGTTCAAGTAATCATTATGAGGATTAAATGAATTGACATATGTCAAACACTTAGAACGGTGCCTGATGTATGCTACATGCTATATGATTTTTTGGTGATTCTTACTTGCTTAACCACTATAGGCATCAGCGTTTGTGAACTCTGTTTTGGATTCTCTCTCCTATTCACATTTCACTTGCAAAATCCTGAGGTCTCTTCTTAGAGATTTAAAACAATTTTTCTCTTTCTATACTGGAAGCCGTATGGGTGCTTTGTCTAACAGCAGTCTGAAAATTCAGTGTCTTAAAACAGCAATTATTTATTCTCGGACATCTGCTTGTGGGCTGGAGTGGCTTTATCTCATTCTGTGGTGGCTGTGAGGATTGGTGGAGGGTCTCTGTCTATTCCCCACATGCTTTGCATCTTCCTTGGATTAACAAGTGAGCCAGAGTATGTTCTTGTGTTGAAGATGACAGAAGGCCAAGAAGGCAAGCCCCATTATGCAAGCCAACTTTGTGTTTTATTTTTTAAGATTTATTCATTTATTCATGAGAGACAGACACAGAGAGAGAGGCAGAGACATAGGCAGAGGGAGAAGCAGGCTCCATGCAGGGAGCCCAACGCAGGACTCGATCCTGGATCCCAGGATCATGCCCTGAGCCGAAGACAGACACTCAACTGCTGAGCCACCCAGGCGTCCCTGCAAGCTGATTTTGAAGTCCTGATTATGTCATATCTACTGGCATTCCAATGGCCAAAGCAAATCACATGGCCAAGCTCAATGTCAAGAGGGAGGGAATACAACCTGCCTTTTAGCAGGAAGAACTGCATATTTACATAGTATTGACCTTGAAAATGAAACAGCCAGATTTTTACCAGCAAAATGGACATATTTGGGAATGGCAGAGGAATTGAAATTCACGACACGCAAACTATGGCAAGCCATAGGCGAGTCTGGAGAACAAAGAAGAGTTCACTTGTATAGAGGAAAAGGGGAAGTTGAGAGGGGATGTTTTCAACATGATTCCATTGGAAGAGACAGAGAATGATGGTTTCTCACTGGCTGGTAGTATGGCTTCTCATTGCCTAGAGCTTTTGCTAGACAAAGAGAAAATCTTCCTATTTGCTGTGGTAGTAAAACAGGCTTCTTTCTGTTGGAAAATACAAGGCATGCCTCCTCCTGTTGAGGTCTGCAGTTGATGGCGAGTTTGTAGAGCAGGAAAGCTCCATCTTCATGGCTTCCTGACTCCATTTCAAATGAGGTTTCCTTTATTCTTTTTCATAATGGTTTGGATAAAAGGACAGGTAAAGAGATGGCTTTGGCACTTTTAGAAGATTGTTAGAAGTCAACAATTCTAGTGATTATGATTTAAGAAGTAGTTTTAAAAATCTATAAACACTGTACTGTTTAAGATGGGTTAGGTGGCAAGCAAAAGAAACCATAATTCAAGATACTATAAACAAAGAAAGGTAACTTATTATTCCATGTTCCTTCTAAGCTAGTGTAATGATGACATCTGGAATGACTTTATCTAAGGGCTTAAACAACATCACAGGCCTCGATTTTCCTCCATCTTTCAGGTTTGTCATCTTTTATGTGGCTTTATTCCTATGTAGGAAAAAGGCTGCCAGAAGTGTCCGCTCTCTATCCTCTCTTGTCCCAGATTCAAGTTCAAGGTCAAAATGAGAATGTGCTCCTCTCTCAGCAATCCCAAAGGAAGTTTTCATATTTGAATGAGGCAAAGGTCTAACTGTCATCAGTCACTGTTGCCAGGGAAATGTGATCTTCTCACTAGTCATACTGAGTCACATACCCTCCCTTGGCACTAGGACAACATCAATTCCTCTTATAGAATATATGCTGAACAGGTGAAAATATGCCTTTATTAGGAGCAGGGTTAGTGTACTTCCAGCAGAATTAAGGTAGATAACTACTCAATGTTGAAAATAATGAAACTGTCTACCATAAATATTCATAGTTTCTGTTCAATTAGAATAAAAGTTCAAAAAGCTCTATTTCCTTTTTTCTGGCATTTTCTCATACTACTTAAGTGAGGTAGACTCTCCACATTATTTGATTTAAGCTGCTAAGTAATTCATTGACAGGTGTCTTGAAAGAAGGCTAGATATAAATATTTGATGATCATATTTGTTATAAAGTTAAAATTCATCTCAGGGTAGGATTTAATTTATAGTCTAAGGATACTCTCTAATTTTTGCAGCGAGATATCACAGGAGGATAAATGTTAACACTTCAATTCAATTCAACAAACACTTATTGTTTGTAAATGTTTGTCAAGTTGAATTGAATTGAATTAACATTTCAGCGAGCATCACTGCAGACTCTGTGACCTATATCTAAATATTTGAAAAATAATCCCTCTTCTTTTTTTTTTTTTTTTTTGCCTTAACTTTCCAGTTTTCATACATCCAACCCTCTATTCCTGGGATGAGCAGAAGTCATCCTCTTCTCCTACCCCCAAGGCCAAGCAAATATTGAGTCATTTTCTTTTTCTTTTCTCTTCTCTTCTTTTTCTTTCTTTTTCTTTCTTTCTTTCTTTCTTTCTTTCTTTCTTTCTTTCTTTCTTTCTTTCTCTTTCTTTCTTTCTTTCTTTCTTTCTTTCCTTTTTTTTTTTTTGTTTGAGAAAAAGAAACAGAGAGACAGAGAACTGGAAGGGAGGGGCAGAGGGAAAGGGAGAGAGAGAATCTTAAGCAGACTCCATGTCCAGTGTGCAACCTGACACGGGGCTCAATCTCACCACCCCAAGATCTTGACCTGAGCCAAAATCTTGAGTCAGACAATTAACTGACTAAGCCACCCAGGTACCTCTATTTTTATTTTATTTTTGGCTAAGCCCTTTAAGACATATCACTTGTAATGAATACAAGATTCTAAACTCAGAGAAAATTTCTCTAGAATTAAGAATTATATCAAGTTTGAAACATAAGTATTTATTCTTATGGTTTTATTTATTTTCAAATTGGCTAATTGGTTTTTGGTTCTGCTCTTCAGGAAAGGAAAAGCTTTTTTTCTGTTCTAGGATCTATTGTGTTTGAGCCCAGGTACAGTGGTGTCCTGGTTAACTGGCTCTCTGGAGGGAGAAACAAAAACTCCAGTTTGTAACGTCTGCCAACCTCCACGGTGTAAATATTCCCATTGTGTAAAATTTCAAGTTGCCAACAGTTGAGATTTGCAAAATTCCTGAATATTTAACACTTGGCACTCTCTAGCTAGTCCATACTAACTGTAGAACACCATTGATTAAGTGAGCCAGTGTAATCAGTTCAAACCACTGACTCTTGAGAGTTAAAACACCATTTCTCATCAAGCTCGCTGACCCTAGGCTACTGGCTTTAGAGTTTACCTAATAAAAACAATTCTCATTTGTGCTCAGAAGGCTCTGCCTGGCATAATATCTATAATTTCATAATTAATGTTGTTTTATTTCCAAGACATATTATTTCCTTCAGGAGATAAGAATTAGCAAAGTAAAGCTGCAAATGAGGATTGCATTACTATTTGGGATACCCACCAAATAGCCTGATGTAGAAAAGACACCCATTTCCCTAGACCCTCGGTCAGGTCTCTCAAATACTAGAAGGGCCGGGCAACTCTTTCCCCCTGAAATATTGCAAGAAAGATTGCCCTGACTCCCTAAAAACAATATTCCATGTTCCTGAATCGAAATGGAGCTTAGTTTTGAAATTTGTATATTTACTTAAGATTTAAGGATCAGAGTGTGATGGAATGATGAAATGGATTGCCACCACCTTCATCAGATAGCTTACTCTCTCTTCCCTTGGGAAAGCAAAAGCAGACATTAGAGGACAAAGATTCCTATTTAATGAGTTGTCAGAATCTAGGAAAAAGGGGAAATTAGTGCCTGGAAGATCTCTAAGGCCTTTACTAATTTCCATCTGACCCTTGTCATTACAATCTGCAAGATAACTCTTATCTGGAGAAATATTGATGACTAAAAGCTTGATTGCCCCTTGGGTTGTTTGAAAACCAGTGACATTGGGAATTTACAACAATATGCAATTATTAAGCATGATCCAAACCCAGAGGAGGGATTTAAAACCACCACCTCCTATACCAGGCAGGTGATTGAGTATCCCTGATATCTGCCTAGGAAAGTTGAAAATGTTTCCCAATACCCAGGGCTACCTGTTGCCAGCGGCTCCTTCTAGGCCTCTGCCATGGCCCTCAGGTTAAATGGATATTCAGTAAGAGGTAATTTTTAAAGCCAGCCGAGAAAAGTCATGTGTGTAAATCTTTTCAACAACAACAAACAGCTTAAGAATTCCCATTCGGCTACTTTGTTAGATCTCCAGTGTATCATCTATCTAGTCCCTTGACACACAATCTCTGTAATCTCTCAGATGGCATTCATTTCACAGACTTACATGAATACTGAGGGATTTATTGTTTTCAGTGTGGCAAAGGTGAGCAGTTACACAATGGCCCCTCTGTGCTAGTGTATTTCTGTAGGTGGGAAGAGGAGGGGAGTCTGTGGGGGTACGAGAGGGCCAGTGTTTTCATTTCTTCTTTATATTGGTAATTTTTCAAAAATCACAATTGCAGTAGAACGTATCATGTAGGTGTCTGTGATGAATCACACAAGTCATGCAATATGTTCTAATATATGCAGAGCATACAGAAAGCAGATGGAGAAGCCTCTCAGGAGTTCTGGGAGGCTCTGCACATCAGAAAAAAAATTTCAAATGAGGAGGTGAGACTGGGAGAGAAAGTTGGTCAGAGTGTTCCAGGGAGACTGTGAGTAGCTGAGAAAAGGACTGGGAAGGCTGCTTCCAAAAGGGAAACAATGTCCTGCCAAAGGACAAGTTAAATGCAAAAACATCAGACATCATCGTTTAACTAATTGGGGAATTGAGGGTCTTCAGTGTTGGAAGCATATTTGTAAGCAAAGGAAGAGGATGTGTTTGGAAGCAAAATTATCATTCGTGTCTGCTTCAAAATCAAGCTGGAATCTTACAACAAGGAGTTTTTTTAGCTAGTAGGACTGGTGAAAATTCTTGTTAATGTGTATTTTTTTCCTCCCTTCTCTCTTTTTGCTAAGCTTAGTGAGAAGCACAGTGATGAGTTTTATAAGCTATTGTTTCTTCTTCTTCTTCTTTTTTAAAGATTTTATTTATTCATGAGAGACACAGAGAGAGGCAGAGACATAGGCAGAGGGAGAAGCAGACTCCCTGTGGGGAGCCTGATGCAGGACTTGATCCCAAGACCCCAGTATTACACCCTGAGCCAAAGGGCAGATGCTCAAGCTCAACCACTGAGCCACCCAGGTGCCCGTATTGTTGTTTTTTGAACCCATTTACCTGGATGCCTTTTGGTTGAAGTAGTTTCTGGTTCCTACATTATGTCCCCAAACTAAAAGTACATCTTTTTCTAGTTTGCATCAGATAAGATGCAAACTTATTTTCTTTCTTTCTAATTATTTTATTTTTTCTATTTTATCTTTGGTCTATTTCCATGTATTGAAAAGAAAAATTGTGAGGAACAAATCATTCCTATGAATGTAGGCAGAAATGACTCAAACCTTACTTGGATTCCCTCCCCAAACTCTTTTCATTTAAGCTTTAATTGGGGAAGGTACCCTACTGAAGATGCACTTTTCAACTAGCATCTCCAAAACTGCTCTCTGTGGGATAATAGACTTCCAGAAGATCTTAATGAATGTTCTTCCAAAAAATGTTTCCATGGTCAAATATGTTTGGGAAGTGCTAACTATATTATATTACTTCTCTCTCAGAGATTCAGTGCTCCTGAGGGGGCCTGTAATATAGAAACACTTTTAACTTTGCTTTTAACATTTTTAATATGCAGACATTGTTTATCGTTCACCTAACAACCATTCTTCCCTCTTTTTCTTGCTAAAGAACCTTGATTTTATTTAGGTAGCAATGGTGTAGCTGGGAACATTGGTCTAAGCCAATCTCTGCTGACTGTAATGAGTTTAGGGGTAAATATATGACTCGGCCTCAGTCAAGGGCTCACTCCGAAGAGGGAGAATTCTTCCAAGGCTTCTGGGGAAAATATTCTTACCTAAATAGAGAGAAAGAGAGAGGGAATGATTTTGCTCTGGCCCCCTCTTTTCCTTCTTGGACACTCATATAAGGATGTGAAGTGTGGAGTGTAGCACACATTTGAGAACGTGAGACAATCATTAGCACTCTGAGCAAGGCAGGCTGAAATGATAGAAAATGCCTGGCTCTTGATGACAGTATTGAACCATCCAACCAGCTCAATAAATGTCTTTATGAATTAAGCCAAGTACCCTTCTAATTGTAGACAAAAGTAATCTAACTGGCATGCCCAGCATTGCTCACATTTATTTGGCAACTGAACTTTTTTATGTGGGAAACCTATTAACATGGGTTGGCATGGGGCATAGTCAGGTGACTCCAGCATAAGCCTTTTATTATGTATATAATAGCAACTCTTCACCCAAATCACCTCTGCTCTCAACTCAGTTGAGTGTTACACTTTGGGCTCTGAGAGTGGCTACAATGGGGACAGTGGCCCAGACACAAAGCCCAGGTCCCCATCATTACCAAATAGCAGAGTTTTAACTGAAATGATCCAGCTCTGTTTTAGGATGCCTTTCTCTAGGGAGTAGCTTTAGCCAGTTTGACAGAAATAGCTTAAATTGAGACTTCTGAGCAAGTTTCCTACAGTCATCATCTGTTAGGGAAGGATTTTACCCACCTAGTCCCACATCTCCGTTACATACAGAAGGAAACTGAGGCAGGCTCAGGAGGCTAGGAATTATCCTAGAGTCACAAAGTTGATGAGCTGTACAATTAGAATCTTCTAGAGACAGTTCCAGGATTTCTGGCAATGCGAAGTTTTTCCATGGCCTCAGGGTGTCCAGGATTAGTGTAGGCTTCCTCAGCATGAGGTGTGGTATTGCTTTGGAGTTCACGGATAGCCTATATATGTTTGTGTCTGAGAAGCTAAAAAAGTATGGTTCACAATCTTTCCTTGTAACGACAGAGATTATATATGCCTATCTATTATGTTTTTTGCTTTCCTTTTTTCTTTTATTAAGTTCTCTTTCAAAAATTACATGAATAACCACATCTCTGAAACTTCGCAAAAAAATTTAAAAAGAGAGTTAGTAAACTCTGTCTACCTCATTGCATCCTGTTTGTTCCTCCCCCAGGTAAACGCAAACAACTTATTGTGTACCTTCTATTCTTTACTCTGTGAAAAAAACTTTAGATAGATATAGATATAGGGATAGGTATTACTTTTGCATTCTTTTTGATAATTTCTTAAAGAGCAGAGTCATATTATCAACATTTCTCAATACCTTGTTTTTATCTCGTGCTAATACATCATGAGCATCCCTGTGATTTAATTGAAGTATATATAATTCATTCTTTTTAATAGCTGTGTCATATTACACTGCATTGCTATAATACATTTTATTTTACCATTTGCCAATTTCTGGACTTTAATCTTGTTTCTAGTTATTTTGCATGAAATACATGCACATCTATGTACACATAGATTTAGGTAAAATTACATATATGAATGACTTTATTTAATTCTTTTGAAACAATCTTTGAGATTATAAAAGCAGATTGTGTTATTTCAGTTTTCTTGGAATTGAGGCTCAAGAGAAACATTTTTATTGTCCTTAAGTATGAATTGAATATATGTAGTTAGTGACATAATCATACTCCATATAATTATTTTTTAAGAGATTTATATTTATTTTTTTAGAAGGAGGGAGGGGCAGAAGAAGCCTCTCTCTGAGGCTCTCAGAGAGAGAGAGAGAGAGAGAGAGAGAGAGAGAGGATCTCCAGTTTTTGCTGAGCACTGAGCCTGACTCAGGGCTCTATCTTACAATCCTGAGATCATGACCTGAGCTATAATCAAGAGTCAGATGCTCAACCAAATGAGTCACCCAGGTGCCCCTTCCAGATAATTGTACCATAATTTCATATGATGAATGGACCAGAATTTTCAAAGCCAGTCCTCATGAATGAGTGTCATGTTTTCTTTCTTTCTTTCTTTCTTTCTTTCTTTCTTTCTTTCTTTCTTTCTTTCTTTCTTTCTTTCTTTCTTTCTTTCTCTCTCTCTCTCTCTCTCTCTTTCTTTCTTTCTTTCTTTCTTTATTTTTCTTTCTTTATATATAAAATCACAATAAGTATTCTGGCAAGTACATTTTTGTCAATGCCCCTGATCATTTCCTTACATTTTACCCCCAAATTTGAAATACTGGGTCAAGGGGTATGAACTTCTGAAGGCTCATGATCAAATCACTAGTTTTTAAGGCCAATTATTTCAAATGGCTCCTCTTTTTATATAAATAATAACCAAGCCCAAGGGAGAGGTGTCCATGTTGATTTACTCTATGTTCTCAGTCATTTTGGTCTTTTCTTGATCATATTTCACATCTTGTGTATCTGTGCCCTTTGCTTATGGCAAGATAGTTCTCTTTTCTCTGATACTGGAGATGACTTCATAGATATTTTAGTAGTGGCTACAGCCCACTTACTTTTAACATGATACTAATGATCAGTCCTTTTTCTCTCTGTTTTGGCCTTAGAAAACACAATGTCAAACTTCCTTGATCTTAAATGAGCTTACAGGTAGAGGTACACACCGAAAGCCAGCTAGGTCATTTAAGTACCTATGCTAAATCCCCATCTAGAACATGGATGTAAAACCCACATGGTCAGAGGTCTATCTCTAATCTATTTTAGGTGGTTTTCATACTGGGGTTAAAGTCTGATGCTAACATGTGAGATAGATATCACCTCATCCAAAAGATACATCTTTTTACTTGGGCCCCAGGAGTCTGTAGTACGTTCAGGGATATGTGTCAAAATCCTTGCTTATCCCCATCCCTCTGCCCTTCCTTATTTCTAAGCCTGTATTTCTAAGCCTTGTCTCTGCATTCCGAAATAACAGTGTTTTTGTGTGCCAGTCATGTTCATGGAATTGTTAGAGGCCAGATTATAAATATTACTGTGACTCTCATTTTCAGGTACCTTGTAGAAGAAATCAAGAAAAGAGAAGGATTCAAGTTATTGCTGGAAGTAAGTGATTATGGAATTGTGCTCTTGATTTTGTCAGTCAACAGTGATGAAGGTGGCAATTTTCTAATCTGTTATATTTCATTGGTTTTTGTGTTGCAGACTTAGAAACAAGTCATTAGCTTAATTCATGGAGTCCATTATGTTAATTTACTCTATTAGTGAGTATTTTGCCTTTGTTGGATTCGCAAAGAACACATGTGCCTTAAGTATTGAAAATTAAAGTGCTCAGTAATAATTACCAAGGATAATACTGAATAAATATATAAATTGCATGATGATTGTACTGCGAATATTCCACTGTGGTGTAGTGGTGCCTGCACATGAAAAATCAATTAAGTGAATGTACAATAATGCATATAGTTTTCTCTTTTTATAAAATAATAGGAACATATTAGCTTTGAAGCAGTGGGAAAATAAGTCATTTTGTGGTTGGACTGTTTGCTATATACAAGAAATAGAATAGTTGCAAGGATAGAGAATATTGGATTTTTCCCCCTAAAATATATGGTTAGAAAATATGAAGGATCTTATTTAATTCTGATTTTTAAGAAATATGAAGTGTGGGATGCTTGGGTGGCTCAGTGGTTGAGCGTCTGCCTTTGGCTCAAGGTGTGATCCCAGAGCTCGAGGATCAAGTCCTGCATCGGGCTCCTGGGGGGAGCATGCTTCTCCCTCTGCCTATGTTTCTGCCTCTCTCTGTGTGTCTCTCATGAATGAATAGATAAAATCTTTATTAAAAAAGAAATATGAAGTGTAGGAGGTTCTCTTAGATCTTCTGATAGCATATATTATATAGCAATCTTTAACCTGAGGCAAAAATCACCTGGAGATTATAATCTGGGAACCTTTTCATATGTAAGCAATCTGGCTAACCTTTAGCATTCATTTATTCAGCAAGATTTACTGAGCAATTACTATGCACCAGGCACAGTTCTAGGTACTATAGGTATAAGACAGGGAAATTCCCTGCCCTGGTGGTGCTTATATTCAAATGGCAAGTAACAGGCAAGCAAATTAATACCTAGCAAACATCAGGGAGGCAGATGTCTCAAGAAAATAATAAAGGAGTTTCATGAGAGAGTTACAAATAAATGGAGAGTTACAGATGTGTGTTCTATAGTAGAAATAAGGGTGGAATGCTGGAATGATGATGTGGATGGCAGTGTGGTGGCCTGTTTCACTTGGGTCATGCAGGTAGGGCCTTCTGAGGTCATCTTTGAGGTGAGACCTGATTGATGGTAAGTAGTGTGCCATGCAGATATCCGAGGGAAAGATGTTCTAGATAGAATCAGTAAACAACTACAAAGGCTTCCAGCTGAAAAGAATTCTATGTATTTGAGTAATCAGGAGTTATATTAAGCAAGTGGGGAGTGTGCAGGAGGTGATGCAAGTGGAGGGAGGGGCAGAGACCAGATCAGGTGGAGTCAGGTAGGTTCTAGTATTGGCTTTTATTCCAAGTGTAATCATTGGAGAAGTTTTATGCAGACAGGAGTCTGAATTCCATTTTATTTTATTTATTTATTTTTTAAACTTTTTTTTAAACTTTATTTTATTTTCTTGAGAGGTAGAGAGTGCACGAAGAGTGGGGTGTGGTACAAGAGAGACTCTTAAGCAGGCTCCAAGCCCAGTGTGGAGCCAGATACAGGGCTTGGTCTCAGGACCTGAGATTATGACCTGAGCCAAAGTCAAGAGTTGGATGTTCAACTGACTGAGTCACCCACTTACCCCCCAAATTCCACTTTAAAATATCATGCTGGATGTCCTAGGAAGAGAGGAATGAGGTGGGAGGAGATGAAGGGAGGCCAAGGAAAGGGTAAATCAGACAAACTGAGATGCTGTTGCAGTGGCCCAGGGGAGATATGGTGATGATGGTTTGGGAAAACCATCAGAGTTTGGGGAAAATCACAAGTTTGGGAAACACTGCTCCAGAGACTCCTGACCATGCCTTCCACCACTATCCACAAAAGAATCCAAAGTTCCTGAAAAAATAGGGACATGAGGGAACTTGAATAGACAGCAAGAGAATCCATATTTAAATAACTTTCTGGTAACACCTCAAAGAAGCAAAAAGGTGAATTTAGAGTATGGGACAGTCTACAGGACACCTGACCTGGTTCCTTCAACAGGTTGGTGGCATGAAGAAAAATTAAGGAGGAGGGAGTGATGATCACTCTGGGTTCAAAGAGACAGAAGAGGCCCCCTCACCATATGCAACACACAGAGTTGTTGGGATCCTAGTTTGAACAGTCGTAAAAAAAGTCGATTTTGAAACAGTTGGGAAGTTTCAAATGTGTGAAACTGGCTATTGGATAATACCGAGGAATTACTGATAATTCGGTTATCAGGTATGATAATGGCATTATCACTACGTAAGAAAGTGTGTATATTTGTAAGAGATACACACGTAAGCACGTGAGGGTAAATCAACAGCTCTAGGATTGCCTGGAGTTCAAATCTGAGTGACTTTTTAAGTTTTCTTGAGTTTAAGTTGCCTTCTTTATTTCCCTGAGGTTGAAATAAAGAGGGAATTCTACAAGTTTGAATCACCTTCTTTATTTCTCTGGCTGTGGGAGCCATGGTGCTTATGGAAAGTGCTTTACACCTTTGGAACTGCAATCTTTTGATAGAGCTGAAAGAAAAAGTGATGAAAAGAAGGTGAACTGTTTTAGAAGTTATTTATATATTCTTCCTAGAGGCTTAAAAGTGATGGGAGGAAACGCACACCATCATCTTTATGGAATTGCAAACATTCACATCCTTCTAATGCAAGTTAAGGTGGGTTTTCATCCTTAGGCAGCCTTCTGTCCTGGATATTTTATCTATGGGAGCCAGATGGCCCCAAAGCAGGGAAGGTGGCTTTCTCAATAGCACTCCAGAATTCCTACTTCTAAGGGTTTTTATATGTGATCTGCATTTGCGTCTCTTCTCTGTGTTCTGTTTGGAGGAATAATGTACATTTAGACCTTGAATCTCACATCTAAGTGTCAAGGCAATTATCCTTTTTGTTAACAAATGCTTACTTTGGATTGATGAAATATAACTCTAATGCATACTTAAGAGAGATTTGATTAGAGTATAGTGTGTGAAATGGAGTCTTTCAATTTAGGAAAAATGAAAGTCTCTAAATATATATACACACACACACACACATACATATATTTTTTATATTTTCTTGTCTATATTTTGATTTATATTATATAATGAATGTATATATTCATGCACTTTTTAGCAGATAGAATGTTAAGTGGAACATTGAAAATAGGAAATGAATACAACAAAACAGAGTATCCAGTACTTGAATATCTTTTCCTGAAAACAGCAAAAATAAGGCATCTCTTTTTGAAGATGATTGAAAGTTATCATTTCAAATGGATTCTGCATTATTCATGGCCCCCTGAAAATCATTTCTGTTTTTCTGTGTGGGATCTAAGATCTAATAGATGTTTTCCTAGAGGTTCATTCATTCGTATACTATCATTCACATATTTCCTTTTGCTCTCTTGGGAGAGTCCTAATTATTCAACTTTTTGTTTTTCTCTTCCTGAGTTCCACATTAGGAAGAGTTATTTAGATTTCATAGACTTGCCAGGTTATCAAGGATCTTCAAGGACATTGAGTCAATTTCCTGTTCAAGGTGGGAAACACCTTTCTTGACAGTAATGGTAACAGGAAGTTAACCTTTTCCTGAACACTTCCTGTGTCAGATAATTCACAGCTCAGTTCTCTTCCTCAAACTCGAATTATTTATATTCTATTACTTATTGACCTGTACTATTAATATGTATCAAGCACACTGCAATTTGTAGTTATCTTTTAATCTAGTTTTATTAGATCACAGCACCCTTCTACCTGCAAAATCCAATGTACAGTCTTAGATCTTCATTCTGTTGAATTTCTTTAGCATTTTACACCTTATCCAGTCATTGCCTCCCTTTTGAAATGCTCTTCTGTTATGGTTTCTTTGAATTTCTCTCCCAGTTTTTCTCCTTTCCATGTGGCTTTTTCTTCTCAGTTTCAATGAGAAGGTGGTCTCTTCATCTGGGTACCCCATTAAATATTATTTTCCACTCCTCTGTCTTTTTTAAAATTTATTTAGTCATGATATAGAGGCAGAGACATAGGCAGAGGGAAAAGCAGGTTCCCCACTGGGAGCCCGATGCAAGACTTGATCCCAGGATGCCCAGGATCGGGAACTAAGCCAAAGGCAAACACACAACCATTGTGCCACCCAGCCGCCCCTACTCTTCTGTCTTTAGTTCTTTTTGTTTCTACATACTCCTCCTGAAATGTTTAATCCATTTCTAGAACGTTGTTATCATTGGCTTCACTAATGCCTCTATCCGTGATTTGTCTCCTAAATTCTAGTCCTTTATACATAGGCATGTCCTGAAATTTTCAGTTAGACTACCACAGGCACTTCAAATTCAGTATCTCTTTTTTTCTTATTTTAAAAAAATTTTTAAGATGTACTCATTTATTTCAGGGAGGGGAATCAGAGGGAGGGAGAGAATCTCAAGCAACCTCCACGCTGAGCACAGCCTGACATGAGGCTTGATCTAATGACCCTGACATTGTGACCTGAGCTGAAACCAAGAGTCAGACGCTCATCCGACTGTGCTCTACAGAAACCCCTCAAATTCAACATTTTGAAACTGAAGTGTAGCCATTCTCTTTTCCCAAATTCTACATTCTTCTTTCAGTTATTACAAGTATGATCCATCCAAACAAAAATCTTGATGTTGTCTTCCCTATCTCCCTTGCCCTTCTCTTAAAGGTATCTTGGGCAGTTTTCTCCACTCCTGAAGCCACTGCTTCAGTTCAGGCTTCCATCACTCTTCAGATTGGCCTGCCTCATAACTCATCCTCTGCTCATCTTGGATGCCCCTCCAGCCCATCTCCACATGGTACCCATACTGTGGCCTTTCTAAAGTGCAGTCTGCTTCCAAGATTGAAACTCTCCAGGATTCCACATTGCCTTTAGGATCAAGCCCAAACTTCCAAGCATGGCAGATGAAGAAGCCCTTCGTGAAATGACTTTCATTTCCATGTCCATCTTCATCTCTCTTTTTTTTTTAAAAAAGATTTTATTTATTTTTTCATGAGAGTCAGAGAGAGAGAGAGAGAGAGAGAGAGCAGAGACAGAGGTAGAGGGAGAAGCAGGCAGAGAAGCAGGCTCTACACATGGAGCCCGATGCAGGACTCGATCCCAGGACTCCAGGATCACGCCCTGGGCCAAAGGCAGGCGCTAAACTGCTGAGCCACCCAGGGATCCCCATCTTCACCTCTCTTCAGTACGCCTTGTCCTCTATTCATTCCAAGTTCTTGCCATCCACCCGAGTACATGGGCTTCCACATGTGCGCTATGTCTATTGCCAGAGATGCTTCTTGTATTATGAGAAGTTTCTTCTTTTGCAATTCTCATTCCATTAAAGTTTAATTGCCTCTACCTAGCTCCATTACTAGTCGCTGAGTTCCAAGAGATAAGCATCCAGTGTAAGTCATTTTTCTCATCTTAATGTCTGGTCCAGTATCTAGAACACAGAAAATTCTGCTTATTGAATTGAATATTTCAGTTACTCATCTTTGGGCAGGCTATAATTCTTTACCATTCTCCTTCAAATAGTGTATGCAAAAATAGTGATGCGTCTCACCTACTACAGATTTTAATGGGGGTTATTCATCCACTTGAAAAAGACATCTCTTTCTACCAATATAGCTCCAAGCAATAGTCACTAGGCTAATAGAGTGCCTGCTGTATGCCAGATACAGAAATAAATTTTGTAAATAATCTCTGTGCTCATCAAACCAACTCTGTGGGATAGACAGTATGATCTCCATTTCATAGATTAGGAAGCTGAAGATTAAAGTGTTCAACACTTGTCCAAGCAAAGACCTGGTAAAGTTGGGATTCGAGCCACATCCATGTGACTCTAAAACCCAGGTTTTTTTGTGCTACTCAGTGCTGCCTTTGAAATGTTTCAGTAGTCTAATCAGATATTTCAGATCGAATACCTTGAAGTCAGTTAAGATCCATCATGCCCCCTTTCTCCATTTTATACTTGCATGATTATTTCACTCTGTCTGCTAGATTCTGCATTTCTACTTATTAAAATGCCCAGTGCTAGCTTTGTCTTTTTTATTATTGTGATATAATGATGTCATAAGCAAAGGAGATGAATTTCTTTTGATGTGACTTGGTTTTAGAGAATGCCAGCTATGACATCTTGGTGACCCTTGACATATTTCCCCAAAGGGGTCTCATATCGTTCGCTCAATAATCCTTGCTGAAATTGACATCAAAGTTACCTGCTTTATTTCTTAGACTATATCTATTTCTTTTCTCTCTGAAATTCAGGCTAGAATGCAGCCATCCTTTCTTTAGTGGTACTTCTGTGTTTCTCCATGAATTTTTAAAGATTATGACAATGTTTTCCCCACTACAGGTGTTTTTGTACCCTTCACTATCATTTGTCTTCTGTCGACACTTGGATTCTTTTTTATGCCTTTTCAATTTTATGGTGTTAGAGTACATAGACTAAAGCATTCCTAAGACACTTGAGAGGTCAGGCTTTCCTATACACAGGGAATAAAATGGCATGTGAATGGCTCTACTCTGAAAATATTCATTAGTGGTTTGAAGCCTCTTGAACAGAGTCACTGTATCAAATTCAAGCTACACAGGCAAAGAGACAAGGAAAACTCAAATATGTTCCTTGTGAATATTCAAAGGGATATTTTTCCCAAATCTTAATAATTTTGGAAATGATGAAGTAGAAATATTCCACTAAATGGAATCAAATTTTCTCCAATCAAATGAAGTGTCAAAAGGACTTCATCAATTTTCAAAGGCCACGGCACTGAAGCCACACCATTCTAAAAGATACTGGGAAAAAGGGATCACAGATATGTCAATTCAAATATATCAAAACAGAAACTAAGTAAAACAAATGTAAAAGGTGATTTAAAAGGCCTAGGTCCCAACTTCTAAAATATAGAGCAGCTATGGTAGCAGGTAAAAACTACTACAAAATGATTTATGATGTTGCCATGCAAACGAAAAGTAATGAGTTAATGATGTATTAGTCAGGGTCCAATAAGAACACAAAAACTGCACAGCAATTTGAAGTGGGGAAAGTGCAGAATGAAAAATTATTGTGCTTGCTTCAGCAGCATATATACTGAAGTTGGAATGATACGGAGACAATTAGCATGGCCCCTGTGCATGGATAACACACAAATTTGTGAGGCATTTCATATTAAGAAAAGAAGAAGAATTATTAATAGGGGATTTCCTCATAAGGGAAAAAGAGAACCCTAAAAAACCCACAGAAATAGAAGATGTAGAAAATAACCACCACTCCTAAAATTGGGATAGAGCACCCCATCAAGAGGCCACTCCCTTCCAGGGCTGAGATCCAGTCGTAGTTGAAGAGGGCACAGTGTAGTACACTGGATCGCAAAGAAATTCACTGAGATATCCCACTACTAGAATTTGCTAGGGATCCACCTTCTGAAGTGCTAGAGGAAGCCATTTTCAGAGCTGTGCCTTGAAACTCACTCGTCTACACACAGGTGCCAGAGAAGACATCTGAAGCAAGGCACCTTGCTGGCAGCACTCCCCTGTAAAACCACTTGCAGGGAGTGTGCCAGAAAAAACAATTTAGGGCACTGACCAATCTGTTGTGAAGCCATCTGAGGGGGGTGGTGCTGGAGGAATCTATCAGGGGTCCGCTTGTGGCTGGGCACCAGTACTGCTGAAAACCCCACACATATTGGAAGAGATCCATGAGGTTAGCACACCAGAACCCAGAAGAGACACCTCTTCCTTCTCAGTGTCCCTCCAGCACCCTCTGCTGATAAAGTCTAAGATTGGAGCAGATGTCAAGGAGAAATATTTATAGCGTCCACTTCCATTTTCATAAGATACAAAGTATGGATTTGAGCTGAGCAGCAGTAAATTGATAACTAACATAAATGATATCTGGAAAAAATCATTATTGATATAAAGACATGAATTCCTAGGACCTGATGGCAGATAATAACTATATTTTTCTTCTACTTTCTAATCAACCATAGTTACTTTATTTGAAAAGATTTATTCACATTAAATGAGTAAAGAATTTTGAAGTCCAGTACATTTCTTTCATAGAGAAACCAAATCAATTATATCAGAAATCCAAGTATAAATTGTGTGGATTTGTACAGACTCTTGTAGTCTCATGATAAATGTTTGCAGAAATTGAGTTGAATTAAATAGTACTCCATCTTGAACTACTTCATATTTTGAAGATTTTTGGCTCTTTTTCTTTTTTCTTTTTTTTTTTATAAAATCCAGTAAGAATGTTACAGTTTTCAAAGGTTAAAGGACTTATCTTTTGAGCTGGGAATATTTCTGAGCATTCACTTGTGATTTAAAATCCACTAGAATCAGGACTCTACATAGTACTGGTCTTGATTTTAAGATATAAGATGATAGCTGTTTCCTCTTTCTGAAATACTTGGAAACTTTATAGTGATACTGGAGCATAACTCTGATGGTTACTGAGAACTATTATAACATTGGTTATTACCTGCAAACTGTGTTTGTGTAGGAAAATGGAAGTTATTTCAAATACTCTCGCTGCTAAGAATCAAATGAGGAAGCTGTTGAGTGGGTAGGGATGACCTAGAATGTTTCCTAAATATCTAATCTCTTCCTATGTGTCTAATTTGTAAGCTCTCACCATAATTTCCCAAGTCAGCTGGTCACTGAAAACAAGTCTTGTGATTGCCTGTGACATTCCTATGTTTTTGTCCAGTGAGGATGGACAAAAGGAGATAGAGTGGAGAAAATTTTGTCAATGTGACAATAGTTAGACTAAAGCTTGTTCTGGAAGATTATCCCATGTTTAACCCAAAACAGATTACCAGAAATGATGATTGGGCTATGGCCACTTTAGATCTGAGTTTCTCAAGCATATACCATGCACTACTTATTTCAGAATCACCTGAGACGCTTCATAAAATGCCAATTCTCCAGCCTTTTCAATGATGAACTACATCAGTTTCTGGGCATTCTAAGCACAGGGTGTGAGAATCTGTTTTGAACAAGCTCCCTAGCCGATTCACACCTTACTGATACTTGAGGCTGACACTGAGACTTGAGAGCCAAGAGTCAAGGTGATGTTCTTTTTCCCAAAGCAGTATAGACTAGGGTCACAACAGGGCTCGTAAGTAAAGTCCAAGCATGTTGTATGTTATCAACTCATAGATAACCGGGAATTTTCCATGTGTCTTCCATTACCTGCTACACCTGACAGCTTTGGCTACCTTAGATAGAGAAGGGGTTATTGGAAGGAGATGGAAGTGAAAGAAATAAGTTAAGGCTCAAGGTTGAAGAGGGGGGATCCAAGGCATCTCTGGGCATGTGTGTATTGGTGCTAACTAATCGTCAGAGCTTGGTTGAGGCAGCTTCAAACTTGATTATGTTTATTCCCAATTTTGTGCTCATCCCTTACCTGGAGGAAACAGCTCCTTCTGGGTTCATCCAACCGAGAAGAAAATTTCCCAGTAGGCTGTTACCCGAAGTAAAGCAAAATGAACATCTAGCTCTATAAGATTCTGATGTGTTATCAGTGTAATACACACATGACAATTCTTAAAGAAAGTAGCTAAGAGCTTAATAACATTCTAAGATTAATCTTAGGCTAACAAAACAACTTCCATTTTTTTTTTTAATCCTCAGCCTGAATATGCCAATATTTGCTTTTGGTACATTCCACCAAGCCTCAGAGAGATGAAAGAAGGACCTGAATTCTGGGCAAAACTTAATTTGGTAAGTAACAAGTAAATTGCATTTTTCCTTTTGATGAAATGATTCGGTTCCCATTGTCTATTGATCCTATGAATAATTCTGTACTTGAAAGACTGCCTGAAGATCTAGAGAAGTGGCTCCTAGGATACTGAAAGGTAATTTATGACATGCCAAACAGTTGTCAACACTGTGCTTAAACAATGTGACTTACTTGATCCACACATGATTTCAAAATAATAGCGCTGTTTGCAAGATAGTTATAGGATGTATTAGAAGTTCTAATTCACGGTGTACTTCAGAAAGTATGATCTGGTAACAGGACACAAAGCTGAAGTTCCATGATGAATGGCTCCTTTTTCAACTCTGCCTCTGCGTGTCTATGACTGCTTGTATACCTTGCATGGAGATAATGTCAAAAGTCTACATCTGGTACCCTTTGTGAGTGTGAGACCTTCTGTTCTTTCCACCAACAAAAGCATCTTATGCCCAAAGGGCTTATGTGATAAAAAAGAAAAGTGATTCCAGCAGTGGGTTTCGACGATGATAGAACAAAATGTGCTTGAAAGTCTCTCCACACACAGCTGGTGAGGGCTGACAATCCCACACAAGGAGCAGGCCCAGGCTCTAGGGACTCCTTGTGTATCACCTGCACCTCTCCTAGCATGGTCCTGCCAGCTAGATTTCTGCCTCTAAACCAGATTTCCAAGAACCGTGAAGTCTCACGACCGACACTACTTGTTCCCCGTCCCCTGCTGCATGGACATTGTGTATTTTGAAGTGAACCAGTGGGAGTTTGCCCTGAGGATTCTGTGGCCATGACACGTAGAGTGAGAATACACAATGGGTTAGAACCATCAAAGTTGGGTAATGCTCTACCCCTTGTGTCTTCCCTCTCAAGCTCAGCGACCTCTATCGCCCTGGTTAGTAAAAACCGACTTGCAAATCTCTCTCTATCCTCTGTGGGAAAATCAGTGATACAGTTAATAGCTATTATAGGCAATAGCACTTCTAATTCCCAGTCAGGTAAATGACAAACCTTCACTGAGTGCTCACTCTACTGTGCACTGGAGGTACAGACATCAAAAAGACTTGGCCCCCAGCCTTGAGAACTCGTGAGTGAGGAGACAAATGAGTAAAGGGATGATACAAGGCAGCTAGTAAGAGCCCAGATGGAGATGGGCCCTGTTTGCACAGATTGCAGAGGGAAAGATTATCTACATTGCTGTGTGACACAGTAGAGCTAAGTCTTGAACAATCAGGAGACAGAGGACAATCATAGAGAAGTATATTCTAGGAAGAATCACAGCATGATGACCTAGAGACGTAAGAGAAGAGCGTGTGATTCAAAGATCACAGGATTGCAAAGAGAAAGTCATGGGGTCCTTGTCTTTCATGACAAGGAGCTTGGAATTTGTGGCTAATTAAGAGAAAGAGGAAAGACTATGGCCTTTAAGCCATAACCACCTATAACCTCACCTACAGCATCTTCTCTTAGCTTCAAGTCATTTTCTTTTTCTTCATGGTTCATTAAACCTCCTACACTGTAGCATAACATATACACAATATATACATATTCTACCCCTTGTCGAAAGAGAGGTCTGGAAGCAGAGTTGGAGAGAGAGGGATGCTGGTATCTGTTCCTTTGCCTAGAAAAGTTAATTCCCTTCATTACCCATTTCAGGCAATAAACTCAGTCCTGGGGCTCTGTCTTGCATTTTACCCACTCAGAGCAAATAGAACAGGGCTAAGGAATGCATTTCACATGTAAGTAACCCATAAAAAAAAAAAAAAGACAGACAATGTGAGAATTTACTGGTGAGGTTTCTAGGGACATTATGTACTTTGATGGAATACAACTGACTTTTTTTTTGGGTGGTGTGGGGGAATAATTGCTCAGGATTGAGAAAGATCTGGTTGCCATTCTTCTCACTTTTCCATTGTTAAGAAAAGCAACCAAGAATGTGTTATTTGTGTTTTACTGACTCAGTACTGTTGCGTGGACATGGATCAGGAAGTCCAAAGAGTCCCATTATATTTGGGGATCTTTTTGACTCACTCTTCCTTTATTTAAAGAAATAGTTATATTATCTATTCTCAAAAAATTTGAAATTGAGGACAGATATTTGTGCTAAAATCAGATAATTAAGCAAATAATGCACTTTTAATCTTAATTGGAAATTGAATATTAATCAGGACATTCTCTTCTATCTCTAATATTTTCCAGCATTGAGTCTCTGATAGTTTATATCCATGATTCTCTATTACTTCATTTTGGAATGTTTTGCTGCCATTTAGAACCATGGTTTTCTTGACCCATCCAATGTCATACTATTTTAATTGTTAGGGCCACTCCTAACAATAAACATGTATGCGGCTGACATATAATCATTGGTTCATAGAGTGTTAGTTTCCTTTTATTGTCTCTCTTTGTGTGGGTGTGTGTGCATGAAAGGAAGGAAGGTGTAATCCTTGTGGTTTTCTGCTTACTGTAGTATGGCAGTGCAAGTATATGATTTATAACCTGGAATGTACTTGAAACACGCTTAAAATTTATTTCGGGGTTTATCTTGGATGGAGAATCACAAACAAATAAATAAACCAATAAGGCTATCCCCCTCTAACTTGGGGTAGCATCGGGTTGGGGGGTCGGATGGAGAATCAGTGACGTGACAAGTCTTCCTTTTGGCAGCAGGAGGGCAGAGGGACTGTGTGTGCTGGCAAATGTGTGTGCACATGCATGAGACTACGTTTGAGAACGCAAACACCGTGTAGTCACTCCATGACACTACATTCAATCACTGAATTCCAGTCATCTCTTTTTAAAGACGTCCTCTGTAGAATGCTCTTCTTTCTGATGCTTGCAGGCAACGCAATATTCTAGGTTTGTGTTCCTTCCCTGCCCAGATTGCGTTTACTTCCTCTCTGGTCTCTTTGCCTCATGTCATCTCTTTTTTCCCATTTATTTTCTTTGCTCTCTGCATATCCATGCCTCCAGCTCTGCTTCATCACGTTGCTCTCCTGCTGGAAGCCTCTGATGGTTCCCGGTTCTTTATAGTAGCAGTTTTCAACCCGGTATCGCCAATGACCAATTTTTATACTACATATTGTTGATGTTCCTTTACTCTCCTAAAATGAGAGCAGTAATAAATGTGACCTACCTCCACCTAATTTCATAAAGGGCAATACAAGACCTTGCATATAACACAAAGGAGAACTGATCTTTGAAATACAGATATGTATTTCTCCACAGCATGAGTGGGCATGACAGTATTGGAATATGTGAGGAAGTGAGCGGTAAGATTCTTACACATACTCTTAGAATCACAGTGAATGTAAGCCACATACAAACGCAGACTTTTGTAAGTAAGTGATGTTGATGATGCAAATGACAGGCATGGATTGATATTAGCAATATAATTTTTAAAAATGGTGCACAACTCTTGTAAAGTTTGTGAAAAGAATACATTTTTTTCTCTTGATTTACACAGTAGTAGAAAACTTGGTGTTTGTTAAAAATGGGTACAGAATATTATGCATGTGTATGTAAAACAGAGTTAGAGTATGAGCTTGTTTGGATAATGGTAATCAGCCTCCTCACCTCATATATTTCCAGTAGGACATGTGAAAATTGGGCAAGGGGATGCCTGGCTGGCTCAGTGGTTGAACCTCTGCCTTTGGCTCAGGGCATGATCCCAGAGTCCTGGGATCGAATCCGCATCAGGCTCCCTGCATGATGCGAGAGCCTGATTCTCCCTCTGCCTATGTCTCTGCCTCTCTCTGTGTGTCTATCATGAATAAATAAATTAAATATTAAAAAAGAAAAAAAAAAGAAAGTTGGGCAAGACACAGGACAAGGCCTAATTGCTCAGGACTGTTCTACACATTGCGAGGCAGATGATATATCTTGTCCCCGCTAAACATCTACAGCAATCCCCACACATCTTGAAAACTAAAACATCTGCCCAGAGTTCCAAAATATTCCCTAGGGGTGTAGTACTATTCCCTGGAGAATGGCTCATCCACAGGATAAAATCTAGTTCATTCTGCTTGGCATCCAAGGGCCTTCATGTCCGATCATCAAGTATTAAAATAGCAAGAAACTGAAAAGAATCTAAGTATTCAACTATAGGGAATTGGTTAAATTTTAGTACATAATTTATATGCAAATTTCTGGCGCATAGACAATTAAAATTCTGTTCCAAATAACATATTCATAATTTATTATTAATTGAAAAAAATGAGTTATACAAACAGCCACTATAGTATAATACCAATTTTGAAAAATCCTGTGTTTATATATGCATGGATTCTTTTTTTTTTATTGGAATTCAATTTGCCAACATATAGCATAACACCCAGTGCTCATCCCATCAAGTGCCACCCTCAGTGCCAGTCACCCAGTCACCCCCACCCCCCGCCCACCTCCCTTTCCACCACCCCTTATTCGTTTCCCAGAGTTAGGAGTCTCTCATGTTCTGTCTCCTTTTCTGATATTTCCCACTCATTTTTTCTTCTTTCCCCTTTATTCCCTTTCACTATTTCTTATATTCCCCAAATGAATGAGACCATATAATGTTTGTCCTTTTTGATTGACTTACTTCACTCAGCATAATACCCTCCAGTTCCATCCACGTGGAAGCAAATGGTGGGTATTTGTCGTTTCTAATGGCTGAGGAATATTCCATTGCATACATAGACCACATCTTCTTTATCCATTCATCTTTCGATGGACACCGAGGCTCCTTCCACAGTGTGGCTATTGTGGACATTGCTGCTAGAAACATCGGGGTGCAGGTGTCCCAGTGTTTCATTGCATCTGAATCTTTGGGGTAAATCCCCAACAGTGCAATTGCTGGGTCGTAGGGCAGATCTATTTATAACTCTTTGAGGAACCTCCACACAGTTTTCCAGAGTGACTGCACCAGTTCGCATTCCCACCAACAGTGCAAGAGGGTTCCCCTTTCCCCACATCCTCTCCAACATTTGTGGTTTCCTGCCTTGTTAATTTTCCCCATTCCCACTGGTGTGAGGTGGTATCTCATTGTGGTTTTGATTTGTATTTCCCTGATGGCAAATGATGTGGAGCAATGTCTCATGTGCGTGTTGGCCATGTCTATGTCTTCCTCTGTGAGATTTCTGTTCATGACTTTTGCCCATTTCATGATTGGATTGTTTGTTTCTTTGCTGTTGAGTTTAATAAGTTATTTATAGATCTTGGATATTAGCCCTTTATCTGATAGCTCATTTGCAAATATCTTCTCCCATTCTGTAGGTTGTCTTTTAGCTTTGTTGACTGTTTCTTTTGCTGATGCATGGATTCTTAAATACACATAAACTAGTGCTTATATGACTAGATAAGGGGCAGACAACAGGCACCAAAATATTTTAGAGATAATTATAAGTGATTTTTCCTTTCTTTAGTATTCTTCCACAATGTCTTCATTTTCTACATTAACATATATTGCTTTCATGAAAATAGCAATAACAACAATGACAATAATAATAAACCTATATATAGAGTAATTGACCTATGAAGCAAGCCTTTGGGTTCCTTGAGCTGCTTACACAAAGACTATCCAGGTATTAAGCACAATCTGCTAACAGTTAAAAAAAAGAAAAAGATAAATTGAACTGGGCACTCACCCCAGTATGTTTATTGTTTTGAAATTATCTGCATGTATTACTTTTAAATATAAGATGAGCACTTAAAAGTACACATAATCACTTTTAAGGATGAATTTTCAAATTTTAATTATTTAGAGATGTTCTAATCTTTTCTTCTTACACCACAGGGGATTGTCTTGTTTGGAGATCATAATTATACCATATTTCAATCAATTAGTTCACAAACTATCTTCTCGCATGACTTGTTCCCACATGTAGTGTATAATTTTTCTTCCCTTCCAATCTCTCTATGCTTATGAAAACACCCACACTATCTGCACTGATTTCAGGTTCAGAGGCATTGCCACTAGTGGTCTATGTTGAGATCTTCAACAGAATTTTCAGGGCTCCCTGGGAGCTTCCAGCATCGTGATGGAGCTATGCTTTGCTCTTCAAAGTCACGGCCCCAAAAAAGTTTCTGTCCATGTGTTTCTTCAGAAGGCTCAGGCCAGTGATTAGATATGGAGGGGGGAGGGAGTTAGGGAGATTATGCAAGGATAAACCTGGAAGGGTAAGATCCAGAGAATGCACTTGAAAATGCCATCAGTTTGCTTTGTCTCATCATTACTCAGTGTTCTGATGCAGATTTCCTCTTCAGTCAACATTTCATAAATAATTCTGCATTGTGCCAACCAAATTTACATTCTTAAAAGTAATTAACAAGTTGTCATTTTGTACTCATGTGTGGCCATTACAACCTTTTGTTGTTGTTGTTTGCTGACCTGCAGATTTGTGACTAATGTTAGTCATTTATTACAGGCTTCTTGCTCCTCAACAGTAGAAGAAAAATAAATCTTTTAGAACCTATTTGATGGGTGCATTGTTTTATTGCTTATTCAGTGATATAGCTTGATATGATATTCCAGATATCTTTACAGAGAATTTACTATTCTCCCTGGCAGGTTTCTGATTAACGGCACTTGAAGATGAGACTCTATAATCTGGGTGGGGTGACGGGCTTCTTTGGAAGCATCATCAGGAAGACATCCATAAGGCCACTTACTTCCTGGGTGTTCAGGCAGGACTTCACTGCCCTTTGCTGCGTTCCATTTATTTCTTGTGCGTGTGTTCATGTCTGTGCATAAGAGTTCATACACATTTTGAGAGCTTCTGTATATTTTTGAGGATTCTGATTCTAATTTTCTTTTCGTCACCATCTGTGACATTGGTATATCCAATCACTCATTTTTGGATTACGAACTAAAAACACCCATTTCTTTAAAGATGCAACAGTGTTTTGTTTTGTCTTTAATTTTAAAGGGTGAGTTTCTTTTTTAACAATGTGACACAGAATTTATAACATATTCGTCAAAGCTCCTGTTTCCTAGTGGCTAGAACTCATCTTAAAGCTGTGTGCTTTCCTTAGAATTTATATTTAAGGAGAATCTAATATAGACGTGCCCTTTAAATGAAGTATTTCTGAATGTGACTTGAGAGACTCTCATTCTGATAGTGGCTGGGATGTAGATTTTGAAAATGCTTAACTAACGAATTTCCTCTGTCTTGTAGATACTGTATTTTCTTTTCCCTAACAATTAAGACCCGAGATAAAATGCTGTTCTTTTAAATATTCTCTCAGGTAGAGTTTTATCTACAATTTGTTAGATATCTTACTAGTTGGTAGTCAGTTTTTTCTCCCTTGTATCATTCTGTAATTCAGGGTCAAGGAGCCACTAAGGTGCATGCCCTGTAAACATGGCCTCCTTTAGAAATCATCTGGGGAAGTTGGGGTGTCCTTTCTTCTAAAAGGTATGGGATACTCTGAATGTTTCATGGGTTTAGGAGCATTTCTCTTCCCTAGTTTAAGTCATCATCTTTCTAGATAGCTATACTCCATTGTATCCATTGTATTTAGAAAATTTCTACCAGCAAAAGATTCTAACAGCATTCCTGTTGGATATGTGTGTGCGATCGAGGAGTGCCCAATGAGCTCTTCTTTGTATTCAACACCTTTCAACACATAGAACAGTTTTTAGATTGTTGTTGTTACTAATTTACTTATAATACTTTTTGGTCTTTGCGGCTTTAGACATTATTTTCAGATGCATACAGAGGAATTTTTAAGGCTAGTAACCTGAATTCCTCAGGAAAGCCACACAGGTACAGATGTCCTCATTAAAAAATGATTTTTTTCTTTCCTTTTATTTTTTTCTCCTGTCTACAAGGCTCTCCTCTCTTGTTTTTTCTCATTGATTATTCTTCTTGTGGACTCTTCTCATTTACCATGGAAGAAGGTCTCAGCTTCGCCTATCTATTGAAAATTAAAATTGAGCAAAACAAAGTGTCTCTGCAGGCTGAGGCTGAGCTCATGGGCCTGGGGTCAGGACAAGATGGGTTCTGAAAGAAGAATATGCCTGTGTGTGGCCCCTTGTGGCATACACTTGCTCCTTGGGACTGGCTGATCCACTGGGCACTTTTTTTTTTTAAGGTTTAATTTATTTATTTGACAGAGAGAGAGCACAAACAGAGGGAGAGCCAGAGGGGAAGCAGACTTCCCGCTGAGCAGGACACCTGACTCAGGGCTCCATCCCAAGACTCTGGAATCATGACCTGAGCTGAAGGCGGACACTTAACCAACTGAGCCACCCAGGCGTCCTCCCCTGGGCACTCCTGATAACACGATGGAAATCGAAGCCAAACAAAGGAGTTCAAGCTGCATTTCACAAACATCTTTTTTGTACCTTGGGTTTACTGTTCGGCACACAAGCGTGGATATAATCTGTATACTGGGAGGAGCACGGGCCTTGCCTGCATATGAACCAAGTCAGTAACCGGAATATGCCAATTTCTTTAGTCTCTGCAAAAATCTTAAGGCCATCTGAAATAATGGTGGGTTTCCAAATACATCAGGAGGAGCATTGACGCAAGACAGAAGCTTAGTCTTAATCTGTCTAGAACACATTACTGTGTCCTGAATATAATTTTATTTAGTTTACTTGGTGAGTGATTGCAAGCTCAAGCACCCATAGAAGCTAGGCAAGTAGCGTAAGTAAGGGAGGTAGACTGGCCATAATACAATAGGGACTGGTGTGATAAAGCAGAGATCAGTGGCCTCGGCCAAAGAGAGCAGCCTCTACTCAGCACCTACTGATGACTCCCCTACAGGAATGCAGAGCTGGGTCACACACCTTACCGTTCAAGAGATGTCGATATACAGGTACTTACATGAACTATCCTTTGCTTTTGAAGTTTTACATGTTGGCAAATGATTTAAAAATTTGCAACTTATATCCATCAGTGGGATCAGGCCTTCTGGCTCTTAATTTGCAACTCTAACCTAAATTTGTCAGGCCTTAACTACCTGTTTCTGTGCAGGTATCACTGGAAGCTCCTTGGGATGAGGGCATGTCCCTTCCTTGCCTTTGTTCCTCAATGGCAGCTGGTGCGATGGCTGGTCTTCAGCCCACCATGAACTATGAGGGATGTCCAGGATCTGTGGCATCCACCATAAAAAGAAATCTCATGGTCACATGCTGTCAGATTTGCAAACTTGGGGTTTTTTTTTTTTTATGTACAGTGATGTTGAGGCAAATGTGGCAGCACACTTAGGATATTCAGGTGATTTCTGCCCTTGGGTTTTCACCTTTCCCCATCCTGAGAACTAGATGAGGCCTCTGGGTTCCATGCTTCTCTTGAGACTTGTGTAGCCCCGAGGGCATCTGTCGTCTTAGGTTTCCTGAAAGCCATGGCTGGCCAGGGAAGAGACCCAGAGGAAGGCACGGAGTTTGGAAGAGGAGAGGCAGGCCCAGGGGAGTGAGAGGCTGAAAGAAGGGTGCTGAGGGCAAGAGTTCTACAACGAGGGATGACTCCCTGCTCCTCTCTGTGAGCACCCTAAGGAGGTGTGTGTGTGTGTGTGTGTGTGTGAGTGTGTGTCTCTGTGTGTGTGTTCCAGACGTTGGAATGTCTGCTCATTCCTAATAGGTAAGGACATGGCCCCGCTACCACGTATCAAGGGATCACATTGGTTCAGATTGTAAGCATTTCGAGTATTGGACCAGTCACCTAAATACTAGCACTGAACCTCTGCAGGACCCCTGGGAGCTGTGGGAGCTGTATTAATGACAGCAGTTGGCTTTCAATCTGGCCTAGTAGGACCATGGCTTAAGGTTGGATTTAATTTTATTCAAAGGATATAAAGTACTGTGACATTTTGTGCACACCTGAGTTTAGGGAGCAAAATTCATACCCACAACACAAGCATTAAGGAAATTGCCCTGGACTTAATGTAGTATTTATTGTTGCAAAACAAAGAGTGGACCTGGAGCTGAAAGAAATTTTTTTTTTTTTTTTTTTTGCAAGATATCTTTTGAAGTCCTTTTGCCAGAACCAAACCTGCCCCCTGGTGGCACTTTTGCTCATTTTTCCATTCCTAGCTGGGAAATGCCACAGAGAACGTTGACCAGAGAAATGCTCTTGCAACATGGGATAGAATTTCAGCCTGGGTGTTTTCCCAGCTACTGGATTCTGCCAAAACTAGAAAGGCTCACCTGAGTACGAAATTCTCAAAGGATCAAATTGATCCTTGTCTTCACTTTAAATAACGAGTTCCTATTTCCACAGTCAACTCTATATTTACCTTTGGATCTCGCATCCAGGACTTCATCCCTTGGGCGACCTCTCTACCCCACCACCTCCCCATCCCTTCTTGCTCTCCCTCCTTCTCACGTTTGCATTCTTTCTTTTTCCTCAGATATATTGCTGCCCTCAATCAATAAACACATCCAGGTTCTGACAATCTTGAAGGAAATAATTTTATGATTTTCTTTTAGCATTGTGTCCCTTCAGACAACTTCCAGTCTCTTTCTCCTTCCCTCTGGACTAACCTGAGAAGAAAAGCTTAAAGGGTCTTAAGCTTTTCTTAAGCTTAACAACCTGTGTAATGACCTGTGTCATAGTTTTTAAAACCATTTCCACAATTTTGGGCATTGAGGTTGGTTACAGTGCTTCGCCATTGTGAATGATGATGGATGAATGTGTCCATGCTCACACTCACTCCTGCTTTTATTATGTCCAGAAGACAAAGTGCTCAGTATATAATTGCTGATTATGAAAATCAATGTAGTTTTGAGCCTGACTCTAGCTGCGTATTGTGATACTGACTTTTAAGAAGGTTGTAACCATCCATTTACAGTGCCACCAGCAAGGAATGGGTTCACAAGCTTCAATCCAACCTAGTGTTGCCAGTGTGGGGGCAAAAGAGAAGAGAAGAGAAAGTGAAAAATTGTATCTACGTTTACTTTGCCTTTTATTATGTTAATTGCTGGTGGGCTAAACAATGTTCTGGTTTTTCCCTTGCCGATTATGCTTCTCTGGGTATTCATTGTTTCCCCCCCCCCATATTTTCCATATTAATATTTTGAGGTCTGATGTTTTCCTTACACATTTGAATGAAGGTATGTATAGTTTGAGTTTTCAGGCCCTTTTTGTCAGATAGAATGCAAATATTGTCTTCGGTATAATGTCCTTTTTATTTTAGTCTTGCTGTTTTTTCATTGTACAGAAGTTTTAAATTTTTTATGTATTCAAATCTGTCAGTCTTTTCCTTCATGATATATTCTATTGCTTCAAAGCTGAAGTTGCTGTCTTTCACAAATCTGATAAATATTCTATTCCAACTCCTGCTGGTTTTCTGTCATTCTTTTTTTTTTTTTTTTTTTTTTGTATTTAACTCCTTAATCCGGGTGGAGGTTATTTTTGTATACAATGTAAACTATCGCTGTAACCTGGACAGTTCCCCAAATTATTACCCAGTTACTCCAGTTGGATTTACTAAGTGATTCTTCTTATCGTTTTGATGTTGGAAGGCTTATTGTCATATGTTACATTTTTAAAAAAACTTTCTTCTACTTCTGAATTTTCTAATCTGTTGTACTGATCTGTGTTTCTGGTCTCGAGCCAGGAACAAAGGTTTTAAGGGGCATCGCTTCATAACGGGCTCCCAAAGTTGCTAAAATTCCACCCTTTTGGTGTTTTCTTTTTTTAAATAAGATTGATATTTATTTATTTATTTATTTATTTATTTATTTACTTATTTACTTATTTATTTGAGAGAGAGAGAGCAGAGCAAGCACTGGAGCAGAACACGAGTTGGGGGAGAGGAGCAGAAGGAAAGGGAGATTCAGACTCCTCACTGAGCAGGGAGCCCGACATGGGCTCAATCCCAGGACCCAGAAATCATGACCCAAGCCAAAGGCAGACACTTAACCAGCTGAGCCACCCAGGCACCCCAAATTTTACCCTTTTGATTCTTGTTTAAAACAGCATTTGGTAATACTATATTTTAACTTTTTCTCATATTTTCCGGAACTTTTTTTTTTTTTTTTGGTTAAAAAGACAGCTCATTAGGATTCTTATTGGCTCTTAAATCACTAGATATGAAGCTAAATAAATAACGCCTTTGCTGCTCACTGGCTGTGTGACCATGGACAAGTTACCCTCGTCCCCTGGCCTCTTCTTTTTTGTCAATCGCATGGGGATAATAAAAATCCTTAAAGTGTTTTGATAGGGACTGGATGGTATAATCCAGGTATAATGTCTGGCACAGACTAAATGCCCATTAAACATTAATTTTCATTATTAATCCTGTTACCCCATGTTTGAAGTATTGGTCTCAAATGTCTTCTTGGTGCATTTCTGTTTGCTTCTCTCCAAATTACCTTATACGCTGTTACAATCATAAACTTTCTAAAATACAACCCTGGTCATCCTGTCACTCCTTCATGTTTTTTTTGTCCCAAAGGGAAAAAGTCCATAATCCTCCAGGGACTGTGGTGGTCCAATTTATTTCAACCTTCTTGCTCTGTCTCCTGCTTATCTTCCCCATGTACCCTGCTTTCTAGCCAATTGAACTGTATTCCTGTGTTTACTTGGAAAACTTGCCTATCACTGTCTTTAAACACATGTGCTTGGCTTCATCACTTCTTTGTATGTATCTTTTGGCAAAGGACATTACTACTCCATGCCTCAGTTTTTCTTCGTCTATAAAATTACACTAAAATGATACCTCATGGATTTGCATGGGTTAAGTGCGAGAGTGAGTGCTAGCCACTTTGCACAGTGCTGAGTAGGGCTGGCTACATCATTTGCAGAGCCCAGGGCAAAATGGAAATATGGCACCCCATTTTTAGAAATTATTAAGAATTTCAAGACCATGACAGTAGAGCATTAAACTAAGTATGAGGCCCTTCTCAACTTGGGGGCCCTGTGTGATTACATAGTCACACAGCCTTGAGGCCAGCCCTGGTACTCGGTGTTTGATAATGGAGATGAATGTTAGTATTCTGATCTCCTTGTATTTTCTCACACTGCTTCCTCTGTCTCTGGTGTCTTGCTCCTATGTCCTTCTCCCCTCTATGGCTTATCTCATGTGCAGTCTCCTCCTGGAAGCCCCAGAGGTATGCACTTGTTTCCTACTTTGAAAGAGTATGGCTATGATTTGGTCTTCTATAGGCCACTTATAGCTTTTGGCCTAGGATATAAAGAATTTTTGTGTATGATCCCATTTTAGAATTAGGCTGTCAGCCCCTTGCTCTGGAAGCATTTCCTGACATTTGAGTATCAGTTTTCTTCCCAGATACTCCTATGACACCTTTGCTACCCTGTCTTGGCTGTTACTATAAGATAGCAACTTTTTTTGAGGGTGGAAAACATGGTGGCAAGCTTGAGAGGAGAGGAGAAGGCGATGAGATGTTTCCCCTAGGAGGAAAGATAACTGATGAATTTTAGCACAGGGATGATGCATTGAAACCCCCCGTTATCAACTAGGATTCCCTCACTTTGTCACTGATACTGTTGATGGTCAGGGAGAAGAATAAACTGGGGCAACATGCCCCACTGGGATCAGCTATATTTGAGCTTCAATATCCCAGGCCTGGCTGGTAGAGAGCCCAGCACAAAATAAAAATGATAAGCCCCTTGTTCAAAAATTATCAAGAATTCCAAGGTGATGATGGCAAAATATAAAGCCAAGCACGGGGCCCCGTGCAGCTGCACAGGTTGCACACCCATTAAGCCAGCCCTGGTACTTTACTGAGTGTTGATAAGGGAGGAAGGAGTGATTGTTAATATTCTTACTTCTTTGCATCCTCTCACATTGCATGCTACCACATGGTAGATGCACAACAAATATTTATTGAATGAATGGATCAATGAATACAGGCATGAACCAAGTGTCACCCTTTGGGGTGACTTACTTCTATGCCTAGGGTGGTTTCCTAGACACATAGTTGTTCTAACCTTCTTTGCCCATCAGTGTGCCCATGGAAGACTTTTTTAAATACTGTTTTTTTTTCTAAGAATGTGATTGAGCTTGTCTGGAGTGATATCCTGGGATCATCTTTCTGATCTGACTTCCAATGTGCAGGAGGGACAGAGAGCCATCACAGCCCGAGTGGTGATCTGTGTAGGGTTTTCTCAGGAGAGGGCAGCTTAATAAGGAAGACATTTTAGTAAAGATGAACATTTTAATTGCTCTTTTAATTTTGTCTTGGAGGCCAGCTCCTCTGTCTCTGTAAGTCTAGCAGAGCTGGTGTTGTAAGTTGCTTTCTTATAGCTGTGTTCTGTTGGCCAGATCACCATCAGTTCAGAATGCAGAAAAATCATTTTAAAGTCAACATTTGCAGGTCTCACTTCAGATGGCTAAACTTCTCTTGGTTTTCATTTCGACTTTTCCTACTCTTTATCTTTAACTCATGCTCTGCTTCTTATGACAGTGTCTCCCTATCTAGGCTGTCACAGAAATTATAGCACCCCACTGTTTGTGGGGGGGGCAGGGATAATTCAAATGCTGGAAGTACAATAGCAGAGCTTGCTTCGGTGAATTGTAATATTACCTGCCTAACTCATAATAGAGACTGTCTTTCAGTCTGCAACCCAAGGGGAGCCGATTGCCAAGTGGTACTAAGGTAGACCAGATTCTCGTAGTTAGAGAATTGGGTCCTAGTCATTTCTTCCACACAGGTTAACAAGACTGGAGTGTAAAGCAACAATCAGGGAGTCAGAATTCTCATTTGAGTCTGCTCATTCATTCAAAAATGTATATGGAAAAAAAAAGGAAATGGAGCACCTGCTATGTGCCCAACACTCATCTGAGTGCTTAGAGTGTGTCCCTTTTGTTGAGCCATTTCCCTAATTACCATGTTGATCAAAGGCCTTAGGAAAATTACAATTAGAGACTGCAGTTTTTATGAAAGAGAACAGGAAAGATTAAACAGTGATTAAAACAAATGCTCCTCCATTGGCGCAGAAGAAAGCTCTGTTTGGTCCTTCGTTTGCAATGCTGTGGTCCTGCTGTATTATTTTTCTTACACTCATATTGTAAGTGTAATCTAACAGAAATGCGGCAAAACTGAGTTATGATTTCTGCTGTACTTTAAACACCAGAATCTATCAGACCATGTCTTGGAAACTAGTTTCTGCTGTGTATCTTCTTCCGGTTTGAACAGAGAAAATGCTTTAGATCTCAAATCTCATCTATAACTCTATTAAGAGATTTCTTCCCCTTCATAGCCTCAGTTATTATGTAAGAGAACTAAATTTTAAGACTTTCTTTAAGCAGCTTATTTTTTATTTATTTTTTGGTAGGAAGTTTAAAGATAAGATGGCTTTACCAATTATTTTATTAAAGATAAAGATGAATATATTAAATAGTAATATAAAATGTAAATTCATATGTTAAATAGAAATTTCCATCTTTGTAAAATATTTCTTATATTAAAATTGTCTATGCTACTATCATAAAAAGAATATTGAATAAAATATTTTATTGCCTAAGATCCTCATTCAGGAGCTTAAAGTTAATTTAATACGAATACCCTATAAAATTTTGGTTCTTTTTACAACCAAAATAAATACCAATGGAAAGACACTTTCTTTCATATTATTGAATTTATTTATAAAATAATATTTTCCAAATATATATAGCCACATTTCACATCATTTTGAAAAAGATATTTTCTGATACCTGTACTTTTCTTCATTTCATAGGTGTATTAACTTTTATCACATAAATTAAAAATTTGGGGTCAAAACTGATGAAATATTTTATATGTATATACATGTTTAAACACACATAGACATATATGCACACATACATATATAATTTGAATGTATGTACACACATGTATATATACATACACATAGAGGGAGATTTTTAATGTAAGTCAGAGGACGGAGAGGACTTAGGTATGCTTCATGTATTGTTTTTTCATGTAATGGCAATTCACAAAAATCACATGAAAACTTTGAATACAGCTTTCCAAAGGAAACTTGTATTGAAGTACTGGATAGAAAAAGAAACTATTTTTTTTATCTTAAATATATTTAAATCACAGTAAAAAAACTCAACTGGAATTGATACACTGTATTTTTTTCTCCTCTATCTAAACAATCAACAGATCCATTTTTTTAAACTGAACTATAGCTGGCATACGACATTACTTTAATATTAGGTATACATTTAGTGATTCCACAACTCTATATGTTATGCTCACCACAAATGTAGCCACCCATCTGTCACCATACAACACTATTACAATACCATTGACTAAATTCCCCATTCCTTACCTTTCTTTCCTCCCTGTATGTTCCTCTCCCCATCACCCATTTTGACCACCTCTACCCCCTACTCTCTGGCAACTATTAGTTTGTTCTTTGTATTTATTGGTATTTATTGGTCCCTTTCTGATTTTTGTTTGTTTGTTTTATTTTTAGATTTCACATACAAGTCAAGTCATATGGTATTTGTCTTTTTCTGACTTATTTCACTTACATTACATAATTCCCATCCACGTTGTCACAAATGGCAAGATCTCATTCTTTTCATTGCTGAGTATTAGTCCATTGTATGCATATACCACATCTTCTTTATCCATTTATCTGTTGATGGGCAACTTAGGCTGCTTCCATAACTTGACTATTATAAATATGCAGTAAACAAAGGGGTGCATATATCTTTTCCAATGAGTATTTTCATAGTCTTTGGGTAAACAACCATAGTGGAATTCCTAGATTGTACGGTAATTCCATTTTTAACTTTTGAGGAACCTCCATACTGTCTTCTTTGGTGGCTACACCAGTTTGCCCTCCCACCAACAGTGCATGAGAGTTTCTTTTTTACTACATCCTTGCCAGTGCTTATTTATTTCTTATAAAAGGAATCTACTTTAAGTGTATGTCCTCACTGCTCTTTTCTTACCAAGAAAACTGCCACAGACATCTCAGACTGATGCACTTGCTTCCATCATTCCTATACATCGAGCCTTTCTCTTCACATGTTTGAGGGCCACATATATACAGCCCTTGAATCATTTTGTTCCACTGTGTAAAGAGTTTCCCACTACATTCTCTACAAAATACAGGTTCCTAAGCAGGACATTCCACGGCTACATGGGCTGTGCCTCCTTTTGCACCCACATGGGCTGTGCCTCCTTTTGCACCCACACCCATCAAGTGTCCAGGCACAGGAGCTTCAGGTCCCCAGGAACGCTTTTCTCAGTCTCATCTCTTTCTTTTGTACCTTTGTTCCAGATGCTCTCTTTTCTTAGGCTCTCACTCTTCCCATGGCTCTGCCTTCCCCAATATTACATAGGTTTACGTTTATATATGTGTGTGTATATCCACATATATCAATTACATATTATATATAATGTAAAATACAAAATATTGGTGTGCTGTCCAGTATTAATACTGTCTTACAAATATTAACCTTAGATCTGACCCCAATTGGTATCTGAGGGAGGGTGCTCTATTGCGACTATAGTATAAGAGTAACTGTTCCAATATGATTTTTCAACTTAATGCTAGTCCAATCAAGTTAATTTTCTCTCTGAACATTCCCCCTCACCCCACAGATTTCTGAAAATCTCCTCCCAATTTCTATCATTGTAGTCAGCTAAATATTGTTATGTTCAAATAAAGTTTGGTCTAGACCCAAAGATGTTTTTGGGTGAAGAACTAGGAGCAACTAGTTGGGAAGAACATCAGGAAGAAAGCTTAACCAATTTCCATTTGCACAAAAGACTTGGCTAGCATAGGAGCTAAAATATACCATGCAGTAAAAATAAACATATAAAACCCCAGATTCTACAGTTAATGAAATGTGGAAATGTGTGTGTGCTGCTGACACAGAATGCCTGGAAGAAGCCTGAGCCACTTGTTTTGTCAATAAACCCCACATATAGTCTGTAAACATAGCCATCACTCATTCCTAGAATTTACCAAATAAATATTCTCTGAGTCAACTTTAACTCAGAAACTTGGTAAGGGGCTCTGATAGGCTCTAGCTGCCTTCTCCCTGGAGGTTATGCTCAGAATTCTCATTGCTATCCATGATAGAACATTTCTCAATAATGTAGAATGTGATAGAAATTCATCCAGATTTGAAGGAAACCTGGAATTTTATTAAATGAGCAAATAAAGTGCACAAGACTGACACCCAGGGTCTCTTCGGAGGTCCTTTGTTAAATGCCTGTATGAAAACTGGTAGTGTGATGCCCTTTTAAATAGAAAAATCTAGTTGCAAAGATTTTATGGGATGTGTTCTGCATGGTAAATTTTAATCCTTCTTTTGCCAGTCTGAGTTGACACTGCTTACATTTTTTATTAGTCATTGATTTTTGAATGGTGGCACAGGATAGCAGACAGACTTTAATTTTGATAATCAAAGTAAGAATGGCTACAGTTTTTTTGTATGCTTTCTCCCTCACCAAAACCCTCACTGATTCCCTCAACCTTTGAATAGATGAGCTCCACCTTCTGTCCATCACCACCCTGCTTCCAATTCAGGATAAATATGCTTAATAAAAATTCTGAAATTAGAGGGACGCCTGGGTGGCTCGGTCACTCAAGCATCTGACTCTTGATTTTGGCTCAGGCCATGATCTCAGGGTTGTGAGATCAGGTCCCACATGGGACTCCATACTTAGTGGGGAATCTGCTTGAGATACTCTCCCTTTCCCTCTCTGCCCCACCCCCACTTGCAGTCACTCTCTCTCCAATAAATAAATAAATAAATAAATAAATAAATAAAGTCATTTCAAAAATTCTGAAAGTAGGAAACACATTCAGGGAAAGTCACATTACCAGAGTCACTCTTTGCTTTACAAAATTATTATTATTATTATTATTATTATTATTATTATTATTATTTTACAAAATTATTTTGAATAGTATCTTTTTAACTTAGAAGCTCCATGAACCTAAGTAACTCTGAGTGCTTCTCCAAGCCATGTCTATTTCACCTGCAAGGATTTGGCATTATTAAATTTGGAGCATGCTTTGATGAGAGAAAAAATAATTACTTAAGCCTGAGATTTTTGAGTACAGATGGCCCAGAAAATGGTCAAGAAAATAAAGAAGAAATAGCATAGTACATTTAAAGACATTGCTGGCTATGCTTTTGGGAGTCCTGTGTGAGAGGTACTTGGGGAATGCCCAGTGGACACAGTCTGTGGGCAGCTAGAACTCAGTGGCTATGATCCAAGGAAAACTTTAGGGCTGGGGATAGAGTGTGGGAGTCTTCCACGGAGAGTGATACAAGTCCCTGAAAATGACAATTAAAGGAAAGAAGAGGACCTCATGAAGAGAAGCACCATTTTGAGTAACATCTATTGATAAGACACAAGGAGAGTGGGGGTGGCAAGGTACAGTCAGAAAGTAGTTACAGCCCTGGCGATGTATATTGGTATATAAACGAAGAAGAGGAGCCCCAAGGAGAGGTGTGAGGGGAAGGAGAAAGGGAAGGGGAAGGGGAAGGAGATGTGTTCCAAGGAGATATTAAAACTTCATGCAAGATACACCTTCTTTTTCACATGTATCCAATCTTCTTTGAAAGGGAGAATTTCCTTTTTGCCTTTCCAGGGACGTGATTTATTGCTACAAGAATACCATGTAACAAATAATCCCAAACCTTAGTAATATAAAACAGTAGGCATTTACTGCTCATGCATCTGCAAATCAGCAGGGGAGGGAAGATGTTGGGGGGCTAATTTAGGCTGTGCTCAGTGAGGGTTGGCTCTCCTCCAGGAGTCTCTTATTCTCTTCCTTGAACTGGTAGATTATCTGGGGCATGTTTTTATGGCAATGACAGAGACTCAAGAGCACAAAAGTGCATAAGAACATTTCAGGAATCTCTGTCACACCATGTTCGCTAACATAAGATTGGCCAAAGCAAATCACATAACTGAACCCAGTGTCAAAAGTGGTGGAGATTATCCTCTTTCCCATTGTAAATCCAAATCAAGCCATATGGCCAAAATCAGTATCAGTGAAGCAGGGAAATATATTACTCCTATGGAAGTGAGGATGTAAGAAGAAATAATTCTGAAGAGTTACATAATCTATCACAACCCCTGATGGTTACTTTGAATCTAGCAACTGAGATATAATGTAACAAGAGAGAGAATATGGAATAATAAAGTACAGTGATAATTCAAAATCAGTTGTCACCTACCACAGTGTTACTATGGGAACCTGCATCCGTTCAATTCAGCACATATTTTGCAAAGCACTGTGGGAAAAATCAAAGATGAAAATGACATCACATCTTCTATCAAGCAGCTTTCAATTTGAAGAAGAGAAACATCTAAAAGTTACTCTAATGAAAAGTCAAGTGTAACAAGAATTATGGGCAGGGTAAAGTATGTTGGGTACAGAAAGAAAAGCAGGAAGAAATCTTCTAAGTGATCGTTTAGGGGTCAAGTGGAGGACATAGAATAATACTGTGGCTAATTTAAGAAGAAAGGAATTTATAGAAAATTACATGGTCACTAGAGGACTAAAAAGACAGATGTTTCAAAGCCATGCCCTAGAACTGGCCTACCCAAGGTGCTGCTGCTCCTGTCCCCATCTGAAGTAGCCTGTTTTATTGTGAATCTGCTATAAGAGATGCTCTCACTAGAACTGGCTATCTCTACCACAATCTACCTGGCAAAAAAAAAAAAAAAAAAAAAAAAAAAAAAAGGATTCCTGTCACTATACCTCTTCTCCCATTGAACTCAGCTCTGAAATCATAACTCATGCAGGTGCATCTTATTGGCTAACCCTGTACACCTTAGCTGCAAGGGAGCCTTGGAAATGCATCAGCCTCTGAGGGAGAGGAAGGGACTTTATTTAGAAGGGTTGGATAGACACTGGATCGATCCCTACTGTCTTCTACAGGAAGCTCAGGGAAGACTTCCAACAAGAGGCAGGCATTTACACCAGGGCTTAGAAAGTGCTGCCTTAGGGGCACCTGGGTGGCTCAGTCGGTTGAGCATCTGACTCCTGATTTCGCCTCAGGTCATGAACTCAGGGTAATGAGATGGACCCCTGCTTTAGGCTCCACCCTCAGTGGGGAGTCTGCTTGAGATTCTTTCCTTATGCCCCTTTCCCTGCATTCTCTCTCTCTCTCTCTCTCTCTCTCTCTCTCTCAAAATAAATAAATCAATCTTGTAAAAAAAAAAAAAAGAAAGAAAGAAAGAAAGTGCTGCCTTAGGGCAAGGTTGGCATAGGATTTTGTTTATGAAAGTACTCTATATATTGTAAAGCAGAAAACAAATATAAAGTTGACTTGCTTTATGGATGCTCGGTACAGTCCTCCTGACTGGGGTCATCGTGGAGACCTTTTCCTCAGTAATGAGAGTCTGAATAGTTTCAATTTTCTTCCTTCACCAAATCTGTATGTTCAGGGAAGGGTCTGTATTTATTTTTTTTGTAAAATGTCTTGAACACTTACTATATTACCTTAAGCCCAATATGTACATAATCTTATTTCGTTCTATGAAGCAGATTCTATTATCTCAGAGAGGGTAAGTGAGTTGCCCAACACCTCATGTTAATTAGCTAGTCAGCTAGTAGCAGAGCCAGTCTGATCCTAAAGTTCTTAAGCCCAGGCATGGTGATTCTCCACAAGGGGAAGGAAGGAGAAAGGATGAAAGGAAGAGTGTAGGTCATGGAGAGCTGACACGAGGCAGAGCTGGGAGAGGATGCAGAGAGTGGCTAAGAGAAACACCATCAGCCTACGAGAGGCGCCACAGAGAGGCAGACCAAGCCCTGCCAAGGAAAGGGACTTAGATGGTAAGACATTTTATTCATGCAACTGTACATGTGACAACACTTGGCAGATGGTGACATGTTGTACAAGCATTTGCTTCAAAAGTAAAAAATGTGGAGGTAGAGCCAAAGCTTAGATTGTGGAGATGGAAGTTCTTTGGTATTATCCTGACTTGGTTTTGCTCTTGGCTCTGCCAAGAGCTAGCTATGACTAGCTTTTGGGAAAAATTATTGAATGCTGCCCAACCTCGAGTGTAGAGTGGGTTCAATAATACCTGGCTTATGGAGATGACAAATTTGAGATAATGAATGAACACCAGGGTGCACAGTATGGTCTATAAATGTTATTTCAGTCATTGTAGATGGGTCTTTGGTCTTCCCATCTTAAGCTCAGATGTTTCTTCTTGGTTTCTGCTCATCTGCTGATAGTTTGGGCAGCTTTGCTGCTGGTGTATTCTGTTAATAGGAAGGAAGAAGAAAGGCTGGGCATTGAGAAGGAATGCTATAAACGAGAACTCTTTAAGCAAAGGTGGGAATATATTTGTAGGAGTGGAGGATTCCTCCAAGTTCTCATAATGTTGTGAATATGATCTACTAATCATGAGAAATATTTGGATGATTGGAGTTCTAGGGCATCATCCTGTGCTTATGCATACTCTGTTGCGGGGGAGAAGGGGGAGGGGGTTATGCCCTGAGAAATATACAAAATGCAAACAAGAAAGCAGAAATAAAGGGAAACATTAATGCATGGGCTGTTTAATTATCCTCAGAATATTCAGTAGTGATGTAACATAGTCTTAGCTGTATGTGGCTAGAGCTCTGTGAGCAAGGACCCCTTGGCCACAAAGAAGACTTTGATGTGTTACCTTTTCATTTCTTTGTAAATTATCCTTCTACTTTCCACACAGTTTTTCCTGAGCATTTATGATGTTTATAGACTTTTGGTGATTTAGCCTCTGATCTACTCCCTTTTCCACTTTTGCTAACTAATCCCTTCCTGCTTTCCTGTATCAGCTGATTTTTAAATGTCAGGTTGAGTAGGTTGATTTCAGAAGCTATATTTAAAAAGAGACCTGCCTGAGTATTTGGCTCTTTATTGGAACAGCATACTCAAAGAGGGATTTGATAGGAGTCAAGAAGCCATTTCTTACTTTCTTTTAAGATCTCATCTTGGAAGCAGAAGCACAGCTGTTCACATAGTGTTCTGTGAATTAAGGGCAGTTTTTTTTTTTTTCTTTCTGAGAGCAGAAGCTTTCAGCCTTAGCCCTGAGGTCAGTTAGGAATTGTGGTCAAAACTACCCTGGAAATGCTGAAGGAAGCTGAAGGGGAAAGCTGAAAGATAAAATTGTCATTGATTTGTAAGATCTCATATTGTCTGGCTATGTTAGCTCTTCTTTCTGGACATTTCTCCAATGGCTCCAATTGGAGGCTATAATGCTGTGTCAGTTAGCTATTGCTACATAACAAACCACCCCCCTAAACTACTCCCCAAAACCAATGGTTTAAAATATTAATTTTTCATCACTCTTCATGAATCTACAGATTATCTGGGTTGCTCTGCTGACCCTGCTGAGCTTAGTCTTACACCTACAGTCAGCTTGAAGTCAGGTAGGCAACTTTGCTGGTCATGGTTGTGTTTGCTGCCATAGGCTAGACTGGGATAGCCCGGGTGGGACAACTGAGCAAGGTTCTACATGGTCTTTAATCCTACCTCAGGCTCTTCTGGCCTCATTCTCCTGGCAGAAGTAGGAAGTTTGCAAGACTGCTTGAGGCCTAGGCTCAGAACTAGCACACCCTTCCTTCTGTTGTTTCTTTCTTTTTTTTCCCTAAAGATTTTATTTATTCATTCATGAGAGACACAGAGAGAGGCAGAGACATAGGCAGAAAGAGAAGCAGGCTCATTGCAGGGAATTTGATGCAATCTCAATCCCCAAACTAGAATCATGTCCTGCCAAAGGCAGACACTCAACCGCTGAGCCACGTAGGCATCCCCCTTCTGCTGTTTTTTTTATAGACAAGAGCAAAGTGCAAGACCAGCCAGATTGGAGAGGCGGCATGCTGGAGGAATAGACTCTGGAGGGAAGGAACTTCAAAGTCACATTACAAAGACTGGTAGGTGGACACCTAAGTGGCTAAGTGGCTGAGTGTCTGTGTTTGGCTCAGGTCGTGATCCCAGAGTCCTGGGATCGAGTCCCTCAGTAGGCTCCCTGTGGCTCTGCCTAGGTCTCTGCCTCTTTCTCTGTGTTTCTCATGAATAAATAAATAAAATCTTAAAAAAGAAAAGTGGTGAGTCACTGCTGCTGCTGGTTCCCTGCTGCCAAGGCATTTGGTAGAGCTCCCTCACTCAATGAGTTGGGGTGGGGGGAGCGGTAGGCATGAGGGCCTCCTAAACAGTTCTAAGTCTCTTCTGGCAGGCCTGGGTAAGGTGACTCTGGTTGATTCTGAAGCTGAAGTCTTCAATACAGATAGTAGAATGCTTGTGGAAGTCTATCAGCGACATAGCACTTACTCATACAAAGCAACAACTATTTAAGGTTGACCTGGGATTATGTGTATGAATGTTGGGTTTTCAGATGAATACCTCTGTCCTTTAGTGGGAAAAGAGAGAGTATTTTGGCCCACCTTTAAAGAATTTTCTATCACAACATCTATATCTGGGTATTCAGCTTTTATTTCATTTCCTCATTTATATATACAATATGTACCTATAAACACATATAAGTATACAGATAAAACATATAAGTAAAAAAAAAACAAACATATAAGTAACCATAACATTACCCTCATTCAGCAGGTATATATTCTCTGTGACTGCCACACCCTAACCAAAACAAAATCCCTGAGAATGTCCAGCCAAACAGTATTGCTAAGGAGATAGTCCTCCTAGGACAGACCTAGGAGTTGCCCTGAGGAGAAGAATTTTAACCTATTTGGCTTAACCTGTTTAGCTTTTAATGTGTTAATATTGATCTTTGTGTTTATTCCAGTGATGGCTTAGATAAATTTTTTGACTTATGAAAAGTTTTACTCTGTACAATTATTTATAGTGGTTATCTTCTTCCAAGAGCTGGTTGGGACTATCCCTCTGTTATTGTTACTATTTAATAACAAGAAGAAAAATCCAGATTCTTTAATAAATCAGGCTGGTGGCTTCAGCATGGGAACATCTCTGTCTACTGCTTTCAAGTCAATAAATAATTATTATCACCTAATCTATATAAGACAAATCTAGTCGGAACACAATTATAGTAAGATGAGGATTCATTCATGGTATCAATGTGAACCATTGAGCTATCTTGCTAGATCAAACAGTATTCTTCCTGCAGAAAATCCTCTTCAGGGATGCTGGAATGTTGAAGTGGTTCCCCTTTTGTCTGCTGTCTCTGGGCTTTTTGATATTTGACCATCTTATTAGCTACTGAAAACATTTTTAAAATTCTTCCCAAGTGTGGGAGAGACTTCCCTTTAGGAAGAAAAGAAAAGAATAGAAAAAAAAGATCCCAGTGCCCTGCACTATTGCCCCCACACAGCACAGAGTTAAGATTCATTTTTAGAAAAACATGCTGGTAATTACATCTTCTACATTTGCCAGTTTATCTCTGTTAAACATAGTAAACATCTCGCTGCTTAATGTGCTCTGTCAACCACGGCTTTTAAAAAACTGGAGCTCTCAGGCAGTTGAGATTTTATGTCTGCAGTATAATATCACAGGCAGGCCCCCCCCCCCCCAATTTTGTATTCTTGGCTCATTTACAGTCAAATATCTTCCACTCCATGAAGCTTAAATATTTAGTCATTGAGGTAATACACCCTTTATCATGTATCAGCTTAACTGTAGGGTCTGGACTTCATATTCTTGATGCTCACAGGCTCCTGTAGAATCAAAAGTTTGTCATTGGCATTCCTATGGAGCTATTCTTTTCCATATCCCTCTAGGATTCAGGCTTTACTATGCTTCTCCTTATGGCTGAATCTGCTCTCAAAATATAGTCACAACTTACTCCATTTTTCTTTCCTTAAGGAATTTGTCAGATAATATTACTTGATTTCTTCTATTTCATCAGCTGGAGAAACTTATCATTGGTTCCCCAAGAGGCTTGCATGTAGGCCCCTCTTTAACTCTCTTGATGAAGACAAATGGTGGACTTCCTGCCCATTACCCTATACTGAAATTGCCACCTATGGAGAAAGCAAAAAAAGATGGAGTCATTTCATTTCCTCATTTATATATACAATATGTACCTATAAATACATAAAAGTATACAGATAAACATATAAGTAACCATGACATTACCATCATTTAGCAGGTATATACACCATTTTACCTTATTTTTTCTTTTTATTAAAAGATCCTTTTTTAAAAGATTTTATTTATTTATTCATGAGAGACACACAGAGAGAGAAGCAGAGACATAGGCAGAGGGAGAAGCAGGCTCCATACAGGGAGCCCGATGTGGGACTTGATCCTGGGACTTGATCCTGGGACTTGATCCTGGAACTCTGGGACCATGCCCTGAGCCAAAGTCAGATGCTCAACCACTGAGCCACTCAGGCATCCCAATTATTAAAAGGATCTTTACTCTTCTGAAGTCCATATATCAACCTGATAGCTGTTCGTAGGAACCTCTGTTTCAATAATTGGGTATATTACATGAAAGAAGAAAGTATGGAATAAATTTGGTGATCCAAGTGTCCCTCAGTTCCCCTGAAAGGCCATGTCTATGGGTGGCCATGATTTTCAGTGTGTTCTTAATAGAATAATAATATCATTTTAAACAATTGCTCCCTCTTCTCTAATTAGTCAAGATTCTAGCTACATTTTGCATGGGACCCACTAAAATTAGGTGCCGATTGAGGAACCTCATAAGTGGATTAAAATGTCTAAGGAAACAAACCTGTTTTCTTCCAATTGATGAATTAGCTGAAGCCCTTACAAGTTTGATTGTTAAGAAGCAAATGAGTATTTGCGCTACTAGATTCACATTGGTTTTCTCATACTATTACCCACATGTCAACTGGGACCTTTTGTAAGCCTCATCCCACAGGTACATATAGGGTTGACAGGATGCATTTAAGCATTGCCAAGGAAAAGGGCTAACATGTTGTCCTTTAAGGTCTGTTGGTCTTTGATTATTTGGTTGGACAAGGTCAGTGGTGGTAGGTGGGCAAAAGAGTCTCCCATTAATCACCCTTCTGTAAGAAACCATCTTTCCTTAATAGAGGTTGTTTGGTTTCTTTGCAAAAATGACTACCTGAGAGAGTATTATATTCTTTTTTCCCTAAAAATTAAAATTAAGAACATTGGAAAATAAACAATAAGCAAACCTCCCCAAGTAACTGAGATAAATATGCAAATACTATATGCAAACCTGTTACTGGTGTTTTTAAAGATGGATTTGGAACTAGGAAGGCTGTATTTGAGGAAGGACTTTTGAATCAAAGGAAGAAAAGTCAGAGAAAGAAATGCTGCTGTGTATAGAGCATGTAATGTAAATTGGACCGTGTCCACTCACACAGCCTAAAGGCAATTTTCTTCGGCTTGCATGCAGTCATGGGTGGGGTCTTTGGGATGTGATTAATATTTCACAAGGCAACTTAGCAGATTGATATCACAGAGACAGTAAATCGCCGTCTCACCAATAAGAGAAAACACTGCATTTGTCTGTTGGCAGTGATAGTTGTTTTTAAAGGGAGGTTGGTTTTGGAAGATGCCTGTTATGCTATCCTTTTGAAATCTGAATTTACCTAAAATTTAATACTTAATTAATATGTACCAACAATGGAGCATTCTTAACTGACTGAAGTTGGTGAGAATAAAGATTCCTAGTTCTCAACGGAGTTCAAGTTCAGTTCAAACTAGAAGTTCCTCCCAGTTCTTCATTATCCACTTACACTGGTTTGACTTCCATCTACCTTATTTTAGCAGCTATTTGTTTTGATACTTCAATAAATAATTATCCTATTAAAAGTTAAATAGAACAAAGACTAATCTCCAAATAGTTGGATCGTTGTAACATATCATTTTGGAGGAGGAAAAAGAATTTTCCCTCCACCTTTCTAGATTCTTGGCTGAGACGCTCTTGGCATCACGACATTAATAGGACAGAAGCAAGCAGAACTGTAATAACATGTATGCCTCCCGTATATATGAGAGAGGCCCAGGAAAACCAAGTAACTCCCTGAAATGGCCCAAACCATCATCTTAAATACCATCTTTGGCTAAAGACTAAAGTAGTTTGGGGCGGGGGTGGGCGGGGAGGCCAGTTATGGGAGATTACCAGGAAAAAGCACAGTAAACAAGGGTAAAGTTGTTACACAGATTTAAGTCCTTGCTTCTCTATTGATAAGAGTTCTAGAAATTTAGAGTCACCTTTATTTTCCTGCTACAGAGAGGGAGACATCTTAACAAATGGAGATTTACCTTTAAGCATAAACATCTTTTGTAAAATGTAACTTCTAATTGCCAACTGTTCCCAGAGCTTTTCCTAGGTCTGCTGTTTTTTTTGTTTTGTTTTGTTTTGTTCTGTTTAATAATCAGCCTAAACTATTTCCTATACCAAAGAGGCTTGTTTTGGGGTAATAAACTCTGCTCCCCTTCATCATTAACATCTTTTAAGCATTAACAAACCCTTATTTGAACTATAGTACTCTCTAGATGCCCACAAATGAACCGAGATGGGAGAAGTTTCTTCTAGAACAATCCATGCTGCCCTTTCACTTCTGTCGTCCTGCTGTGGGGTATGCTCCAGGGATCACTTCCCTGCAGGTGTCAGATGTTCCAGGGGAAGAGGTTGAGAGAAAAAGGGCAGGGAAAGAATCACTTATGACTCCTTGAGACTGGGTTTCTGAGTGGTTCTGGTGATTTAAGGAAGCATATAGTGTCCAGTGTCATCTTCATCTCCAGGGCGATGGTAAATTTATGGCAGCTCTTGTAGCTACTAGATGCAGGGCGTTATCTAAAAGCTGAGGTTGGCTGTGACACAGATCCCACTGTTATTCCCCTCATCTTTTACCATAAATTTCTCCACCTCCATGCAGAGTGCTCCACCTGTATGGATTTTGTGCTTCAGCTGCAGCTCACGCCTGTCAGCAAGGCAGAGAGCTGGGCCCCACAGTGTCTGAAATGAAAGAAAGTGAAGCTTTGTCTCATGGCAGCCTGGGCTAGTACTCGGTGTGTGGATCTGCCTGCATTCAATGGAAGAGAGGAAAAAAGCCATCGGGAATAACCTGGAAATTGCCCGAGGAAGCCTGGTGAGCAGCGCCACCTGAGCGCTGCAGCTCTGCTCAAGCTTCTCAGTGAAGCCCTCGGTCAGGCCTCTGTGGGTTGAGTGAGAAACCACAACAGCGCTTTAATGAACCGGGTGTCAGCAGCAGGGCCGGGCGGCCTTTGCAAAGCGTTCGGCCTGCTGGGTTTAATTTCAGAATCTCGGCCTCTCTTATTCCGACGGCCTCCTTTTCCCCCCCTTTTAATCCTTGGCCTCATTACCCTTTGCCATTCACTTGGTGGAAAGAGGGGAACAAAAATGGGGATAAAGAGGAAAGCTGGATTTAGCCCTGCCACTTAATCCTACTCCAGCCTCTGACCAAAAAAGACCTGTGTAAAGTCTCCCCGGGGTGTCCTCCAAAACCCTGACCTGTGAAATGCTAAGACCACCACGGGCCGCCAGTGCAACAGAAACCTAATTGAGTCTCTCAGTCCGTCTCTCAGTATCTTTGGGACACAACTGGAGTAAAATGGACTGGGGAGGGGCGGAAGGTAATCCTTCATGTCATTTCCTTTTACATTTTCCTATTAGCCTATTTTTCATAGATGCATCTGTTCAAATTCTGGAAGGATTTGTTTTTCCTGTTCTGCTTGGTACATTCAGTTTGCCTAACAGCTTCTTTTTACTTCTTTCTCTACCAGATACATGTCCCTTTACGTCTGCACCTTGTACTGGGGATAATATCCTGTGTCTTCCAAAAATATGTAAAATGTATAATGTCCTGTTTATCATAGGCTCTACCAGGTTCTGATGCTCATTGTAAATTTAAAAAAAAAATGAGCTTCTAAGTCAGGCGAATGAATTAGCACTTATTTTGAGTCAGCTGAAAATGAATGAGTTTGAAGAAGATACTAATTTAAGCAATAGGAAAGCACAGAATGAGTTACAGACATGCTTGTGTATATTGTGCGTGTGTGTGTGCGTGTGTGTGCATGTGTGTGTCACTAATATTGGCTGCTGGTTGTAGCAATTGTGACCAACAATTGGCACCAGGGGCAAAAGGGGGGGGGAGATGGAAATTTTTATCCAGTAAGCTTTTCTGTCATTTGAAACAAATTGGGAACCTTCCATTGGCACTATGACATTTCTTGCAGCCTCACCTTTGGAATGGCATTCGGGTGTCTCAGGAGACATGGCATTTTGGAAGGCTAAGCAGAGGGAGACTGGCAGTGCTCCTGGAGCCAGGGCATGCTGATAACGCATCTTGCCTGCGTGGGCCCCACCATCCACTTATGCAGCATTTATGAGATAGACGGTTGGTATGTGTCTGGTGACCAGAGAATGCACTGCCCAACTCAGGACACTTTTGAAACTGAAGTGGATACTATTAATAATTATACCAGGAAAAAAAACCATACATAAATCAAGACTCCTCTGAGCAAACCAGCATCCCTAGTTATATGCCCTTTTGATTGTAATTTTCGCTTCTTTCTCATTCATGAAAGCATATCAGAGCAGGACTGAGAGGGATGTTGTATGGGGATAATCTGAAATGCTCTTAACTTACTTTTTTTTAATGTTTTTTATTTTTTTATTTTTATTTATGATAGTCACAGAGAGAGAGAGAGAGAGGCAGAGACACAGGCAGAGGGAGAAGCAGGCTCCATGCACCGGGAGCCCCACGTGGGATTCGATCCCGGGTCTCCAGGATCGCGCCCTGGGCCAAAGGCAGGCGCCAAACCGCTGCGCCACCCAGGGATCCCCTCTTAACTTACTTTGAAGGAGGAGGAGGATTCCTGTGCTTTATTCTGATTAATATTAAATTGCCCACACACCACCCAGCTGATTGAGTGCCAGCAATACCTCTGCACCCTTGTTAAAAGGATGGAATCTCCTACCCAAAGCCTTATTCTTTTTTTTTTTTAAAGATTTTATTTATTTATTCATGAGAGGCACACAGGGAGAGGCAGAGACATAGGCAGAGGGGGAAGCAGGCACCCCATAGGGAGCCTGATGTGGGGCTTGATCCCAGGACCCTGGGTCCATGACCTGAGCCAAAGGCAGAAGCGCAACCAGCTGCCCCTCACATTACCATTCTTCATTGGAAGCTTGCTCTGTCATTTTTTTAAGCTGTTGCTCTGAACTTACATGCTCAGATTGCCACTGGGACATCACCATTTCTATGAGTAACTGATTCTAGATAAATCCATTTATTCACGAGAGACACAGACAGAGAGGCAGAGAAGGCTCCTCGAAGGAGCCCGATATCCCGGGACCACGACCTGAGCCGAAGGCAGCCACCCAACTGTTGAGCCACCCAGGTGTCCCAATAGATACAAAAATCTTTAAAAAAAATGGTAAAGTGAGGTTTTCTGAAAAGCATGGAAAGATGAATGAAAATTCATTAGACACTATTGTTAGTGATAGTAGAAGTACCACAACATTGAGCTCGGGAGGTTTGTTATTGTTTGGCTTTATTTCTCCCCTCCCATCCCTATGGGAAGTTTAAAGGCAATCACATAACATTTATCCAATTCCAAGAGCACAGTTTTATATAGAAGAATTCAGAATGTAATAGTTGAATTATAGTCAGCTTTCTTCCCCAGTTAAAAATTCTAGCTGCCAATGTTAGTTATTGAACAATGCTATATTTATCGAGTGCTTTTTGTGTGCAGTGCACTGTGAAATAGGTACTGTTGGTACTGATTTTCTGGTGATAAAAACTATTGAGTTCTAGAAAAAAATTAATTTCTTGATAGCTAAGGCCTCTGACACATATATTGTTTAACTGAAAAGCACTGCAGCTGACAAATGCATGTTTGAAAATCTGGTACCCGGGCATCATTCTTCCCAAACCCTTTGGTGCCACTCCCAGATGCTGACTTTCTGGCAGAAGTAGACTATTTCTTGAACTGACTCTGTGGGGGATTTCTTATGTTCCTTCTGTGGACAATGGGAAAGTGCTAAGAGAGGATACCATCCACTTTTTCTCAAGAGGCAGATGGGATAATCAGCCGATACTGGTCTAATGCCAGTCTCTGGTCATTCTGTTGTGCTTTTGCCCTAACTTGAAAAAAAAATCACACCACTGTTTAGTTTGGAACCATTCAAAAGAGTCTGAAAGAAATTATCAGTTGAAACATAATTTGGCATGGCGTTTCTTTCTGTGTTCATGCACTTCCTCAAATCCTTCACTAGATGGAGTCCCAAATCAATCCATAGTCTCCACACCATTGCGTTGGTCTGGGAAGAAGGGGAGGAACACAGAGCCTTCTGCAACTGACCTAACTGCCTTCCTCTGGCTTCAAGAATGACTGGCCCTTTCCCCACCCCTGGGTCTCAGTCCTTTTGCTGGCCATACCTGTCAATATTTGGGGGGTGGTTCCGACAGGAAGCATTTTCTGTGTGATTGGCAGGAAGCTTTGCTTCTCCATTACTAGTGGTCCCAGGGATCTAGCTGGTGTTATGAATCAGGAAGAGACTAATTTTAACTCCGTGGTGAAGACAGTTCAAACCACAGGCCACAGCCCTGACAGGAGCTGAAATCCAAGTTTGGTGAGTAGGCGGACAGATGGGCAATGAAGAGAGAATACTGTGATAGGCCAGTGGAAATGTATAATCCCTGCGCCCTCATATGTAAATCTTCAGTCTATGTCCCCTCGGATGTGCCATATCTAGGATCTCCACTTCAAAGGAAATGACAAATTACTGTTTTTTTTAAAACAGTAATTTGTTTTTTAAAATACTGAAACATTCATTTGACTCACAAAAAAAGAGTGGGACTGTCTTTCAAAAATAAACTGGATTTGAGTAAAAACTGTCCAATGAGCTGTATTCAAGATATGAATCCATCCTTTTCCAGAATTATCAAGTGGGTTTAGTTTCAGACTCAGTTCAGACACACTTCTCTCCCTCCCCCTCCTCTTCCTGCTCGATTATTTAGATAGCTAAACACACCATCATTTTGACAGCTAGATAGGCAGTTGATTCATTATTGTCAGTCGTCAAGGAGACTGAATTTTTTCATGCTACGTTTTGAGGTCTGGAGCTGGATCAGTGGAAAAGAAGAACTTTTAGACAAGCCAGTGGATTGGATGCTGAAATCCCTAGGAAAGAACGATGACTGAGCTCCACTTGTGCTCATTTGGCTGTCAACATAAACAGAGCGGAGCCGGATGCTAACTGTCTAGTCTGATGATATGCTTCATGTGGAAGTCTTGGCTCGGGCCGATGGTCATGGGAATCACCTGAGGGGCAAAGTGAACAGGGCCAGAACCTGAAAGTTGCCATGTTGTAGAGACATCCCTATGTAGCTGCTAAAATGTTACAAGGTGAGGATGATGGATGGAGAGGATTCCTGACCTAAATTGCCTTCTTTCACTGAAGGAAATTTTCAGGACATTTCTGCCTTCAAATGCTCAAACTCACAGTAGTTTAACTCCCACAGACACACTGAAACACAACACTGAATGTGTAGACAATGATTTTTGTACCCTTGATAGAGCCGGCTCATTTTTTTCAAATACTCTAATGGTGGTTTTTATTGACAATTATTTGGATGACAGTTTTTCTGTCTTGCATCCCCAAATTAGACCTCAGGGTTTTTTTTTCTTTAAGATTTTCTTATTTATTCATGAGAGACACCGAAAGTCAGAGACATAGGTAGAGGAAGAAGCAGGCTCCCTGCGGGGAACCTGATGCAGGACTCAATCCCAGGACCCCAGGATCAAGACCTGAACTAAAGGCAGATGCTCATTGAGCCACCTAGGCGTCCTGATTCATTGCTTTTTAAAACAAAACTTGGCCTCTTCATCTGAGTTCAAGAAATCACAAAATTCACATGTGTTTAATTGAGCAGATAGCACTGAGATTTCGTTTTCTACCCTTGTCCATGCAGGTCAATGCATGGTAGAGTCAACTCAGGTAGAGTTCTAATGCAAGACTTTAGGAATTGTATGACTTTTGTATAAAATACAGATTTGTTATATCCCTGCATTGAGAAGAAAGCATTTTTTTTTAAGATTTTATTTATTTATTCATGAGAGACACAGAGAGAGATGCAAAGACACAGGCAGAGAAAGAAGCAGGCTCCATCCAGGAAGGCTGATGTGGGACTCGAACCTGGGACTCCAGGATCACGCCCTGAGCCAAAGGCAGATGTTCAACCACTGAGCCACCTAGGCGTCCCGAGAAGAAAGCATTTCCATGTCAGGTTAATATAATTAGGAGCCTAATTAATGGACATGTAAATCATGACATATATTAATAGTTATTCTTAGTTATCATAAGTTTATCTTAGCAAGCCAAATCCTTGGCAGATGTTGACTTAAAGATTCTCTGCTTCACCTCATTACTATTTGACCTCATTCATTAACTTGGCAGGCATTTAATTGGCCTTCAGTGAGAATCCACTCTGAGTGGACAAAGATGAAAAAAAGAAATGAAAGATGAAAGAAACAAATTCATTGAATACCTAGTCACTGGCACTTTATATGTCATCTTAAATAATTCCTACAAAAACCTTGTGAAGTGGATTCTCTTATCTTTATTTTAAATATGGGAAAGGCAAGAATTTATCTATGTCCTTCAGTGACCACCAGGTAGCTTTAATGTTAAAACAATACGAACATGATCATAAAACATTAGGCTTGTATTAAGATGTTTTTGTTTGTTTGCATTGCTTTTTAAGTTTTCTTATGCTATAGCAGGGGTCAGCCTACAGACCAGATCCAGACCATTACCTGTTTTTGTAAATTAAGTTTCACTGGAACACAACCACGCTCATGTGTTTTCTATTATCTGTGGTTGCTTTCACCTACAACCTGAATAGTTGGCAACAGAAACTGTATGACCTGCAAAACCTACAATATTTACTATCTGGCTTTTTACAGAAAAAATTTGCCAACTCTGTGCTATAGATTGATACTGTCTCTATATATGTCTAAGCCACTTTTATGGTGGCAGTCACTCATTGAATAGTAGCTTACAATCATCCAGTTTTTGCCTTGAATTCACCTATGGAAATCGAAGTGTGTGGTATCCTCAGGGTTTGAGGGCTTTAAGTCAGCTATGTCTGATGCAGGGAAAATTAGAGCTAAACAAAAGTTAGCTAGGTTCCTCTGAAGTGAGATTCATCCCGGATCTAGTTCGATCCAAACACCTTAGTTTGATCTGTATTAATTAGGTTTCCTTAGTTACGCTACAGCAACAAATGAGCCCCACCTCCCCCAAATGCAGTGGTTCATAGTAACTAAGATTCATTTCTTGATCACATTTCATGTCTACTGTGGGTCAGTGGCAGTTCCATTCTGCCCCCATGGTCTTGATCCCAGCACCCACGCTGAAAGAGGACCTCCCTTCTGGGACATATCATCCTCACAGCAAAGGGAAAGGAGGCAAGGGCTGGTAAAAACACACAACAGGCTCTTAAAGTTTCAGCTCAGACCTGACCACATCATAATGGAATGGCTACGTATACCCCAGCTCTAGGGAGACACTACAGGTTTCCAGGCAGAGGCAAAGATGCCTACTCTCAGGGCAGGAAGGACGTGTGAATAATCAACAACGATAATAAAATCTGCAGGCCCCGGCAATCAGTCCCCCATTTGCCAACTAGAACACATCCATCCTCTTAGCCATCACTTAGGTAACCTGAGTTGCTGCGAAATCTCAGAGTTATTGCTTCCTGTGAGCACTTCTCTACCCCACTCTCGTCTGGGTGGGTTATTCTGTCCTTTGTTCTAGCAATCCAGCCTTATCTCATCTTCTCCACATGTGTTTCTGCTTTGCTTTCTGGAGCGAGTGCCTGTGACTTGACAAATAATCAATGGTGAGGTAAAAACAGGTGCAGTCAACAGATTTTGATTTACTTCCATCAATAGGTACGCACTATACTGAGGCACTTCAGTTATTCCGCAGCCTTGCCTTCTATTTGTCAGGGTTATAAAATAGAAAGTAAAATCACCTAAAAAGCGGCCTTGTGGTATGAGTTTCAATTTCCTTTTTAAGGAAAGCTGACCCTTTTTGTGAGCCCGAAGATGAAAGTTCCTGTTAAATGCAGATATCTCTGGCTCTTCTGCCCAGAGGTCAGTGAAGTAGAACAAGATATTAAAGATACTTCCCCCAAACTGGGTCAGAACAGTGTTAAAAGACGAGAGGATTATTTCAGGGAGCGACACAATAATCCACTCACACAGTTGAAAAACTGTAATTTATGTCGTGTTTTTTGGATTCCCAAGAACTGTCCGAGGAGATGGATTAGCCAGCCAGCGGAGCACATGGTGTTGCTGCACGCCTCCCATCTTCCCTGCTCCATGCAGCAGAACTCCATTATTTCAAAAGCTAAGCAAAAGCAGCCTTTAAAAAATGGAATTTCATCATCTTCTACCTATGTCTGAACTAGTAAATCAAGAAAGTATTCCAAAATTATTTCTCCCACTTTAAAATGAAGCAATAAAAAAAAATCCCTTAGAAATTTGGGGGTGGAGGGGAGAAATACGTATAGGTTGAATGACCAAAATTAATATGGACACTTACAGGTTATCTCGTGGTTATATCCTTTGTTTGCTTATGTGACGTATTAGATTAATATATATTCAATGTGAAAAGCCTTCTCATTAAACTCGGTAACGAATTAGGAGCATGTGCCCTCACTGTTGCGTGTTTATGTCATTCTGAGAGTGCTAACCAGTTGCGATGACCAGAAAAGAAGACAAGACTCAAATGTGTTCATTTTTGATTGCATGATTATGTATCTAAAAAACCCAAGGGCACCAACTAAAAAACTTTTAAAAATTGCCTATAGTAGATATACAAAGTTGAATATCTAACAAAAGCTTTTTCTTATGCAAAGAGTAAGAATCTAGGAGCTGGAAATTTGAAATTTGTATCAAAGGCAGCATTTTATTTTATTATTATTTTTTTTAGAAATCTTTATTAATTTGAGACAGAGCGCAAGAGAGAGCAGGAGTGGGGACGGAGGGGCGCAGAGGAGAGGGAGAGACAGGCTTCCCTCTGAGCAGAAAGTCCAATGTGGGGCTCAATTCCAGGACCCCGGGATCATGACCTGAGCCCAAGGCAGACGCTTAACCGATTGAGCTACTCAGGTGCCCCAAAAGGCAGCATTTTAGTCAGAATAATTTTATCAACCATGATAGCGAAAAAAAAATATACATTAAATAAGAGTTAAATAAATTATAGTACCTATAGAAGAAAATTGCAAAACTATAAAACTTTAAGGACCCCCTCCTAAAATCCTCCATGTTCCAGTAACAATCTCTGTTTTACAAATTATTCCAAATGTAGCAGCTTTAAACAGCCATTTTATTATGCTCATGGCTTTTGTGGGTTAAGAATTCAGACAGAGCACAGGAGTGGGATGTCTGGAGCCTCATTTGGGAAGACTAAAATACCTGAGGGTGATTCAATGGCTGGAGAAGGAATATTCTGGAAGCATCTTTACTCACATATTTGATGGTTAATGCTGGCCCTTGGCTGGGACTCATTTGGGCCTATGAACCAGAGCCCTACCTGAGGCCTCCCCAGATGGCTTGGGATTCATCATAGGGTGGTAAGCTCAGGATAGTTGGACTTCAAGAAGTGAATGTCCCTGAGAACCAGCTGGACACTGCTCTACCTCCCCTAAACTCACGTTGGAGGCCATGCAACATCTACTGCATCCTATGGTAACTAGACTGCCACAAATACTTTCTAATTCAGGAAATCTCTTTGAGAAGAATGCCAATGAATATGCAGCCATATTTTTAAAAACCACTTCATTTAGAAACTGAAAAACACTGAAATTCTAAATGAGATTATTTTTCCCTAATTAATATGCAGGATAAATATAATTCTAATCATATTAATGGAAAGATTTTTTTTTAACTTGTCACAGTGTTTGTCAATGTCATCTAAGAGACCAAATGGGTAGTAATAGCTAAGAACATCTTGGGAAGGATGAATACTGAAAGGGGAACTCAATATTTTATAGACTGCAATAAATAAAACAGCTTGATTATTCTAAGAATAGACATATAAATCCTACAGAATAGAAAACTCAGACCCAAGTATTCATAGGAATATTCATCATATGCATTCCCAATACGTGCTGGAGAAAGGCAAACTTATTCCATCAATGGTGTGGAGACTCTTGGTTAAACACAGGGAGTATATCTCTAATTTATACAAGGTACAAATGGAATGTTCGAATGGATTAAAGGTTTTAGGCATCAAAATCAAATCAGAAAAAAAAATATTCACTTAACTGGTGTAAAAGGCTTTCTAAGTATAAAACCAATGTTGGAAAAAAAAAACATGTGTATAGTTGATAGATCTGATTATATAAATAATAATACCGTACATGAAATAACTAAAAACAAAATTAAAAGCAGATAAATAACTTGCAACCTGTAAAGCAATCAGATATTTAATGTTCTTAGCAATAAAGTATCCTTTTAAATCAGTAAGATAAAGATGGTCACCTAAAATGGTCAAGGAACATGAATAAGCAGTTTACAAAATAAGGCCACTCAAATGGCAAGTGGGTAAGTTGAAACTCTGGGGTGATTATGGGAGAATAAAAGCACAGGAATGAAATAAGGATCACTTGTGAGACACAAAATGGCTGTTGGATGGGAAGGTGATACAGCTTTGCTATGCAGCTGTACTAGGACATACTTGAGGTTCAGTTATGTGAAATGGCCATCATTATCATTGTTGCTCTATTGGAACACAGTTTGGCAATGTCTGACTTATCCTTAACCCTCAAGCAAAGGAAGCTTGGTTTTAGCAAAGCAACATGTTTCTCTGTGACTTCTCTCAGATTCCCCAACTTGGTCAAGAATATCTGGTCAAGAACTTCCCTCTCCCCTTAAGATTCAGCATGTAGGAAGCATCCCCTTCGCCAAAATCCCTAGGGGTATTTTCCGGTATCTCAAAATGATCAATCTTGAATAATAATAATAAATACATTGCAAATCAAATTCGGACTTGGTCTTTTTAAATGGCAGAGCCTTTTTAGTCAAATTCTTGCATAAAACTCCAATATATAAGACATGTAAAGTGAAAGTTGGTTTAGGCCAAGAAGGGTCCTGTCTGCTCTGTCTCCTTGCCCCCGAGGCAGCCCTGCTCCCCCTCTGCAGCACTGTAGCCTGTAGCCCCCTGGAACCACTGGGCCACCATGATTTTTGAGGAAAAGGCAACTTCCAATTTTCAGCACTAGTTAAAGAGTGTTGAGCGAGCTCCATATGGAAGAATGTATAATCACTTTTGTTAATCTGCACAAAATGTGCAAACCTAGAGCATTTTGTTACTTAAGTAAACTGTATGGGTTGCCCTTAAAAGCTGTTGCTTAATATTTATAGCACTAATTGTAAAAAAAAAAAAAAAAAAAAAAAATCCTTTACGGGCGTTGATAAAGATTTTAGTGAAGAACACCTAACACCTATTTTCTCAATATTTTTATGAGTGATACAGGAATAATAATTATTTTTAAATATCCTCATGGGCATCTGCCTTTGGCTTAGGTTGTGATCCCGGGGTCCTGGGATGGAGTCCCGCATTGGGCTCCCCACAGGAAGCCTGCTTCTCTATCTGCCTATGTCTCTGCCTCTCTCTCTGTCTCTCATGAATGGATAAACGGAATCTTTAAAAAAAAAAAAATTCTCATGGTATCTCTCTTTGATTTAATTAAAAAAAAAACAAGAAGAAAGAAAAAGAAGAAAAGAAAGAAAGAAGAAAAGAGAGAAAGAAAAGTAAGGTACATAAAACATCTGTCTTTAAAAGTTCAGGTTGTCTCTGAGTTTGAAACAGCAGGCATTTTAGGATGCACTAGAGCTCAATTAATAAAGTTCAGTGAAATGATGTGAAAATCGCTTGTAAATAGGCATGCAAAGAAAAGCCATAAGAAGAGGTGGGAGTATCTTGTGTGTGCAGCTTCGAGGTGGACAATGCGCATCTGTAATCCACCAGGCCAAAAAAAAAAAATGATAAAAAAGACAAGCTGGACTTCAGTTTACTCAGGACACAAATACCAGTGCAAAAACAAAACAAAAACAAAACCCAAAATCTATAAATAAGATAAGGATGCAGATGAGTGGCTGCAGGTAGGTGATTCAGGCCAGTGTGCACCTCACTGAGGCATACTCCAGATGTGCTGGCAGGCTGGGCAGAGTAAGATGTCTCTAGGTTCAGAGCAGCGTAATCTCATGGGCTCACTTTCCGTTTTACTCCTTGTCTGTCAGGCCCAGAATCTATTAAAAAAAAAAAATCAATAATTCTGCTACTCAGGAAGCTAAGCCTCCCTTGCCTAAATGCAGGTTCTGCAACCTTAAAATTACTGCTGTACCAACACAAGACCTGTGCCTGTACTGCCAGGTAGGGGTTTGGCGTTAGGCCCCAGAAAGCTCCATTGGCCGTTCGAAGCTTGTTGGCATGGCTGAATCAAAAGACAAGATTTCAGCTGCTAATTGCCTGTTGCCAAATATCTATAGGGAAAAGGATTCTCAGAGAAAACCCATGGGAAAAAGAATCAGTCTCTCATTGGCTTTAGATGTTTACCTGGTGCTTCTTACTCACTTAAGTGTGTGGAAGAGATGTGAATGCCCTTCCGTGTGCCTACAACCTGGGGAGTCTGAGCCACCTACCGCAGAAGGCAGTAGTAGTAGAACTAACTGGAGATCCCCAAGCTGTGTCCCTGCTCAAACAGCCAGATGCAGCATTTAGAAATAGGGACCACTGCCCAGAGGACCTAGGGAGAAACCTGGCCTGTACTCCCCCTCTCCTCTCACGTGGAGGGATACTCAGAATACGTTAAGAATCTGTGAGCCTGCACTTCACAATGTATATGTGTACCAGCGCACCACACAGTACACTGTAATTATACACATTTTTTAGTTGTCAATCATACCTCAATCAAGCCAGAAAAAAATAAAACAGAAAGAAAAGAATCTAAGGGCGACAACAGAAGAGACTGTTGGCTTCTGAAGATCCCACTCACTTTGCTGATCCGTCTACTGAAGTCTTCTGTTCTGGATGGAAGCAAAGTTCATAGCTCTTGAGGGAAACTGAAAGGATCCAGAGGTGTCAAGACAGAGGGTGGACGGTTTCCCCGGAGACAGGGGGCTCGGGATCTGTGTTTCTCAGCAGAGGCATCATTGGCATTTCGGCCACCGTGACTCTTCCTTAGGTGGGTTTAGTTCAGCGCCCTCGACCTCCAGACGTCAATGCAGGTAGCCTTTGCAGCAATCCAAAACGTGAGACACGGATGCCCCTAGCAAGGTGGTACCACCCCAGAGCGGTTGTCACTTTAAGGAAAGAATTAGCGAATATCTTGTCAAATTAAGGAACAATATGGGGATGTCCCCAAATGGGCGAGAACTTTGGAGTTGGCCCACAGCAGTTACTGGGCAGCTATTAGCTCAGATGGCCGCTGTGACACATCGAGGATTAAGTTTTTGCTTTATAGAGTGTGTAAAACGTTTATTGTGTCCATTCTTCAGCTAATGCTTTCAGTTCAGTTTGGTTTATTTTTATGACTGTTCATTTCAGCTGCCTTGAATATATGACTGACATTAGGTTTACTGGAATTGCTGTCATTGTCATTTCCACGTTGTAAACACCAAATGTGAAGCTGACTGTGTTTTTCAGTCTTTCTGGGATGCTAACCTGTTTTAGTGGCTTGGCTCCTCTGTATCAGAAAGGGCATAAACCGGACAGTTCTTTTAAGTTGAGACGTTTTTTTATTTTGTGCATGTCTGATTTTGAGAGATACTCTGGAGGAAAATAAGGGTAAAAATCCATATTTGAAAAGAGGTATGTCCAGCCTAAGTGTGGCCTATTTCTTCATGTTCTGCCAAGCTGAAATGATCTTTTAGATGCATCTGATTTCATGGGCTATAGACCACCAATAAGCTCATGAGACTTATACCAATGAAGCTCAGCTCTAAATGATAGGGGGGCAGATGCCAGGGGAATGAGTGACTGTTGTGCACAGAAGTAAGAAGAGAATTGGACAGGTAAGGAATGGCAGAAAATATATGGAAAGAGGCAAATTGATTCTCCAAGCAATCAGAACAAAAAGCTTTATTGTTTCCTGGGCCATGGTTAAGTGTTTTCAACACTTTATTAGGTTTTATGATTAATAGAAAAGTTGGCTAGCAATTTCTTTGAAGGTCACTAGTTTTGTTTTGTTCTGTTTTGTTTTACTTTTTATTTATCATGAGCAGGATATCTCCTGCCAACTAAGTCTTACGTTACTACAAAATTGACATTAGAAATTCAAAAAGAGGAGATTCCCAATCTCTTCTCCCCTCCTTACTCAAAATTGTCTTTCAGGCCCAAAGCATCTCTCACCTCTACCTCTACCTCCCTGAGGTCCCGCTTAAAGGACTGTCTGTCATTTGCCCTATTCCCAAACTTGCATAGCAATAACAAGCATTTGAAGTTCCTGGTAAATATAAAGACCATGAAATCTAACCCATTGAGCTTCAAATTCAGTTGCTCTGGATTGGCATTCCTGCCTCCCCCTGCCCAATCCAGGTCATTTGTATCTTTAGGCATATTTGCGGGGCTCCTAATACTACTCTTCAGTCTTCCTTTGATAAAAATGTAAGTGGAGGGACAGCAAAGGAGACCGTACAATTTTGGACAAAAGCTCATGAATATGGGGACAAATGGCCTTTTCAGTATATGACCTTCCCATGTGTCCAAAGGAGGAGTGAATTTTTACTTAGAAAATATCTCTGTTTTTGCAAAATACTTACACCACACATAGAAATTTCTAGTATACAATAGAAACTCACCATTTTCCACCATACATTTCAATGGAAAGCTTCTTTCCCTGCCTCCCACCATCCCACCAAGATGATCAACTACTGTCTTATTTCTTAAAGGAAAAAAAAATTTACTTTGCCCACGTAGGAAAAAACTTGGAACTTAAATAGAAAATTAATATAGAAGTGGCATACATGTGGTATAAGATTTAATTTCTAAAACTGCTAACTCACAACCTCTCAGAATTATTTAAATACAGTTTGCAGGCTTTGGAGAGAAAGAATAAATTACAAATCATGTTTTCACAGAACTTTCAAATGCTCATCTCTCAAGAGATAGTAATGAAATAGTGTAATAAAAGACCAGGTATGAATATAAGTTGGTTAAAAACAAATTCGTTTTAAGATATTAATAAGCCTAGTTCATATTGTCGAGGGCCTAGTAGATGCCAAGTTCTATGCTTGGTGTGTTCATATATATTATTTCATTTAGTCCACATAACAATTCTACAAGGGATTATCAGGTCTTGATAGAAAAATGTGAGTCCCAGAGAAGTTAAATATCTGCCCAAAGTCACATAGAATTTCAGGAATTGGGCCCAGGTCAGCCTAAACTAGTCTGTTAGTCTCTGTATGGTTATTCTAAATCTGTAATTCAGCATCTATCTAGACTCACTTGTAACAATGAAAGGGATGCTATTGAAAATTACAGGTATAAATTGATCTGTTGTGAGGAAACTGGGTAATTGGTTACTCTACTAAACAGAGTTAGTTTATTTAGCCATCAGGCAAAGTTAGCTTGAGGGCAGAGGAATTGAATCCGTAGCCATATATAAATGACCTCAAAATACAAAAGTACAAAGTCAAGACCTTATGTTAGTTTAGTCATCTACAACTCACGTGAAATCATCGATAATCATATGTGAATTACATTCAATAAGCATGGGGGATACATTTTTTTAAAGATTCATTTATTTATTTGGGAGAGAGAGCACCAGCAGGGGGAGGGGCAGAGGCAGAGAGAATCCACAAGCAGGCTCCTGGTAGAACCTGGAGGAGCTGACTAGGGGCTGGATCTCGGGACCCTGAGATCATGACCTGAGCTGAAGCCAAGAGTCAGATGCATCACTGACTGCACCATCCAGGTGCCCCCAGCATGGTGGGTACATTTAAATGTTTGATCTAATGTGCTGTAGAGCCTCCAAAAAAAAAGCCTCACTGTGAAGAAAAGCTTCAAGTGCCACTATGTCCAAAATAGCTTTATCTTTTTTTTACACCTAAATGTGGTTACCATGACCTTTCTCATTTCAAGCCTATAGAGAAATTAAGTGATTTGCTTAAGAACATGAAGTGAGTGGTAGAATTGGAAGGAAACATCCCAATTTAGAGCTCCATTTCCTTTCTGGAGTTTGTACTCTAGACTTTTCTTGAATAATAATATTAATCTCCATCATGTACTATCTGTTCCCAGCATTACAGGCTGCATCTGTAATACCACATTCCGTGTTTTATCAAATGTGTGAAGGGGTACCATACCACTGTCATCTCCTACCTCGAGATGAGGAGACTGGGGTTCTAGAAACTAAAGTATAAATATGATTTCATGTAGTCATACATGTAGCTTACATATCCTCTTAGGCCCTCTTTTATTTTTTAAACGATTTACTTATTCATTTTTAAATTCACACACAGGTAAAATTCACCTCTTAAGGTGTATAGTTTTGTGAGTTTTGATCAGTGCCTGTCATTAGTACTGGCAAGGCTTTTTTTTTTTTTTTTTTTTTTTTTTAAATTTTTATTTATTTATGATAGTCACAGAGAGACAGAGAGAGAGGCAGAGACACAGGCAGAGGGAGAAGCAGGCTCCATGCACCGGGAGCCCGACGTGGGATTCGATCCCGGGTCTCCAGGATCGCGCCCTGGACCAAAGGCAAGTGCCAAACCACTGCGCCACCCAGGGATCCCGGCAAGGCTTTATATTTAGGAAGAAAGCATAAAGCAAATTACTTTTTTGTGATTGCTCAAAAATAACTGCTGGAAGAAAGTCAGAGTGACTATCTGCCCATCTGTGTACTGGTTTCATGCTCTGCTGGAGAAGGAAGGTCCGTTAGCATTTCCTGACTCAATGTAGAATTTCTAAAAAAACCCAATGTACCTAACTTTCTATGTGCTTTTTTCTCTGAAGGAAATAGATTTTACATATTGTAATGTATCCTTTTGCTTTGACCAGAGAGTTGATATGTATGCCCCAGACCAAATCTAGCTTTTAGCATAGAAGCTACAAATGGCTTTAACATTTTTAAGTGGTTGGAAAATAATCAAGAGCAGCTTAATATTTCTTGATATGTGAAAATCATATATTAGATTTCATTGTCCTTAAATGAAGTTTTATTAGAACACAGCCTTGCTGGCTCATTTGTTTACCTATTGTCTAGGGCTTCTTTCATGCTCCAATGGCAGAGTTGAGTATTTGCAACAGAGATTGTATGGCTTACAAAAGCTGAAATAGTCACTATCTGACCTTTAAAGAAGAAAAGTTTGCCCCTCAGATCTAAAATAACATTAAAGTGTCGCAGCTGAATTGAGCCCCCATTTTATTCCTTTCTTGGTGTTTATTTGCTTAACCATGCATAGAAATGTGTAACCTTGGTATGGCCATAAACTGTTCTGGGGAATACAGAGGAGGCCAAAGTGGTATACAGTGTAGACACAGGGAAATTGAAAACTCTTTCAAGTGACTTTTTGTAGAGAGAAAATATCATAGGTAATTTTCTGCATTTGGTATAAGTTCCTTTTAGGCAAGACAATCTTGCAACAAGATGTTAATTACAATACAACTTTCATAATTTACTCTTCAGCTTAGTAGCCTGCCTACCCACTCTATGCTCTATCCACAATATCTGCATATTATTATGAGTATAGCCTCCTACCCCCACAGAATCTTTACTTCCTTGAAGAAAATGAAATGTAGATTAATTAAATTGAAATTGAGAAGTTAACTCTAAAACCTGGAGTTTGAGGAACATTGATTGGTTCATGGTTTATGGGAGAATTCAGCAAAATTCAAGTCTTTCTGGACTAATTAGAAGTTCTGAATGGTATTGCTGGCTAGAGTCAAGAGTAGAAGCTTATATGATGTTTGTCCCTCATATTTGCTTCAAACAGATACCCTCTTTTAATTATGGGTTTGTCTTTACAGCTATTCTAGGTGTTGTGGTGCTCCATATTCAACAAGTGAAAAAAATGTGACTTGATTTCACCTGCACAGAAAGTAATGGGGAAAGTTGTATATAGATCCTAGAAGTTGTATCTAAACCATTTTGAACCATTTACTATTATCATCTCTTTTGAAGGGCTGATTAAGAGGTTTTATGATTGGGTCCATGGTTTCACTGAAACACCATTGTAGCTGAAGCAGGTCCAAGATTTAACAATGGGGAAATGATTTAGGTAAACTAAGGCATCATGGTAGGATGGAATACAAGACACCATTCAGAGTGTTATGGAGACCATGGCAATACCTATAAATAAATATGCAAAATAACATCAAGATTCATAATTAAAATAATATACACCCACAAGTAGTCAAGGGAGTTAAAACAGAGGAGCAGTCCTCAAAATGTGGTCTCCAGGGGCGCCTGGGTGGCTCAGTCAGTTAAGTGTTTGCCTTTGGCTCAGGTCATGATCTCGGGGTCCTGGGATCTTAGCCCCTACTAAACAGGGAGACTGCTTCTCCCTCTCCCGCTGCCCCCCAGTTTGTGCTCTTTCTCTCTCTCTCTCAAATAAATAAATGAAATCTTTAAAAAAAATGTAGTCTCCAGCCCTATGCAGATCCATAAACTGAATATTACCAGTCTGCAATGAGAAAAATATGGAAGCCAAGAGCTGCTGTTTAGAAACTTATGACAATTTAACAGATTAACTTTATTGTTGAATTTAAAATATCTTAAAAATGGGCTTATAATTATTCTTTTTAATTTCATTTTTATTTAGTAATTCATTTTCAATCAATAGTTAACTTTTATAGTTCACAAAATTATTTCTGTAATGCGTTGGAAAAAATAAACTTCCTCACAGAGAGTTTGAGAAACACTTTGTATATTGAAAACAAATGTGTTGTTGTCAACCTTAAATATGTTACACATATTTAAGAAGAAATACCATTTTATGGACATTAAAATTTTATTTTCATAAAAGGCTGTGCTGGTGTCTGGTCAGTTACTGTTTATCAAATTATTGTACTTGGCAAGAATGAGAGAATTTTGTTTTGTTTTGTTTTCCTTGGGCTTAAGCAACTTTTAAGTATCAAATGCTATTTTATGCTGCAGGAGGATGACAACAAAATTCTGTTTAAATGACTAAATCATTGCTGAAACATAATTTAAGGTGGGGGGGGGGAGGACAACAATCCTACAGAAACGTGTCGATTAAGTTTGTGTGCAACCAAATAGAAATGTCAGGATCTTCCTTCGCTTAAAATGCAGGGACCAGAGCATTGAGGCATGCGAAAAGAATTTGATTTACAATTTGAAGAAAAACCAGCAGTAAAATAATTGAGAGCTGGAAAGCAATCTCACTCCTGCCAAATTGCTTTCCTCCATGCATGCTCCATTTAGGAGTGATATTCAGATACTTACATTTAGTTTGTGCATATTTTCTTTCCCCTGTGAATATTCCATCCTGTCGGATTAGGACTGTTTCTCTGCTTGGATCAGCAAAAGAGAATATCCAGTACCCAGCACTGGATTGTGCCTGGAGTTTTAGAAATCGAACATGGTTGATTTTTTAGGTGCAAATGTTATAAGCTGGCTGTTAATGGGAACGTTCTTGGTCTCTAAATTGCAAACATGGGTTGCTTTCAAATAAGCTTTAATCTGAGTTCACGGGAATCGGGATATGTGAAAGTGTATTACAAATTGTAAAGAGTTGCTAAAATATTTAACAACAACACTAACCAGTGCTACCACTACAATTGTAATTTGTGTTGGAGGTTTAATGAGTATCAGCCTTGGTGTTGCTTTTGACTTGCTTTTCCCATGAAGTATTCATAGATAAAAGAGGTCTTCCCCTCTTGCCTAGGAGTAATTACCTCTAGGAATGAATCATATATTCATGGATACATAAATAAAATATAGGTTGTCCTACTAAACTCTTGCTTAGTTTGTTCTCTGGGTCACATAGATATACAGTCATTTATTTATGATTTTTGAAAGTCAGTGGCAAAATTTGGCTTAGAATTTTGGATCCCCTGCCATGAGTTTCACCATGGAAGCATATTCTACAAGAGCAAGAATTTTAAAGAATCAGAAATATCTCCGTGTTAAAATATCTGAGGGGTCCTCTTTTATCTTCCCTGCTCACATTAGAAAATATTTTTGGTTGGCTTATGGGAAATGCAAACCTGACAAATTCATTTTGATAATTGCCTCATGCAAGCCTCTGACACTATGAGCTGGAATCAACATCTCATGGTCTCCAAAGGTAAGGCATAAAATATCATTCGGGGAGGGGAAAATAGGGCCATTGAAAAATAAACAGAAATAGACAATGCAAATTAGGCTTGAGCCAACCACATGCTTGTTTTAAATTTAAATTTGACTATAATCCAGCGCTGGCTATACCCTGGGCATCTAGAGGAAGATGGTGATGAATAAGAAAGGACTTTTTATCTTAAAAAAATTTTTGCCAAACCACAACTTGTAAGGTCTAAAATTGACAGTTTGTGACTCCCTTGGCCAGCCATTTGTCTTATGTGAACCAGGTCACTCTTGGTTTTTCTCTCATAGTTCAGTTCACTTTCAAGAGCCTACTTGTTCTTTGAATTAAAATTAAATACTTTTTGTCATGAGCTTAAGTCAAACCATGGTTTCATGTTGCCCTGTGGCAAACTAGGAAGACTTTAAGAGCAGTTAATGATGGATGGTGGGTTAAAAGCTTAAGTTACATGTGATTGTGTGTACACTTGTGCACACACACATACACATGTGTGCATGTGCCCTTCACAGCCACATTTGCACCAGAAGCCCTCCTACCCAAGGTGAGGAGGTCCGTTAAAGCAAATAAAGAAAAAAAAAGTGATGCACACATGACTTAAAATATTTTAACTTACAATGTATCTATGTGTGTTTATGTCCCCACCTTTCAGTGGCAAGTTGTTGTTTGTTTGATTATTTTCTTTCCCCAGCAAGTGAAGACTTCTAAAAGCTTTCCAAAAGTAAGCAAGGCTTTTCTAAAGCGAGGCTTTTCTTGAGTACAGGTCTGATGATCAAAGGGACTCTACTGTTCTTACATTAACTATACTCTTCAGAAATCATCTGTCCCGTCCAGCCCGGGTTTCTGTAAACAGAGTGAGGGGTTGGCACCCGTATGGCCATGTGTGTGCAGAATTAGTCTGGACTCTTAGATTCTGCTTGCAGGCTTTTCTAGTTCTCTTCCCACATCTAGCTTGCAGCGATGCTTTGCAGTCCCTCCTTACCCAGCCTTTTCAAAGAATTCAACTTAGTTTTTATGGAGAACACTTTCTTTTTGCACTCACCTTTCATTTGCTCAGGTCTCATTTCACCAAACTTTTTAAATTCCAATAACAAATGATACCTGAATAAAGAGCTTTGGAAGAAAACTTAGCGGCTGCTTGAAATGTTCAAATGTCAGGGTTTCAGACAGATATGCATGGAGCTTGAGTAGGTAGAGACTTACCTCCTTGCTTCCTTTCTGCATCCACTGAACATTTGTCACTAAATTTTGCAGAGATTGGAGATGATTTTTATTTAACCCTATTTTTCTAATCTCTAAAGAGCTCAGAATAAAATCGGTGACACATTTCCAGAAACCTACAGAACTTGATGGTCTATATTTTTTCATTAATTTGACCTTTGAATTCATCTTCTTTGTCTACATTTTTTCCCTTTTATGCTCATAGATTTTCTTTTCTATGTCTCATTATACAGTGAGAGAACTCCAATACTTTGCTAGAATGGCAATGTGGTTGTGCTTAATGGATGTTTGTTTTTGCTGTTGAGGCATAGTGTAGTCCATGTTATGCAAGATTTAGGCTCTAAAATTAGCGCATAAGAGAAGAGAAAAAAAGTACTTAGTTGAAATTATCCTCACATCCCTTGAGAAGACTCTGTGGCTGAGTCCAACATATCATACCTCTAGAGGTCTAAAACACCCATGTTTTCCATAAACTTTGCAATAGATCAAGATTATGTTGAATATCAGGTGAAGGCCTGTTTTCAGGAGTATATCTGGCAAAACATCAGTGTGTTTAAAAACTAGAGAGGTGTGGGATCTTCACACTCTGAGACAGGCCCTGGGAACTGAGATTTATGCCCCCTCAACTAAGGAATTTCAAAGCACATCATGCTTGGTGTTATTTACGTATGCGTTCTTCCCTTCCAGATTAACTAAGTCTCATCTTTCTGAGAAGATAAGGACAGAAACTCATTATATTCTCATTATACATTCAAGTAGGAATGCCCAGAAATTTTGAAAGAATTAAAATAAAAGGAAAATGGAAAATTTTTGCTTGCCTTTCCAAGCCAGGAAGAGTGCACGCTTAATTTTGTTAACTTAGTGTTTCAAAGATCAACTTCACTACTTTAAAAGTTTATAACCTAGTTTTTGGGTGGTCACACTACCGATATGAAAACAGACTGATTTTTCCAGATGGTTCTTAAATTAGATCAATTTTTTCAAACATTAAACTTTTAGAAAAATTTGTGCATTTGGATTATCAGGTCTCATTCTCACCGTGTTTTCTGTAAATCTTGAAAGTGTGGTTTTCCTATTTTATTCCTACCTTTACACCTCTTAATAAAAGAGTGTTTGTGTTTCACATATCCTATTAATAAACTAATAAACTATTAATCTTCAAAAGAGGACTGTGAATAATATCCGTATTCGTGTTTTCCTTGGTAGACTATCAATGCAAGGCTGTTATTTTGTGTATGTGTTTCTTTCCCATCCAAGACTAATTTTCTTTATTTAAGATGCCTGAACTGAAGCATTTTTTTAGTTCAGACGAAGTTGGGAATGTACCATTGGACACTTTTAAACCTGTGCTTCCTGAGGACACCCGATTTGTTTTGAAGGAGACAACATTGCATGATGATTTAGGTTTCAGAGTCTGTGCTTGCGTGAGGCTGCCTGTTCTTTCACTTACTTTTACCGAGCATGGGACCTCAGATTGTCTAATCTCCTTGAACCTCAATTTCTTCATCCATAAAGGGGATATTTGTATCTCCCTTGTGAATTTACTGTGAAGATTAGATGAATTAATTTATCTAAGGGCCTTGGATCAGTGTTCATATGCTGTAAGTTCTCAGTAGATTGTTATTAATATTGGCCTTGATGTGTGTGAGGGAGTGGGATCCACAGTGGATGCCAGTGGGTATCACGTGACTGGTTGGAATGCAGCTGGAATGTGCTCAGGTCTTTCACCTCCTCCCTCTTCTCACCCCATGCAGGTGGCCCCAGCCATTAAGGAGCGGATGATGAAGAAGGGAAGCCTGATGCTGGGCTACCAGCCCCACCGGGGGAAGGTCAATTTCTTCCGCCAAGTGGTGATCAGCCCTCAAGTGAGCAGGGAGGACATGGACTTCCTCCTGGATGAGATAGACCTCCTGGGGAGAGACATGTAGCTATGGCTTTTGGTTCCCCAGAGACACGGGTCCTGTTCTGGGGAGACTTAGAGAACCAGGGCATCTGGGGACACAGAAGAGATGGCAGCCCTTCTGGTGAGAAGTAGGAAAAACTCCCTGGCATGGCCTGGTAAAACAAAAATGCTAAGGAAATAGTGTTAAGGACTCTTTAGCTGCCTGGGCACTACTGTTACTATAAAGGAGAAAGTAAAAAATTGATAGTCTCAAGGACTGTCTTTAGGATACCACCTTGAAGACAGTTTAGTAAGTACTGCATAGGGCCTGGATTCTAAGCTTCCATTGTTCTTTCAAGAACATATAAATTCATAGTTGAAAGCAGTGGTTCTCAAAATGGTGGTCCCTAGACTAGCACCATCAACACTGCCTGGGAACTCATTAAAAATGCAGATTATCAGCCCCGCCCCAGACCTACTGAATCAGACACTCTGGGTATGCAACTTGGCATATTTTAAGTAGCCTTCCAGGTGATTCTGAGGCAAGGTAAAATTTGAGAACCAGTAGTTTAGTGAAACCTTATAAAGACTGAATAATAACTGATATTTTTCCAGCAAAGAATTACCTAACATTTCAGTGGCCCCTGAACCAGTGTCTGAAAATATGGCTGAGCATCTGTAGCACTAATCATTAGGGACATCAGAAGTATATCAAAACTATTTTTAAAAGGAGAAACTATTTAAGATGTTTGCTTTATGAAGATATATCTTTTATGCAGCTGAATGCTTATTATCAAAAGCTAAAATTAACCATTATCTATTCTAAATTACTTAACTTAGAGGTAAGGGTAAAGACAAACGTGTTGTAGCATGGCCCTTTCAATCAAAGCAATAATTTCAATTCACTTCCCAAAGCACTTGTGTCATTAGCTTGGAGTAGACATTAGGCACAGATATCTCTAACTGTGTACCTGTTTCAGTGTGAGGGGCCCATTTCTTATCTTGTTCTCTGCTTAGAAAAAATAACCAGAATGAAGTCCAGGGTTATACAACATTCCCTTTCTCAAGCTTTGAATCGTCAGTGTAGACTATTAAGTGGTTTATATTAGGCAGAGAATCTGGGAATTAGAGGCCTTACAGTAAAAACACCTCCTCCATTTCTCCTGGGAGTGGATGATTATAATTCTATCTCTGATCCTGGTCCTGGATTTCTAGGAGAATTCTACTTGGCTAAGAAATAAACAGAATTCAGAGGTGTGGGTGCAGAGTTAAACCAGGTAAGATTGTGAATCTAATTAGAACTCTGGTTTGGAAGGCAAAAGATGGAAGAGCATTTAAGAATTAGACTTAGTGTATTCAATAACCTCATACAATATTACAATATTATTAGCTTTTGTTGATTAAATTTGAAGAGTAAAAAGCAAATGTGTACTATTTGTTTTTATTCCATATTTTCACTTTAGGATATGTGGTTTCTCAATAGCTCCATTGGTCAAAGAATATTTTAATCTTTCTCTGAATTACTTTATTCTCTGGCGATAACTATTTGTGAGCGAGTGTGTTTTACCTACCTTGTTGCTCTTTTTGTTGTGATGTCTACATAAAATGTTCCTGAAATTGATGTTTGCAATAATTCTGGTTTAATGAAATAAAAAGCAACATTAGCACACATTTAGTGTTAGTGACTTTTTTTTTTCCTGTCATCTCCTCCTTACTGGGTTGTCTCAATACATTTTAGAAGGAAATTGATTTCCTTTGGCACTTTAGCTAAAGAATTGAGGGAGCAGGTTGGAAGCTGTCTGTTTCTGAGTTAACACCTTGAATGAAATGGAAAAAGCAGTTCTAGCAAAGTAGGGATTTGCCTTTTGTTTAGTCTTCCACCCTCTACATGGCAAGCCTCGGGAACCAAATAGCCACAGCTCAGATCCTGTTGGGCCTCTTCTTGAGAGATGATAGTTCCTTGATGAATGAAAGTATGAACAATATTAATAGACACTTTGAAGATTCCATTCCTTTTTCCTTCAGGTGTTCAAATATGCCACACCCAATCAGGTATTTGAATGAATGGTCAAGAATAATTTTTCAATAAAAGTTAATAATCCATTCACATATTGAACACATTGATAGTGTCCCTATGGTGTCCTAGGCAGTGATCCAGGTGCCAGAGATATGCAGTGAATGAGACAAAGTCCCTGCTCTTTAGAGGCTTTCAGTCTAGTTGAGGCAGACAATCCACAAGTAAATATGTAACAAGTCATGTGATAATAAGGATTTTGAAGAAAAATTAAGGAGAATAAGAGGGAAAAAATGGAAAGGAGAGAGAGGTATGCCACTGGAGAGAAGTTTGTTGGGGTACCATCTCTCTAATAAGATGACATTTGAGGGGAAACTAAGGAAACAAAGTGGGTAACCATCTGGGTATCTGGGGAAGGGCATTCCCAGTGGAGGGTATGGTAAGTGAAAGGCCTGAGTAGCTGCGTTTGTGGTATGTTCAAGGACCAATGTGGAGATATGCAAGCCTGGAGCAGATGGAATCATGGGGTGAGTGGCAGATGACGAAGTCACAGAAGTATCTGAAAGTCAGTACCCTGGGCCCTGTGGGTGGGGACTTAGGTTAAGACAGAAACACACTAGAGAATCTAAACAGGGTATTAATGTGATTCAATTTAGATTTCAGAAGGATCACTTTGATTACTGTTTGGAGAATAAGGTGCCCATGGGCAGTGTGAATTCAGGGAGACCAAAATGGGAAATAATTACAACAGTTCAAACAAGAAATGATAATAGTTTATACTAGAGTTGCAGTGAGGGAAGTGATGTAAAGGGGTCCAATTCTCGAGGCATTTAGATGTAGAGTTGAGGGGTCCCTGTGTGGCTCAGTAAGTTAGGTGTCCAACTCTTGATTTCAGCTCAAGTCATGATCCCAGAGTTGTGGGACTGAGTCCTATGTTGGACTCTGTCCTGAGCATGGAGCCTGCTTGAGATTCTCTCTATCTCCCTCTCCCCACCCACCCAGGACTTGTTCTATCTCTCCCTCTCTCAAAGACAAAAATAAATTAATTAAAATAAATAAATGCAGAGCTAATAGCGTTGGCTGATGGAGCAGAGTGCTCCAGGAGAAATGAGGAATTCTGAAGAGTTTCATATACTTTCATCTTGGGCACTATAAGAAAGGAATTCCATCACTGAGATAAGGACTGCAAAAAGTAGTTTTACCTGGTTTAGTCATGTAAAATTTGAGTTTCCTATGCCAGCCAATCAGATCTGATGTGAGGAATTACTTTGGAGTCTCAATTTCAGGGGGAAGTTGGGGCTAAAGTTACTAATTTAAGATCCATCAGCATAGGGATGTTATTTCCCATTATGGAATTGAGTTCATCTGGACAGTGCCCATGGATATAAAGGAGAATTAGAGCAAGGACTGAGCCCTTGGGACTTCAGTCAAGATGGAGAGGACCAGCAAGGAAGACTTAAAAAGATCAGTCAATGAGGCAGAGAAAGAACCAAGAGAGTGGTCACTCACAGGCCAAGTAAAGAAACATTTTTGGGGAAGGACAGAGTGACCAGCCATATCAAATGTTGGGGACAGGTCAAGCGAAAACTGAGATTTCCTTTAGAGTTGTCCATGTAGAGGCCATTTATTTGCTGAAATTTTATTTGCTAAATATAAGCATTTAAAATATTCAATATTCAATAAGATTTAATATTCAATTCAGATTCTATTCAATCAAAAGGCTTTCAAATTCCACTTTGGGCTTTTGATTTTTAACAATGGTTCTTTATTAGAAAAATATCTAGTAACATAAAGGGGTTTGAACTGAAAGAAGTATTTCATTGCTAACTGGATCAAAGAAGATGAGATGTAGAAGCCTATAATAGAAAACCCAATTAATTCTAGTTTCTTTGGAAGGGTTTATTTTTCTCAGTTCAAAAGAGGTCCCAACATAGATAATCAGGAGATAGTATCCTACATTTGGTTACCCTGTGAGCAGACATGGACAAGGATTTGAGAGCAAGCAGCCTGTTCACTTGGCAATTCCAGGAAACACTGTTCAGGAGATAGTGAGAACAGTGTTAGATAGAAGGAAAGGACACCTGGATAGTGAACATGAGTGAGAAAATTAATACTGTGACAACTGAGGACTAATGCTGCCCATGACCTCTGGGGAAGAGAGTAAAATGTACTTCAGAGATGTCCCATCTGAGGGATAAGAAAAATGGGGTATTTAGCATATTGGTGAATTAATTGGATGGGAGCTGATCCCAGGAGCGTTAGCTCCTTGACCATCCTAATCATGCTTCCATGGCCTTTTCTGGTCTTCAAGCAGAGAATACAGGTGTTTACAACCAAAGCCTTGACCAGGATTGGTGAATATCGGGGAGATTTAGGAGGGGTGCTGATGGCTTTTGTAACAGCTAGATGGTATCTCAATCCTATTGTCAGGAACCCCAGATCCTTCCCTATTTTCACTCTGCAATCCTTAGAGATGTATTCAATCAAGTGTTACTCCTGGGTGTAATCTGAGCACCGTGTCTCTAGCCATCTCCACATTTCAGGCAGCAAGTGATAGAAAGGAACTTTCCCAGAAGCTACCCACCACCCCTTAATTTACCACAACTTCTATTCAGGGAAGAATGGGAAATTTAATATTTTTTGTTGGTTTGTGTGTGTGTGCGTGTGTGTGTGTGTGTGTGTGTGTTTAAAGCTAAGATGTGCTACTGTCCGCAACCATATAAGTAGTTTTCTTGGTGGTAAAGAAAAATAGCAGAAATGGATGCTGAGAGACAACCTGTAGTTTTTGCTACCATGACATGTGCATTGAGTGGCACCAGTTCTGAAAGCATTATTTTTAGACAGCTCAGAAATTAACCTCAGTTAATAAAGTTTGATTCCATTCGAACTGGAATCTGGTCTGGTTGGTTCAAGCTGAGCAAGTTAGCTTTGCCCCATTCACATTTATCTAATCCAACTTCAAATGGATTGATACAACTTGAAATGTCTTAATCCCCTTTACTCAATTAGAGCCAATTTTGAGCTGGGGGAAAAAAAAAAAAAACGTTTTCAGATTCCATTTAACCTTCTCTGGACCAGCTTTATTTCTCTTAATCTAAATTGATCTGGACTCACCTAAAATAATTAGAACTGGCCCGATTCCAGTTTGAACCAATTTTATGTCTCCCTACCTCAATCACATTCCATTTGAGCTAGCTTGATCTTGTGGGAATTCATTCCAAAAAATTAGAAATTGTTTGATTTTTTTTTCAAATTTGTTCAAGAAATATTTTATGTGGTTTAGTTCAAGAAAAGTCAGGTTACACTTGCCTAATCCAACTGGATGCATAAAAAAGCCCCCTTTCAGAAAGCTCCTGGCTTTAGGGAGCCTGTTCAAATAGCAGGATTACAGTAAAGGAACACTTGCCCAGTTCTCCAGAGAATAATCACCTCACAGCACAAAAGACAACCCCAGGTTCAATTGGGGTCACATATGAGGAAAAATGAGCACTCTCCACCTGCATTCTGTTTTGCACTCCCTTCTTTACCGAGATGAGACTAGTTAAATGAAGCATTGAATATTCAGACACTGAAAATAGAGGTCTCTGGAGGGAGGGATGTATGTGGAAGGCAGTAGCCAAAAATTAGAAAAATAATGTAGGCATCCTGTTTCTTTAACCTCTTAGTCCTACAGGTGTGGTGTTTCTCATGGCTAGATTTTACATGTTTGAGAAACTTGTAATGTGGAGAACCAAGGATGATTGCACCAATATCTAACGTTTGCTGAACCCATACTACAGCCAAGTGCTATGCCTGCCATTACCTTCACCATCCTCATGAAATGCCATCATAGTGGAAATGATTGTTAGTCTCATTTTTACTTGAAGAACCTGGGACTCAAATAGTGTAAGAAAATTCTCCAAGATTACTGAACTAGTGAGTAGCAGATCCAACAGTCAAATATAAATTCACCTCACTCCAGAGCCCAGGCTATAAACTTCTTCACGCTGCTCTAGCTACATGGAGAGAAAAGAGTCATCATGGGCTGATACTAACCATCTGACTGTGCCCGGCATCCCACAGTTTACTTGGCAAGCAAAAGCATCAAGAACCAGCTTGGTCTCAGAGGGCAATAATTATATCATACTGACTTGGCGCCTTTCTCAAATCAGAATATAGGAATTTTCTGACATGAATTTTTTTTTTTTTTGAAGTTGGAGGGCTGTAGAGAAAGCCTTTGGACTTGAAATAGTGTAAGAAATTTTTACAGAGACCACAATGGAGGTGAAAATAAGTATTTTCTGAGCATTTGGTCCTTCCTTTGTTTTCAGACTTTTTTGGGTTCCAGGACCACTGTGCTAATGCTTACTTGACATCTCCCCTCGGGTGTCTCACTCAAATTCAGTACGCCCACAACTGACTCATGATTTCCTACTCTAATCCTACATCCCTCTTCAAACCCATTTCTTTGTCTCTGTTTTCATCTCAGTGAATGACATCATGTTCTATTTAGTGTAGCAAACCAAAATGTGTAATTCATGCCTGATACCTTGTCTCCCTTTCTCCCTCCACTGTTTGTTCTATGAGCAAGCCTTGTTGGATTTGCCTCCAAGACATGTCTCTGATCCAATCATTTATCCCACGTCCATTGTTTTGTCCAAATTCCAAACTTCTTTCACCTTTCCTCTGGACTATAGCAATAACCTCTTGCTGCATCCACATATTGGCTCTGAGCTTTGTCTAATCTACTTAACCAAATTGCAACCAGATTAGACCACGAAACTGATCTCTCACTTCGTTTGCCCACAGGATTGACAACTGCCAACTTTGCAAAAAACCCTTCAGAATACCTGTTGGTCAAGCAAAGCTAAGTTTCTTGGCTCTACCGAGCACAGGGAACCCTGCCTTGAAAGAGTTTTAATGATGTCTCAGAAGAGGGGAAATAGAGGAGGATATTTACAAGCTTTCCTTCTGTGCTGGTGGCTGAAGGTGGTTCTTCCAACTGATTGGGACACAGTTCATCATGGGATAGTTTAGGATTTGTGGGTGCAGGAAGGTGAGAGTCTTGATGGAAGGCTTGATAAATAAACTGTTGTGTGATAAGCAAGCTGCTTTTGCAGGTGAGCATTCCTTTGTCCTGATGGGAGAGATGAGTCAAATGTTTGGATAAATTAGTTGGCAGGAATTTCCTAAAGCAAACAGCAAAGTTTTGCTGATTTACAACCTTAACTTTCTGAGCGAGAATCTCCTGAAATGAACATTTAAATCATGGTGACGATAGCCATCTTGGTTCTGGGCCCTCGTAGTTAAGCTACAGGGAGGTAAGAGACTTCAATTCTCAGGATAAAGATCAAATTCTGCCAGTGGCTGCCAAGGCTCTGCCTACTTTCAACTCCCATACAGTTTCAACTTCATGTTGCGTTACTTCCCTCCTGCTGCGAGCCAGAAAAGCCAGTATTTTTCCAAATGCTGCATGTCAGAACTCTTGGATGTAGTAGTTTCTTTTCCTAGAATGCTACTCCACATGTCAAAACTTTTGGATGTGGTACTTTCTCTTCCTAGAATGCTATTTCCCCCCTTCTCCTAACTAAATTTCTGCATGTAATTCAAATCTCAGCTTGAGTCTCAGTTTCTTAGGGATACCTTCTCTGCTTGCCCAAAGCGGATCTGCATCAATATAAATAAACTCCCTATAATTTTCTTTGACTGTATGTATTTGTAATTATATATCTCTATATGCTTTGAAAATAAGACTATGATATATATCGAGGGCTTAGGACATAGTAATTGCTCAATAAGTAATTGTTGCAGTAAGGAAGGTTGGCAGGTAAGGGCTTTAATGTGCCTTGAGAGAGAGCATTTTTATTTAGGGAACATTTGGATACATAAACATAAAGTAACTAACTTCTGCCTGAGAGAAAACTCTTAAGTCACTGTTAATCTTAAAAAGCATGCTACAAACTGAAATGCCAAGTGTTAGTATATGTGCTCCTGCAGAGAAAGAACAGTTTCCTCTTAAAAATGAATTAATGAATTTAGACTTGACTTATCTCAGAAAAATGTTCTTAGTGGAATAAGTATAATTTATAATTTTGATTTCTAAATATTTTCTCACAAGAGTGTGGGACTAAAGCCACACCTACCTTATGGCATCACAAGTTATGGTCTGGTTAACATTTCACTAGCACTGCCTAATACCAGCTCACGCTGGCAAAATTCTGCAATTCTTCCTGGTGGCTGATAACGACGTAGAACACAAAAGGTCACAGATTGTCCCTCAAGTGAATGGTGAGTCCTAAACAATTTTTATTCTGGTATTTGGAAGCTTTAGGTTTTCTTGGGCTAGCTCGTATTCTGCTGGAGACCAAGGGGTGAGAAGGTTCTTACACCATTATGGAAATGCATAGGTGGAGTCCCCTACTCCTAGTGGGCTGGGTGAGGAAGGAGATGAACAATGCATGTTTTGGGGGCACTTCATGACCTCTGCCTATCCCTGCTCTTAGAACAGGACCTTAATGCCCATTGCAGAATGCTAAGCATATAAAAAAAATGTCTTTCATATTATATGAAAATCAACATATGAGTTGGACTTTTAGTTGATTGATTAGGTCAAGTGTTCAAAAACCCAAACACATGTTTCCCTAAGGCCTCCCAGACTTGGGTCTACTAGAGAGGAATTTTCTTATCCTGAGACCAACAGCCTCAACTTAGTGTTTACTGGCTATTCCCCTGGAGTATGTGGATCAATTCTGGTATTTCTCACATCCTTAGGGAAGAACTACACAACCCAACTTGCATGTCTTCCAGGGAGGTTTCACATTCATATTATAGAGACTTGCTGGCCTGCCAGGCAAAAGCACAAACGTTTCTCTTAATCTAGTCTGCAAATTGTAAAAATATGTTCTGCATTCTCCACCATCTGCAAGCTCTGGGCACCCGTTATAGTTGCAGCCACATACTAAAGTCTAGGTGGGAATTTCTGCATCACACCTCATGGGAAAAATCACGGGTGAAGAGCAGATCCTGGGAATTACACATAAGAAGATTATGTAGTATGTGGATCTGTTCCATCCTTTCTGTGGCTAGCTAAACCACTGGAAAAAAAATCATTCGCCTAATTCTGCATATTTATGCTGTAGCAATAGTGTCCTCTACCTGCTTTGGTTGGTGTTATAAAAACATGGAAATGAGATCTCAATAGTGTAAGGCAAAGGCTCTACTCCTAGTTTCTCTCCTCTTTCTCTCTCTCTCCCTCCCCCCCACCCCGTGTGTGTGTGTGTGTGTGTGTGTGTGTGTGTGTGTGTGGTTATAGACTGGGGCTCAGGTATAGGTTGAAGGCATAAGGTTATAGGACTGGGGCTGGCTTCCTATGAAACCAGGAAGGGAATGCAAGATTTTAACTGGAATGCAGTGATTTAGTAGCATCAACACACTCTTCACCTTGGGAAAAGCATGGATTGAATGCTGGAGAGGTCAAGCTTCAATAACAAAATCCAGATACCAATGATGAGGAATAAGGTAGAGTTAACAGGGTCTGACAGAGCTGTGAAAGCTTGACTTCTAAATGAGATCAAATTGGTACCAACGTTCCTAACTGAATACTAGCTGATGTTTGAATTTCACCTTTTCAAGTCAGCAGTTTAATGTGTGTGATGTGAATGTGGATCACACTCTCCTAAAGGGCCAAAGTCAGCTGCACTATTATTAATGAAGGCATTTGTGGGAGACTGATGCAAGTCTTCAATTCTGAGTAAATGAAAAAATGGTTGTTGGGGTACCTAGGTGGCTCAGTGGTTGAGCATCTGCCTTTGGTTCAGGTCATGATCCTCAGGTTCTGGGATCGAGTCCCACATCATGCTTCTTGTGGAGAGCCTGCTTCTCCCTCTGCATATGGCTTTGCCTCGCTCTCTGTGTCTCTCATGAATAAATAAATAAAATATTTTTTTAAAAAATGAAAAATTAGTTGCTATTCCCAGAGAAATTTGAAGGGGAGCTAGTTTGACAGACAAGTGGTTGAATCTGATTTGTATAAGCAAGTAGCCTGCAATAAGAGGGATGTGATACAATGAAGAAACTGAAAGAAGCTAACAATCATAAATTGCCATTATTTATGAAAACTGAAAGATAACTTCAGGAAGATGCCAACTTATGTCCCAAAAAACTGCCTGGCAATTAGAAACCAAGGACTGGCATTTTTGCTGCTGTGGCCAATCTCAAATTCCATGCTGAGTGTTGTGTGATGCTCCCAGCTGTAATGATAATTGAATGGCTTCCAGTCTTGGGCCTCATCCTATCTAAATGGATTGCCTTTGGTTCTTATTTTCAAAATAAGAAAAGATCCAATGAATATTCATCAAAGCTTTTGCTGAATTCAGAACAGGAGCTGTATGTTTGGATGACTTTGGACCCCATTGTGAGCTGGATTGAGCGCTGATGACTTTTCTTAATTTGAAGAGTAATTTTCTCTGAAATCCCTTCTTGTCTTTTCCATCTAAAATAACCATTAAATCCTGGAAATAAAACAAATACTCAGCAACTGTTACTCTGGATGACAGGAGTCAAACATATTCTAGATCTAGTTAGATTACGTATCAGTTCCCTGCTTGGTAGAAAGTTGATCCCAGTGAGTTTCAGTGGTGAAATGGAGGAGAAACAGTCTCACCTGGTTCAAGGAACCAGATTTACCCTTCTGTATGGAAAAACCAAACAACTGAACAAAATATATGAAATAGCAGTTTTGAAGACATTGGATATCAGGCAATGAAGGATAGTGATTTCTGTGAAATAGGGAGCCAGTGAGGTGAACCCACAGACTGCTTCATATTACTGAAACGTTTTTAGTGTGGCCCAGGTAAGGGAATCCCAGGTGGAGCTCAGTTAGCCAAGCTAACTCCTTATTTAAGGAGGCCAGTTTGGGAGAATAGAAGGATGGGGAGCTAGAAGGTATGGGACAGACTACGGTTGACTCTTGGTCGATGTGGGTTTGAATTATATGGGTCCACTTATAAGGGTATTTTCTGAAAGAGCTAAATTGCTTCTGTTTGGCCCATGGTTTGGCAGAAGTCTCCTGGGTGGTTAGATAGTTGCCTAGTGGCTTCAGGGAGAGGCTCAACAAAAGCTCTGATACTAGGGGGATGCCAGAGGGACCCCTCCAGGGCCACTGGGCTTCAGAAGCTCCTAGTCTTGCATGAGAGTGAGCTTTTTGAAGAGATACTTGTCCAGCTCGGCCTGGGGGCCAGCCAGCCTACAGAAGTTCATCCTGTGGTCGCCATTTTCTTGATGAGTTTCACTTTTTTTTTTTTTTTTTTTGAGTTTCACCTTCTTATCTAGGAAGTTATTCTCCAAGAAGTCCAGGAGATGGGGGTCTTTGTGGGCAGAATCCAGGGCATGCAGATCCAAAAGGGTTCAGATTCTCTTCCAGGACCATGGCGACTCCCATGGCAACCAAGGTTTTACCCCACTTACTCTGAGGCAGCTTCTGCATGTCCTGGAAGAGAGGGCACAGCAGCTGTGCTGGGTTTGCATCTTTAAAACCCCATATCTTCATCTTCTTTTCACCAAACTCAAGGAAAAATAGCCCACACTGTCCTGAGCCACATCATGGCAGGTGAGATAAAAGCCCAGAGAGAAGTAGGTGTAGGAGGCCTGCAGATGGAGGTTGACCAAGAAGCAGATAGGGACAGCCTCCACTTCAATGCATTAATTCTGAGCAATCTGGGAACTCATTTGGCAATAAGGAGCGAAGCTAAAAAATTGTGTTGGCTGGTTTGGAAGGTAGAGAATGGCTCAGAAGATGGTCTCCAGACGTGGTAGCAGGAAAAGAGGTTGGAGAGTGGGGGGACGCTAAAAGAAGGGGGTCTCTTCTGTCCAAATTGAGTTTTTTAGAAGAAAATATTAGGATATTTGTTTTCAGGATACAGAAGGGATTTTTTCTTTTTTCAATTTAAATTTTCGCTAACATACAGTGCAATATTGGTTTCTGGAGTACAATTCAGTGATTCATCAGTTACATACAACACCCTGCGTTCATCACAAGTACCCTCCTTAATCCCCACCAACTATCAGCCCATCCCCCGTCCACTTCCTTGCATCAACTCTCAGTTTGTTCTCTATTATTAAGAGTCTCTTAAGGTTTGTTTCCTTCTTTCTCTTTTTTCCCCCTTCCTGTGAGTTTATCTGTTTTCTTTCTTAAGTCCCACTTATGAATGAAAGCATATGGTATTTGTCTTTCTCTGACTTATTTCACTTAGCATAATACACTCAAGCTCCATCCATATCGTTGCAAATGGCAAGATTTCATTTTTTTGATGGCTTATTAATATTCCATTGTGTGTGTGTTTTTATATATGTATTACATCTTCTTTATCCATTCATCAGTTGATTCTCCAAACACCATTGAAGCAACAGGCAGATCCATGAGGCTACTGGGCACACTGCCCATATACAGATTTTTTTATGGTACAGTACTGTAAACGTATTTTCTCTTCCTTATGATTTTCTTAACATTTTCTTTTCTCCAGCTTACTTTATTGTAAGAATCCAGTCTATAATACATATACAAAGTATGTTAAGTGACTGGGTTATGGGTAAAGCTTCTGGTCAACAGTAGGCTATTAGTAAGATTTTTGGGAAATCAGAAGTAATAGGGGGATTTTCAACTGTGCAGGGTTCAGCAGCCTTAACTCCTGTGTCATTCAAGGGTCAAATACATTGGATAGGAGGAAGCTCCAGAAAATTCTGGAGATCCAAAAACAGATCTTCTCCCCTGAGTATTTTGACAGTCCTGATTGGCATGTGCATGTAAAGAAACTGCCTGTGGCTGGAGAAAGAACTGTCTTGAAGAATTGGTTAGAGGAAACAGTACCCAGTGCCACTACCTGGTCTGCTTCCTCCCATCATGAGTGGAAAACCTTATGATTCACAGGACACTGAGTAGAATACTCAAAAGGGCCTTATCTCAACAATGGGATAAAAATGAGTCTTAGCCTCAGACATGTGAGTTGTTTACTGATTTCTTCCTAGTGATATTAACCTCAATTATTTGGTTATAGTGGTGGCTACCAGGCTTCTCCACTGCGAAGTGACTCTTTTCTTCCTTTTCGTATACTAGTCCTTAAAATTAAGTTACCTAGTCCAGGCCACACTCAAATGGAAGAGAATTAAATACTGTCTTCTGGAGAAGAGATTGTCAAAGAATTTGCAGACATATGTTAAAAGCACCAGCAGTGATTACTAAATATTTTGGGGGAGCTATGTTAAGGCTATGCACATATCCTATTTCTCCTTAAAGTTTTACCCACTGATTTTATCATTTATCAGTGTATGCTGCCTTACAGAATTATTACTTGGATGTTCTAATAGTGATTTTCTATCCCCCTCTTGCCTTCATATTCATTAAATGGAATTATTTTGTAAGAAGGCTTGTCTCTTTTCCTCCTATTTATTTAACTTGTCATTTATGTATGTCTGTATGGACTCATAGATACTCATTTTGTTCTCTGAGTCGTAACCTTGTACCATTGTTATTTATCTTGCTGCTCAAATTGTCCCAGCTTTGACCACTGGGAGCTTGTACAGGTTGGTTTCTGTGCTGTTTTGACATGTTCCTATCTCTTTTTTTTTAAAGTACTCCCTACCCTTTCGTACAACCAGACACTCTAGGCTCATCTTTCATTACTCAGCTCTAGAGTTAGCCTTTCTCCATGAAGCCTTGGCTCTTATCATTACAGAATTGTAGAAGCCAATATGTAGACCCTTAAGGGTGCTGGTTATAACTGGGGTATTACTGCATCTAGAGCATCTCAGAATAGGAAACATATCCATGTATCATAGCCTAATACACTTACACTCACACACACACACATACGATTTATATATAT